>NC_056725.1:1748936915-1749261915 GCF_019279795.1 Protopterus annectens
TTTAAACATTTCAAACCCAATAACATCTGGACCTGATACTGATTCTACATTTAGCTGTTTAAATATTTGTTCTAATTCATATAATATCTTCTTTATTATTTTGCTCGGATTTTTTTTTTACTTCCCACTTAACATTTCTTCTGCATAACTTACCACAATTTTCATAATTTATTGCTGACTTTTCTGTTTGCTACCTGCTTTATCTTTCATTTATCTCATTATACTAGTAACATTTTACAATCTTAGGCAGGTAAGGTGAAACAGCTTATTTTCTCCCTTGTAAAAAAATACTTTTGTTTATACATAGTTCTCTAATTTTCTCATAATTCTTATAAATCTTTTTTTCCCTTTTCATAATGTTCTCAATTATTATTTTCTAAGTTGTTCAACGTATTTCTATGTATTTTAGCATATTCCTGTTTTTCCTTCTTCCTATATTTTTCCAAAATAGATAACTGCCTTTATATTTTCTTTTAAAAGCAATTCACTATTCTGACCAATTGACCTAAAATGCTTTCATAATAATATGATCCTTCCATAATTGCTTAATATTTTCTTTCATTTCATTCCTTTTCCTTTATTCTTTTAATACCTTTGCTGTCTTTACATATTTGTTTATTGTGGTATATTTCCAACCATATTGCCAAGTAATCTGAAAAACCTTTTATAATAGTTTCTTTTTCCATTAGAAGTATCCCCTCAGATACCAGAAATAATCTATTTCAGTTTTTAACTCATTACATCCGAGTGACACCTCCAGGTGCATCTGCTGTTAACTGCTGCTGATGCCTCTAGGTTTCAAATATTGCTTGTTCATGTTTGCATCACTAACTCAAATGCATTAATATTTCACCTCTGTCTAGTGTGGGTAAATAGATATTACTGTTGTTTTTATTATATAATTTTTCACATTTTTCTAAATATCTCAACAACCAAATAACATAGAATCCCTTTGTCTGATATGAAAGCTCTCAGCTAGATGAATAAAATGCTGCTGATGTGTATAACTTGAGTGGTTGCTGAGATATTTTAAGTTGTTTCCAAATATTAAAATTGTAATAGTTATTATCTTTACTCTGACTTATGAAATTTGGTTTAAGACCTAGAATCTAAAGAATACTACCACTATAAAAATAGTTTGTGCTGAAGAATTTGCCATTCATACTTCTTTAGTAACTCTGTGGTTTCAGAGATGTGAACATTTGTTTGAAATGTGAGGACATAATTTAATTCTGTCAAAAGGCTTAGGCTCTGCCCATTGGAAGTTACAATGCAAACTTCCTGAGCTCCATTGGAATGAATGAGTTGAAGTACTTGTCCTGTAACTTCGTTTTTTATTCTGTATAGCTAATTTTCCACATTTTATTATTTCCATAATCTTTTTACATCTTTTCCCTCTTTTCTTTGTATTTCCCTATGTCAGAATTAAAATCTCCTGTAATTATTATATCCATGTTTACAAAAACATAATCCAAAATTTTCTGAAATAAGTTCTCCCTTTCTTTATTAGTTACATATGCATATCTAGCAATAATTATGTACACTTTTTCTTGCCATCTTAAAACTGTAATGGTTGTTCCTTCCATTTTACCCAATATAACATCCTGAATTTTTATTACGCTTTGACACAGAATTGCTATTCCTGAGCACTGCCCATTCCCTGTGTTCCCTATTATTTCCTCATTCCATATTTTTTGTATATGTAGTCTTATCTTCCTGTGTCAAAATATCTTCCAAAATAATTTTATCAACATCACTTTTATTGCACCATTACAAAATTGATATTCTTCTGGTAGTATTTTTATACTGTTAACATTCACAGACAGAATTCTTAAATTACTCCTTTCTCTTTTTTTAATTTAGGAGATATTATTCCTTGTTAAGAAAAGCTTCATCCATTCCTGTTCTTCTTTTTCTTTATGTTAATAGCTTTAAATATTCTTTTTTATATTTTCTACTATTCTGCTAATATAATTATTTCTCCCTCTTGCCATGTTCCAGCATATATTTTCTTTATCACTAAATTCTGATTCTGTCTCTAATTCATCCCCTTAATTAACTTTTTCAGTACCGTGTCCATATCTATCTCATCTTCAGTCCTTTCTTTCTCTTTCGCTTTAGTCTGATTTGTAGGACTTAGCTTATACTCTTTTTCTTTATAGTTCATCCATAAATGCCTCATTTTTTATATTTATAACATTCAAGCTCACATTTTTTGCTTCATGTCCTGTTTTACTACATATGTAACATTTCTTCTTAGCACAACTGTTTAGCTCCTTTTCCACAAAAATTGCACATCTTTGCTTGTCCCCAATATTTTGCAACACCCCTGTTACCATCAACATTTATAACACTTGGAATATGCACGGTTTTATCAATTTCATATTTCAGAATCCTATTACAATCCCATGTCCCAGTACATAAGCACCTATTGTCATAGACATTTTAAATGTCTAATATTTCTTTACATATGTTTATTAAGTATTCTTTTAACATCTGTCTGTCTAGGGGAAATTTGGCCACTTCTGTTTGAAATTCTATAAGTGCTTTCATTTTAGTCTCTAGAAAAGATATTTTTACTACACCAAGAGGTGTTATTCTGTCTTTTTTAATATTCACACAAAAATCTCTCCATAGCTTGCACAATGTCAAAAAAAGTCACAAAATATCTCTTTGTTGATTAAAACAAATGCTCTTGCCTCTTGTACTGTTATCCCCAAGGGTAGAATTACATTGTCCCATATATTGTATCTATTTATTTTCTTTTCCATTATGTTGTGTATCTTTACTACAGATTTTCTTTTCATACTGTCATCTTTTTATATCCCTCGCTCCTTCTCATGTAACTGCTACTTTCTCAGCATTCATCTTCTTTCCATTTCTTCCCAAAGGCATCTCTTCACTGTCTACTTTATTTTCTGCATAATATTCCCCCCATGAAACCCCGTCCTCCTGTACACTTTGATTCACTAACTCCTGTGGTATATTATCCCACGACCCTCCCCATTAGAGGGTTGTAACAATACATTCCTCTACAGCTGTCTCCTTGCTTGTTCAAACAACTCCTTCTGAAAATCCTCCATCATCACATGACATATTGGTTCTGAGCTGGTGTTCACATTACTCCCTTCTGCTGTTGTTCCATCTCCTGCACCATCCTCCCAGCCACCTATGCACTGGAACAGGATGTGCACACGTATTCATGTTCAAACAACAATGTGAATGCCAGTTGCTAGCTAGTAGGGGAAGTTCCCCAATTTCTTGGCCAAATTTCCCCTAGTAGTACAAATATCACCTTAGGTCTTCCCTGAATAAAGGCTACTAACCTAGTGAGACTTACTCCCTCAACAAAGGTTTAGTAAGAACATTAATCAAGCTAAATAATTAGATCTGGTCAAAAAATTAAGGAAAAAGAGAAAAGGAATAGCAGGAAGGACTAGCTGATTATGTATAGACTAAGTGAATTGGTCATAGCTAAATTTGTAATTAAAACTGAATAGTTCCCTAACAATCAGAGTGATGTGTAATAAATAATAACTAATAGTATCTATTTGCTGACTTTGGGCTAAATGAAAGTGTGACATCCCTCCTCTGGGCCAGTAATCAAAGAGCCGAAATCCTCACCACTGACTCCGGTGAGGGACATTCACTTAGAACAAAAATAAATGCACATAGTGTTTACAGATGCAGCTGTCTGCACCAAGCACAATTTCCCTTAAGAGCCAGAGGGAACACACTCCTATTCTGGCTTTGAGTTTCCTCCCTCTCTCTCACCAGGCCCCAAATAAGACTCCACAGTGGCGATAGCTGTAGAGTTGAGTCCTCAGCCAGTTCTTCCAAGTCAAGTCCTCCACTACCCTTTCTGTGAAACCAGTGGTCTGTGTCCCTGCTCTAAGTAGCTCACACACACACACACACACACACACACACACACACACACTCTTTGAGATTTGATTTTTAGACGCACACACCTGGGAAAGGCTGGCACAGATTTACCAACTATGCTCCATCTACCCAGACTATAAGGTAAATACTGCCACCAGAAAACTCCAAAGCTACTCTAAGGGTCTTACAAGGGTACCCAATTATACTGAGTAACATTAATACTAATACAAATGGTAGTGTTTGACCTATGCAGCAAGGCTTTCAGGAGCGGCCATGGTGTCACCAAATATAAGTAGTCTCAAAGGTTAAAATATTCTCTAAAAGACCCGCCACAATGAAAAGTTTAAATATATGTAATAATAAATAATACAAAGAACATGAAAATACTGAATATCTATTTACAATAAATACCAGAGTTTCAATAACAAGAAATATTAAAAGTAACACTGATGGAAAGATTCACACAGATACAGAAAAACAATACATAACTAATCCCACTATATTTTCCTGACTGATCTAAAGAATTACTGTCCCCTATTTCACTTAGTAGAGTAAGGCAAGATGAAGTGGGTGGATGGTCCTTTCTTTCTCAGGTTTCACAAATGGACTCTCTTGAGACTTCTGTCTCATCTAGTATTAAAACATCATTTAAGTGCTGGATTACATAACAAGATCACCTACATCTGGTCACCTGACTTCTAGTTCCCACACTACCCTCTTTACTAGAAACTGAGCCAGAATCTTGCACATAATGGGTTACCACACACACACACACACACACACACACACACAACTCTTTTGCTAAGATGTATTATAGAATTTGGAAGCTATAAAACCATTTCAAAAACTTTCACCCTTCCAGGGAAGGAATAAGTTTACCCCTGAGGACAATACAGTAGGATTCCTAGTCCTGGTTTTCATACCTTTTGTCTCTGTGTGCAATCAGAACTGTAAGGTACAATGTTTATGGCCTAAACCAGATAATTTAATTTCAGACTATTTTTCAAAGTTAGCTGGACTGAGATTAATGTCTTCTCTTCTAGTATCATCTGTTACAGTGTATTAATTTCAACAGTTACAATACAGTCTGACATACAGGTGTATTTCTTTTCTGTCCAGGACCCACTAATGTTACATTTGTAACACAAGCAGCTTTACATATACATTTTCAACACAAGTATCTGTACAAATCTGTTTGATATACAAATGAGAAATAATTCTTTACAAAACTCCAGCTAGCTATGCTGGCATATGTTACACATCCACTGCTGTACTTCTCCTGGCATAGATGGCAATACCTCACATCATCACAGAAAGTTTGTTTGTTTGTGTCTTTCGGATTTTCCTGGTTAGGGGTCGCCACAGCGGAACTGCGGTCCGCTAATGATTTGCAGTAGATTTTTACGTGCTGGCTTGCCAGGCCTAACGCACAACCTTCAACGAAGGAACGCCCATTCACGCATGTCGGCACACAGAAGATGCTCTAACTGAGAATCGAACGGGCAACATCTAACTGTGAGGCGACAACGCTACCGCAGCACCACCACCGCATAATGTAAATTGAGTAACTCAAATAGAGAAATATAGGCTGTTAGCAGCAGTAGTAAAATAGATACACCGTTTATGAGGAAGGTGTTCCAAGTGAATTCATATTTGCAGTTGTATTATAAACCATACCTCTCAACCATACCGAATTCTTCAGTTAATACCGGTTTTGAAGGTAAAATATTGGGGTGTCCCTTTAATTTCCCAATTTCCTGGTTGTTTTTTTTTTTGTTTTGTTTTTTAAAACTCCTAACATCATCGCATGCAGAGAGTGTATGATGACGTCAGCTTCTGTAGACTGCTCTGTCAATGCACAGCACATCTTTCTTCCCCAGCTTGGCTCCTCCTTCTCCAGGTAAAAAAATAGCTTCTTTACTTTTTATGTAATTGGTGCAGCCAGGAGACCTTAATGTTTACATTATTGCAGCTGCAAGTTCGGCTTCCTTGTTTTACTTTAGTTATCATGCAGGACAGGAGAAACTACTGCTTTTCTTTTTATGTCATGGCTGCAGCTGGGAGACCTTACCGTTTTTATTACAGTTGTAAGTAACAGCTGCAGGAGTGTAACGTTAATGTTTACATTATTAAAGCTGTAACAGCTTCTTTTTTTTTTTTTACTTATTAGTCTGAAGAAATTTATGCTTCTTTAAAGTTTACATTATTCTGTGCTTAACATAATCATTATTACTTTTATTTTGTGTGCGTTTACTTAGCTGCTGCAAGCAGGATTATAGCTTATGTTATTACTTTTTAATGTTTATCTAGGAGAAATGGACCATTTGCTGCAGGCAGAAGTGGTGTATCTGCCGTGTTTGTGTTTTTATTCAATGTGCATTTAATGCAAGCAGGATTATAGCTGAACTGAAGGCAGACTGGAAGAGCAGGACGTTGGTTTATGTGATTTACTTTTATTGTTTGTCTAGGTCAAACCTTTTAATGGCTGGTGTGTGTCCTTAATGTTTACATTATTACAGCTGCAACTACTACTTTTTTTACTTATCAGACAGGAGAAATTTCTGCTTTTCTTTTTATGTAACAGCTGCAAGAGACATTAATGTTTTTATTACAGTTGTAATGGCTGCAGGAGCATAACGTTTACATTATTGCAGCTGCAACAGCTTCTTTCTTTACTTAGGCTGGATAATCTTCTACTTTAACATTATTACTTTTCTGTGTGCATTTACTTAGCTATTGCAAGCAGGATTATAGCTTATGTGATTACTTTTTTGTCTAGGAGAAACCTTTTAATGGCTGCAGGCAGAAGTGGTGCATCTGTATATAATTGCTGGCATGTGTGTTTACTGCAAGCAGGGTTATAGCTGAAAGCAGAGCAGGACGTTTATGTGACTACTTTTACTGTTCATCTAGGTGTGTGTGTGTGTGTGTGTGTGTGTGTGTGTGTGTGTGTGTGTGTGTGTGTGTGTGTGTGTGTGTGTGTGTGTGTGTGTGTGGGCATGCTCATAGGCGTGCATATGTGTGTCTATGTGTGTATGTATGTTTAATCAAGAACTAGACCATGTAAGGAAATGTTTAACCTAAAATGCATTATTTTCCATTAAGTATATTAAAGTTGCTAGTCCCTGTATCAGTTACAGTTCCAGCAGCTGTCATGTACAAAACTTTGCAAAGTAGATTGTTGTAGACAAGCCTTTTGCCTTTCCAGATTTTACCTTTCTTATGACCCTAAAAAATTGCTTCTTCTAATAATTGCCTAGGACCTCACTGTAGAACCAGCTAAAGTCGCATGCCATTTTTAAACTGATGAATGTTTTTGTATTATTGCACTAACAGCATTATTGTTTCTGCCAAAAATATAGTAAACTTAAGGATAAACTCCTATAAAACCACACATGATCTTTTCTACTTATCAAATGATGATTCACACTGTCTTTTTCTCTGCTGAGTAGCTGATCTTGTGTTTAATGCTTTGGAATATAACCCTTTGCAATGAGCCATGTTTCAAGTTCACTGAAATACTGTTGTTTTCTAGCTGCCTGCAGAATAAATTCTCTTCACTCTGAAAATTTTGAACTTGGGGATGTTATTAGACAAATTACTTAGATGGCATGTAATTGCTAACAATAACACACTGGCAACATTTTTATATACCGTTATGCCGACATTCAGTATTTTGTAGTTTTTTCTTCAGGACAGCCAAAAATGAATACATTTATCATTCTAAGAAGCTGTAAATTTTCAAATCTGTTAATGTACAGACAGTTCACAAAGTTTCATCATCCTTATCATGATGTTTGGTACGAAAACATTCATTTTATGACTTGAAATGCATTCCATCTTGAGAACTGGCATAGTCGGGCAGAGGCTGGAAATTAATTTGTGGACTTTTTGAACTAGATAAAGGGTTGGCTTGGCTGCAGTGATATGACAAAGCATCTACTAGTGTGCCCTTATCCCATATGGATGGCAAATTTGGGGGACTGTGCCATTAATTTAAGTCTTGGTGTAGACCAGAAGGCCCAACATATTATCTACTTAGTTAACAGGAGAGAGGTAGGATGACACCTACTAATTTATCATGTGCAGAAGTATGCATCAGACTTTAAAATGGTACTGCATGCTGCACCACTGGATAGGGAAGGTGATTGGCCTAACTACATAGCTGAAGGTCTCCAGTAAGAGCTCCATCTCCCACCATAGCTCTCTCCACTGGTACTTCCTGAGGTTACATCTGAGATTAGCTACAGAAAAGCTCTTGACCTCCGGAAGGGTGAAAATGGAGCTGGTGATACCTAAAGATTGCAGGGGCCTGGTAATGAATGGGTGTGTGTGTATCTGTCTGTATGTATATATGTATGTGTAAACTTACTAATTAACTAAGAAAACAGAATAATTTCCACTTACTGAAATCTCAGATGAGATCAGCATATGTGAGGGCAAGAGTTGTTCTACATTTAAACTGTACATTAGGTTTGCTCCAAAAAACAGTGCTTTCTTAATATATACATGCAAGCTGAGAACAGAAATCCAGACTATGTAGTGTTATATCATCCATTTTTAAAATCTCTTTATTTCTTTTAACTGGGCATCACAATTATGTTATGTATCCCTTTCTGGAACTGTAACTATGTCATGATGAAGGAATGCTCATGTTCTTGTGATCCATAGAGTCATGTTGTCTTAAACTCTGTGCTCCTGGTGTGGACACCCCTGCAAAGATTATTCTAAGTGATGTGTAGAGAATGAAAGGTCCAAAATCTGACAGCCATAACAATTAATTTCAAGAATCATAGAACTTCTCACCAAATAGAGATATTAGAATAATTTCTGGGAAATAGGCATTGGGGTGGTGTTTGCAAACATCTGATGGCCATGTTACCAATATAGTCTGGAAAGGCACTACCCAAAGAAAGCTGCAGAGTGCCTCCCTTATGGGGAAATGTTTCATTTTGGTGCTTGTGCATACTTGAAACCACTGAGTGAATGAATTGCTTGGGGAAATGTTTCATTTTGGTGCACGTACATACTTGGAGACATAGTGTTGAAGGGATTAGTTGGGGATCTGGGACCATATTTTGGGTGTCTGTTCTTTAGTTTGTGTTTGAAAGTAGATATCCCACAATTCCATTGTAGTGGGTGGGGTTACATCATTATGTATGCAAATGGTATGTTAATCAGCATACAGATTTTTACCTATTTTTCATGGGGCTTTGTCCAGATTTTTGATGTTTCCTGGTTGAGAGGTATAGTATAAACACCATAGTGCACTATGCATGAAGAAGGCACATGAGCTATAAGTATTGAAATGGTTATGAAGAAATAACATTTTTCTGTGAATATGGATGTAATTGTAACCCCGAATACTGTGCTGAACCTAATGTATGAGATTTCATCTAAACAGGTTTATAGTAAATACTACATAATATCTGGTCCAGCTGCCAGGAAGTCATAAATTGTGGCATGCATGATGATTGTACAATATGTATACAGTATTAAATGTATGGTAGTAAAAGGATGTTTTGGTTAAAAAAAAAGTCTCCAAATTCTTTGTCATCCTAGAAGGCAAACTCTCTGCACACAGCTGGTTGAGGTCATGATTTATTGTAGAGCAAAGACTGGATTCTGTGGCACACTGGGATCACTGTTTGTACAACACCACTGTGCATTTCATTGGGGAGTTTCTCCTTAATCACTGTTGTGCGACCATGGAATTATTTATAAGCTTGATGGGAGTGGTATAAAGTGTTTGCCCACATATGGGGAGAGCTTCCATCCCTTCTACAGAAGTGCTTATGTCATTCTTGGCAGGAAGGTCAGTGATTTCGCAGTTGTGTTTTGAAGTTTTATATGCCATTTTTTTCATAAGTGAAAACGTCTACACACCTGACCCCTGCTACTTTATTTGCACTTGGAGATTAGTGTAGTACATGGGCTTGTCTGAATTTTTTTATTCAGTCCTCCATTTTAGCAATCAAGCTTAATGGCTGACTCATTCATTCTTAAGGTGAGAGAGCTGCAAGCTGATTTACTCTTTGAGGTTGAAGGTCAGGTGAGACTGAAGCAGTGCTGTCATCAGCAAATAGGATTGGGGTTTTGTTTGTAAAGCCTTACACCCAATACATGCTTACCAAGGGTTGGCATGCATGCATTAAGGACTTCCAAGATAACTGCATACTGATCAGCCACATAATTTCAAATCTCACAGTCTGGAAAAAGGAATGCCATTGAAAATGTTTTTTGGGAAAATTCAGTTACTGGCTAGTAAATAGACTGCCTGAACGCCAGGAAAAAAAAAAAGAAATTTGGAAAACTTGAAAGAAAATCAACCAGAAAATATGAAGACAAAACACTCTGTGTGAATGATTTTGCAGCTGTTTAGCAAAAAGCAGTAAAAGCTTCAGCTTTGGTTCAAGAGGTGTATTTTAGTAATTTAAAGGAAAAATAAATCAAATGTACTCACAGGTGATTAAAATAAATGGAACACTGAAGAAATATATTAATTTAGACAACAAAAGTCTGGAAAAAATAGAAGAAGCTTTAATTAACCCTTTAGATGAACTGATAAAAGTGCAAAGCTCAGAGGCTGATGAAGAAAAAGTTGGCTGTATATGAGAGTTCTCAAGAAGAACTGTTAGCAGAGTTAGAAGACAGAGCATGCAGAGAAAACCTAGATTTCCTGCTGTACCAGACAAACTGGAAGGAAAAGACTGTATTAATTTTATGAAAGCACAAATAAGAAACTGGACTGGTGTTCCACAGCAGAATTTAATTGAAAGGAAACAGAGTGTGTGTGCTCCAAACCTGGCTATGAGAGAGCAGCCAAGACCTATATTAGTAACAATGTAGTCATACCAGCAGAAATAGTTGATCCTGGTAAAAGTGTGGCAGAAGGGTAAAGTATTAAAATTGGAGATAGTGTTTGTCAAAAATGATTATTTACTGTATACCAGGCAGAAGAGAAGCAAATTCATACCAGCAATCAGGAAATGTTGAGAGGCAGGTATGTGATTCAAGCTGCTGTATCCAAACTTTATCCTACAAAAAGTAAGTCAGCATGCAGAAGGGGACTCTGCTTCTCAATCTTCTGATATGAAGGCTCATAGAGAGATTTTGCTAGTGAAACATTTTCCAGTGTTCCAAAGGAAAATGCTTGAGAGTCAGAAACGGGCACAATAGCTGACTAGAAGGATCAGCAGTACCTTGGACTTGAACCATAGTCTGGTAATGGGATATGGACCAGCAACTATGAAATTAGTGAATAATAAAAGACTATAAAGTATCTCATCACATTTGTAAAAAATGGTTTTGCAAGAAAAAGTGACTGAAAAACACTGGACTTTTGCTGACTTTGTTAAACTAGTGGGTGGACTGTAAAGCATATATGTCACTTTATATCATTAATATTTAGAAGGACACTGAAAGGAGAATAACTGTAAGTAAAATCATTTTTGTTCTTATTCGGATTTGTGTAAAACATTTCATGATATCAACTACATTTTATGTACAGTAAACCGTTTTGCATAGTGTGTAGTCAGGGTATTTTAAATGTGGGGGGAGCCTTCAGTGACCATTCTGTGTGTTAAACAAGGACTTGTTTAGCTGTAAGAAGTATAGATTTTACTGTACAGCAAGAGAAAAAAGACTAGACAAAAACAAGTTTAATATTGTTCATATGTTGTGATCTTGGGCTGCAGGGGTGGGGAGTGGGGTATAAAAGTGCACTGATTATGTATAGAATTAGGTTTTTTACCTTTTTATTTTACAGTGGTGAATGTTTGTATTACTACCTGTGGCTTAAGCTGTAAACATGTTCTGTAAGCGTGTAGGGTTTGAAAATAAGACAAAACAATGAAAGTCATGAAAATGCTAAGCTTCTTACAACTGCAAAGATGTTAGCTTGTCTTCCTCTGGCTAATGTAAAGTGGAGTCAAGATGTCTGCAGCTGATGGCAGCTGTGCATTCTTTTCAAGTGTAATTTACAAAGACTCATTGCTGAGTACATTTCCATGGAGACAAGCTGTCTGCAGGTGCAAGTAGTTAAATTTGAGAATTCTGAGTATTCTTTGCTAAGGGAAATGCAAAATGTAAAGGTTTAAATGCAAGAGTTCAGTCAAAAAATTGTTTAAAAATATAGGAGGTGAATAAGAGTTAACAACCTCTATAGCAGCCTTAATACTTAAATTGTACATTGTTTTTTTAAATGCATTAAGTTTTATTTAAAGATAGCCAGTGCACTTTTTTCCTAGGGCTAAACGTTAATGTTTTCTGAAAGCATACACAGTGTTTTTCATATTTGGAAGGGGAGGAGAGAGAGAGAAGAAAATAAAAGACAGTGTAAGTGGCAGCACAGACAGTAGCAAGCACTTTAGCATGGGTAACCTTAATTTTAGGTTAGATAATGCTTGTAGGTACAGTTGCCAGTTTGGGGCATTTGTTTCCTTTTGGAGGGTTTAATTTCATGTTTTGAAAATATGCATTGTTTTGTGTGTTTGTTCCAATTTAATAGGGAATGGGGTTGTTTTGTATTTAGTTTTTTGTTTGAGGGTTTCCATTAAAATAAAAAGTCTTGAAAATTTGGCATAGATGGAGATGAGAAGCAACTGTAAAAAAGATCAGCCTGCCAAACATTAGTATATGCATATAACACAAAAGAAGGAAATACACATTCAGAAAACTGTCATGATTAACAGTTGGGAACAGTAGCTTTTTATCATGATGGCTATGCTGTCCATGCTATCCTGGTACTTGAATGACCTTACAGGTATAGATAAAAAGGAAATAATATTGAGTTATATTAAGAAATGCACAGAGCAAATAGCAATGCTACAGGAGACACATTTGGAAAGAAAGGAGAATGTGAATTTGACAGAGAGTATTTCAGAATGGATATTCAGCAAAATATCAGGGACAGAGGAAAAGTGGAATAATTATCCTAATAGCTAGAGGGGTTCCAATAGTGATAGATGAGGGGGGGAAAAGGCAAAATGGTAGATTTGTTGTATTAAGGGGCTTTTGGCAAGCATGGAAGATTACAATAGCTTGTATTTATATTCCAGTGAAAACTGTTGTTATGGAGCTCAAGAAAAATTTGGAAGAAACAGTCAGCTTTAAAGGTGGTGACTGGAATTTGATTTGCGAAATAGTGACTGCTTTAAATTCACCTTGAATTTTTCTAGTAATTCTATTGACTTCTTAGACACTAAGATTGCTTTGATGAGTATGATTCATAGTTCTTTATTTAAGAAAAATTGTAGAAAGACAGCATTATTGCATCGCTCTATCATGCACCCTAAGCATGTTGTTAATATAGCCAGAGGACAGTTTTTAAGAATGTCTAGACTTCAGACAAAAGATCAAGATTACCAGGGAGCATCTTTGGAACTGAAAAATGAGTTAATGAAGGGAGGATATAATCAAAATGACCTAAGTAGAGTTGTTACAGGTCAAAGGCCTGCATGATACAGTAGGGAAGCCATTTTTCACATAACTCATGATTCTGATACAAGGGTGACACATGGAAGATGGAATAGAAATGTTTTAAGACTACCCCTCACTTATAGTAGTAACATTTATAAAGTATGTGATATTATAAATAAATATTGGCCTACTTTGACCTCTAATGATCAGATAAAAGCTATAGTAGGTGATAGAGCCAGTTATACATTTAAAATCAACCTTTCTTTGAAAAGGCAGCTTTGCTAGTACACCACTAACAACAGTGTTAGGGTTATTTCTAATAGGCATGGTACATTCCCATGCAGAAATTGTAGGGCCTGCTCATTTGTTTTGAGGAGCGATACCTTCACGCATCCCTCTACTAATCGTTTATTTACTTTCAGCCTGTATGCTGATTGTATATCCAAGAATTTAGTATATCTAGCCAGCTGTAGATCATGTGCCTCCTTCTATATTGGTAAGATGACTAGAATGCTTAAAGAACGTAACATGCAACATTTGGGTGATATCAGGAAAATTAATCCTTTTAATGCTTTAGCTAAGCATATACCCAATAATGAAGAGCACATGTTTGAATTTACAGTATTTCAATTGATATCAGATAATAAGAGGGGAAGGTGATATTAATAATAGAGTTGAGCTAGCTGAAATGCAGTGGGTAGCAGGAATGCAAGCAGATAAATTACCAGGAGTCAATGCTACTATGCCTTTAAACCTGTTCTTAAGAAGCCTAGATCACATCAGTAATTTGTTTTATTGACCAGCTCTCATTGGTTATTTTACTATTGTTAAGATATTTAAACTTGGCTGTAATGTCTGTCTGTTATATGGAT
Source organism: Protopterus annectens (assembly GCF_019279795.1). Lineage (NCBI taxonomy): Eukaryota > Metazoa > Chordata > Ceratodontiformes > Protopteridae > Protopterus > Protopterus annectens. Next base: position 1,748,951,093 of record NC_056725.1, read on the forward strand.
CTGAAGAAGCACTTTGTGTGAAAACACTTATCCTGCCGTATTTTTATTAAACTAAGTATGCTTTTAGCTGTGGGGGTCTCTTGGTGTTCTAAGATTTTGTTTAACAGTATTTTAAAAGGAGTGGAAGCATCAACATCTTTGAAGAAAGCTGTGCTGCCTGTGTTGCCTAATTATGGCAAAGACCCTTCAGTCCCAGCTTGATAAAGACCCATTTCAATTTTAAACCGCGATTATAATGTGTTTGTCTAAACTATAAAACCAAAAAACTGAATGCGAAGTGCACGGTCAGGAAATTCATAATTCCAATAAAGACATGTTAATACATAAAATCGCAATAAAAGTATAAACAGAACATTAACATTAAGCTCTTTTGTCCCTACGGAAATGGGACTTCATCAGAATGCACTATTTAAAAAACACGTCCCCCTAATATAGGGATGTTTTAATCATGTGGTTCAACTAACAATTATCATTTAAGCATACAATTGCAATAAAACAAACTTGCAAAGAATGTAAGTAGGAAAATAGGTAGTAAATGAATCTTTATACTGTTGTTGTTGTTTGTCTTTTCGGCTTTTCCTGGTTAGGGGTTGCCACAGTGGAACTCTGGTCTGCTAATGATTGGCAGTAGATTTTTATGGTGCCGAGTTGCCAGCCCGACGCCCAACCTTCAACGAAGGCACGCCCATTTATGCATGTCTTTCGAAAGTCACTCGACCATGGGGAGGACATGCAGACTCCACACAGAAGGCACTCCAGCCCGAGAATCGAGCAGGAGAACCTCTTGCTGTGAGGCAACCATGCTACCGCTGCACCACCGCGGCTTTGTAATACTAAAATAAATAATCAAAAAACTTAAAGAGCAAAAGGGAGGGAGACCTTATTTATATAAGGCCAGCTCTATATTTAGTAACAGCTTGTAACAAAATGCATTCATTCAAACCCAGTGTGTTAGTGGCATTCAGTTCTAACTGCCATAACATCTCTCTCTGCTCTAATTTATTATGCCAGTCTCCACCCCAAGGTTAGCATGCACCTTTTCAAAAGCTGCAAAACCAGAACCAAAGGTGTTGCACATATCACTTAATATTGTGTTCAAAACCAAGGAAAAAGGGGAAAAGGAACCTCAACAACAACCAAATAACCAAACCAGGAGTTCGGAAAAAGCAGCCACCAACCACGAAGTAGTAAATCACAAAGTTTTATTAACGCTGACAACACACAATGCGTTTTCATCCTCAGACTTCATCAGATAACACAGTCCACAAAAATACACATCCTTAAATATATTTATAAAAAAATCACCTTTTAACACTGTTAAAAGAATAAATATGTAAAAACTTGTGCAGTGCTACCCTCTAGTATTTAACATATAGCTACCTCTAGTAGATAACAGGAAAAACTTTTATAATTTAGCTGCTCTTAGTGTTAATAATGGTGCAAGTGAAATACTTTCATTCAAACCAGGGTGCCTTCCTGCATCCAAAAATACCTGCCAGTATAGCTCCCTATATTCAAGACGGGTTTCCCACAAACCCCCTCTAATATCTTTGGAAACAACCTCCAGTACAAAAAACATACATATATAGGGCATTCTTATCATTATGTTCATAAATCTGCCTTTTCAGGCGTCTTTCAGTCTTCCCTGCATAAAAGGCACAACATGCCTCACAGGATACCAGATAAACCAAGCCACTGGAGTTACAATTACTATGACATGTACTATGAACATATTTATTCCTACTTTTAATACACACCTTATCAATATTTGTTATGTGTATACACTGTGCACATGCCCCACAGTTGTAGGTACCCGGTCTCCTGGCCTTCTGACCAAACTTCCTTTTTTCCATTAATTCCTTTAAATTAATTCCCTTTTTAAAAACAATATTTAAAGGCTTGTGTTGCATGTCTTTTAAATCAGTGAGAGAGGTAAACCTGTCCCGTTCCTTTTATACCAACTCTATTTTTATGATGTAAGTAAAAATAATGATAAGAATGCCAGATATAAACATACACAGGAGTGTGCCAAAGCAACCTTTTTGTTTTTTGTACTGGAGGTTGTCCCCAAAGATGTTAGGGGGGGTTTGTGGGAAACCCGTCTTGAATATAGGGAGCTATATTGGCAGGTATTTTTGGATGCAGGAAGGCACCCTGGTTTGAATGAAAGTACTTCACCTGCACCATTATTAAAACTAAGAGCAGCTAACTTATAAAAGTTTTTACTGTTATCAGCCACTAGAGGATAGCATTGCACAAGTTTTTACATATTTATTCTTTTAACTGTTAAAAGATTAATTTTTATAAATATAATATATATTGTATTTTTCACATATATTTATTTCATATTTATATATACACATATTTATTAACTTGATATTTATTGTTAAATAGTTATTAAATGTGGGGTTTTATATCATGTTTTTAAACTGTTTTTTGTCCTTACATATATATTCATTCCATTAATTGATGCAAAGGATTTATTGGTTAATTAGTTAATTATTTAATGTGAAGAGTTATATAAGGATGTATATTTTGTGGACTGTGTTATCTGATGAAGTCTGAGGACGAAAATGCATTGTCTGTTGTCAGCGTTAATAAAACTTTGTGATTTACTACTTCGTGGTTGGCAACTGCTTTTTCCAAACTCCTGGTTTGGTAACTTAATATTGTGTGTTTAAATAGTGAATTGTTAAAATTATTTTTCTTAAAAACATATAAGTGCCTTTATATCCTCTTTAGTAAAGGGGGGCTGGAATTTACTGGAGATACCTGTCAAAGGAACCAAGATATTGGGAGCAAGTAACTCAAGCAGGAAGGGTAATAGAGTGGGCTAAAGCCAAGAAGACATTTGGATTGCAGACTAGAAACTGCCTTCTCTACCAGGGTTGGTCTCAGAGTACAGGCAAAGAGAAAGGGATAGTGGAATTTTAAGTGAAGTACCTGTTCTGGTAGTTTTTAATTGAATCTAGAACAGCAGCAGCTTTTAAAAGGGATAATTAGTAGGGCATATAAAATATTGCATGGTAACTATAAGAATCTGTCAGAGGAGGTTAGAAAAGATTGGGAAGAGAGACTGGGAAAACAGTATATAAGAGAACAATGAGAAAACATAGGTATGGCTCCCAAGTATGCAACCAAGTCCAGAAGGTTCAGGGTCTTTGCTTAGAAGTTTTTGCTTACTTATTTTTATACCCCAAGAAGATGTCAAAGAATGTTTCCTCAGGTAGATAGCAAATGTTGGAGGTGTGATGGAGAAGAAAGAGTTAAGTGGGAATATATATTTTGGCAGTGTAATGAGGTGGCAGATTTAAAAAATTCCCTACAGAGTACACTGTCACAAATATTTTGTGAGCAAATGGCTATAAGTAAGGAAATTATTCTTTTGAGCTGGGATACAGGATCTGAATTGCCTAGACACATAGTAAGACCTTAAGTTTAATTCTGTTTGCTGCCAGAAAAGCACTTAGCAGAAAATGGAAATCAAAGTCAACACCAGTTGTATTTGAGGTACTGAGTATTATAAAATAGTTAAACGTACTGGAAGGAGGAAATTATTAGACATGAATGAAAATTGTAGGAACAATGCATGCATAATAATGTTTAGTAGGAGGAGGAGTAAGGTTTAAGGGAAGGCAGGAATTCAGCAATTTGTTTGTAATGTCGGACTGATTATAGTACAAAGAAAATATATGTGATGTATATTGTATTTAAATGGAAAAATGTTAAAATGGTTTCTTTTCTTTTCTATTATTTTTTTATTTTATTTACATTTGTTAACCGGGAGTGTCCAACTGGACGTAGGTCCATTTTCAGCGGAGGCCCGGGGAGAAAAGCTCCACAGTTAAAATAGACAGTAGTTTTGGATTACATAGCAATTAACAATTTAACATAGCAATTACTTACAACATATTTACAGATGAAGAACATAGTACATCAGTAGACAACTAGAATCTTTATCTGTGAAGTACATAACAGACATTAACAAATGTTACAATAAGGAGTTCCTGCTGTATAATAAGTACTAGGCTTATGAGCATCTGAGCTTGCTATAATCAAGGTAGTTAGTGGAGTGGAAAGAAAGGTAGTGGTTGGATGGGGTGGGTGATATTAGAGTGGGAGTTGCAAGGGCATTGCCAGCATGTTTTTAGGTCCGCTTTTAGTAAAGTTTTGAAGTGGGTGCATGATGGTATGGTGGTAATTGTGGGTGGGGGGGAGTTCCATAATTTAGCTATGGCGCAAGAGAATAGTGCTTCACCAGCAGAGTTATTGGCTTTAGTGATCTGCAAGTGATTTTTGTTACTGGATCTTAGTGGTCTGGTGATGCGATAGGGTTGTAGTAGATTCTGGAGGGATGGGACATTTAGTGGATGGTTTACTAGTTTGTGGGCGAGTGAGAGTTGATACCATTGAAGGAGGTGAAGGGAGTTCAAGCCAGCCCAGATGCATGTTTGCCCATGTCTTAAGTGATAATTTAATAAAGGTGTTGAAAAAAAGGGTTGGCATGCAGTAGGCTTTTGCACTACACTTTCTTGCGAAATCAACAATTGGCCCTGCCCCAGCCCCTTGTAGATAGGCACCCACATGTATTTCCTGGTTTCCACCAGGGATCTTTACCAAGGAGGGAGTGACCTGAGCACACTATCATCCCTTCAAAGAGAGGCGAGCTGGCTGTGAAGCTTCATCATTCCACTTCTCCATGCCAGCCCAAACAGATACCAGAGCTGTTAGTCGAATTCAGGGGAGCTAGGTGGTAGTTAGGGCTTTATCTGTCTGTGCCGTCACAGTAGTATTACACTACTCACTGAGATTGTGTGAGTTTGGAGTGAGAATAATTAGGAATTATGGGTGCTGGGAGGCAGCCTGGTTTGACCTCTGCAGAAGCATGGATTTGAGAGTTTGCAGAAGTCTGTTTTTTTTTTTCTTTTTTCACCTGGATTCCAGTCAGGATATTGTGCTTTTAAGTGTTTTCAATTTCCAGATTTTGTGATTCACTGTGATATGTCAGTAGATTCTATAGTAAACATACAAAAGGAAAATGTTCTGTTTTGAAGTTTAACATTGCACGGTATGTCTGCATTTCAGGGAAAAAATGCACTTTCATTGTTGAGTAGAGTTTCATGTACTTTTGTTTATCTAAATAAAATTTCATCTGCTTTTATTTAGAAGGTTTCTCTTGTTAGTAATTATGATGATAGCTCTCCATTGTGTATCGAAAATAAAAGTGTAGCTGTTTACAGTTGTGGTCATATTTCATTGTCTTACAGAGACCATAAGGAATTATTTGATCACCAAGATACTGTTAACATTTAAAATGTATGAAAAGTTCTGAAACTCATTTGCTTTTGTTCTCTTGTTTAGGTGATAACTGCACAGTAAAGCATCCTATGTTTGACTTTGTCTATGACCTTCGACCTCTCTCTAATCAGGCAGTAGAAGTTTCCACTGAAGAATATGAATATCATTTCAGCGTGTGTGGAAAGTTAGAAAACACTTCTTGTATTTCCAACCCTAACCAAAGACCGGTAGCATCATGCCAGGTGAAGAAGATTGCAAATACGGCAAAGATAGCAGGTATGTTAAGAGTAATGGTCTGAGTTGGGGTAAAAAAAATACATTGCCATGTTCTCTACACCCTTCCTCTGCTAATCAGTGACTGAGTAGCTGTTCTCTTGCCCATTTTGAAAGTTATGAGAGGAGGTTGTTGAAGCAGAGTATTTTTATTTATAAACTGACAGTTATTTGAAAGAACAAAAATGCATGGAATGAGTTATTTTAATTAGAAGTGATAGGATATAGATGTGATTTTAATTTTCTCCAAGCTTTGCATAACTATACCAAGACCTGAGCTGGCCTGCTGACTGGGAAGCAGGTGCTTGACTTTGCCACCGTGACCTGATTAGCAGCAAGCTGTGTTGGGTGTGTGGGTGGGGGGCTGACTACAGGTTGGAGATTTATATTCATGTGGCTAGCTATTGTATTTAATGTGGAGAAGATAAGTCTGCTGCAGTTGTATGCTGTAGTAGAGGCCTAGAATAGTACTAATAAGGGAGTGCACAAGTGATGAACTTCATACATACATCCATAATGGAGGGATTGAAACCTGGATGACCCTTGGTTTATTAATCACAGACAGAAATAATAGGCCTTAGCTGTAATCCCCAGTGAAAAAAGCCCACAAAACAAAATATAGTTAAATCCCAGTAAGGTCGAAGGCCTCAAGAGTTAATTCTGTCTAAAGCAAGCCTTAAATCATCCTTTAAAGGGCATTATTGAAAGTTTCCCTTCTGTCATTGGATCTCTGAAGTTGAAGGAAGATCTCCATATGAGAGATGATTATCATGATGATGAAATGAAGGGTAAGAAATAAGGAAAGCATAGGATTTTGGATGCAGGTTGTTAAGGAGAATAACAATAACCATTAGAGCAGGATCACTATCAGATGGGCCCCTAGGCAGAGTAATGGATCAGTCTGAAGCCATTCCAGTGTTCCATTACTTGGCTGTTTCTCCCTATCTACCATAAACTCTCTTCAAACCTATCAGTGTGCATACTTTTTCTTCTTTACTTCTACAATGATTAGAGATATTTAGATTTAATTTAAAACTTTTATTTAAAATTTTTATAGCACAAACACTGATAACCATTTGCTACACAAGACAATTCAGGCATAGCATGAACAACATTAAACTTCACTACCCTTGAAGCTCAAATTCATTGAAACTGCATTGAAACCCACATTCATGCAAATGTATCTGGCCAGTTGTGGATTGTGTACCTTTGGGCTGTTTTCAAACCATAGGCCACTTGCACACATTTTAGGACTATGCATAAATGTATGTGTTCTTTGATTCATTTTCCTGATTACATTGAATTATATTCCTTGTTTAATACAGCACCACTTATTATTAGAAAGTGTTTTCAATTTGTAATTTTGAACGTTTCCAGTAAGCAGTGAAAAAAAACATATGCACCATTATTGACAAAACTACCCATTTCAAAAAATTTCATAAAAGGCTACTCATACTGTTGCCCATTGTAATCAACCAAGTTTTTTTTATTTTACATTTGTTGACCGGGATAGTCCGACTAGATATATGTCCATTTTCAGCGGAGGCCCGGGGAGAAAAGCTCCAAAACATTGCAACAATTACATAGCAATTAAATCATAACATTTTACAAATACACTTATTGTCAGACATAGGTAAGAATGTTTTATAAATGGATCCAATTGCAGAGTACAGTGACAGAACATAAACAGGAAATGATTAGTGATTCTAATGGAGGTACTGCAGAATTCAATATATATATATATATATATATATATATATATATATATATAGGTTCTGTAGGAAGTGTACTTTGTCAGTAGAACACAGAGAAGAAACAAAGCAACAGAAGGTTTTATTTACATATTGGCTTCATGGGAAGAGTGCTTCTTCAGTAGAACACATAGAGAAAAAAACAAAGCAACAGGAGGTAGGTATAGTAGACATTAAAGGAGGTCAGGCAAGAGGAGATAGTATCAGTCTGGACTGGTGCAAGGGCATAGCCATTGTGATTTTAGGAAGATTTCTAGTTGCTTCTTGAAAAGTGGGGTGGATGAAAGGGATGTTAGTTCACTTGGAAGTTTGTTCCAAGTGTTACCAACAGAGTTAGTAAACAGGCAATCCCCAGATTTTTTGTTGAATTTTAAGGTGGATACTAGTACCCTATTGGCTGATCGTAGGGTTGTAAGGTTTTTATATGGGCTGATAAGGTTACAGAGTATGGGAGTATTTGTGGGATGATGCATGATCTTATGAATGATAGTAAGTTGCTGGATAAGAAGCTGACTTTGCAATTCCGGACATCCTAGTAGTTTGAGATTTTGGCAGTGATGGGTTCTAAATGGGGCTCCAGTGGCAAATCTGGCTATGTTATTATAAGATGTTGCCAATTTATTCATATTGCTTTTGGAGAGGTTTGTAAAAATTGGGAAGGCATAGAGAAGGGTGAAGATTAAGTGAGTTTGGGCAATAGTAGTCGTAGCTGAAGCTGTGAGAAAGGGTTCAAGTCTATAAAAGAAACCAAGTTTTCTATTAACTGATTTAACAGATTGGTTAATATGTGTGTCAAAGTTAAGATTATGGTCAATTGTTACACTTAAAAGTTTGGTTAATATATGTGTCAAAGTTAAGATTATGGTCAATTGTTACACTTAAAAGTTTGGTGGTCATGTCAGGAGCTATTTCAGTACCATTATTAGATATAATTGTGAAGTTAATAGCAGGGGACTTTTGAGTGGGAGTGAACAATATTAGTTAGTTTTTTGGGGTTAAGGAGGAGACAGTGTTGATGGAACCAGTTTTTAACTAAGGTAAATACTTTTTTGGTATTGGTTTGAAATTCTGTAGGCGAGGAGGCACTACATATTAATGTTGAGTCATCGGCATATTGTATACAGGTGGTTTGTGGAAGGGAGGTTTTCATATCATTAATGAAAGTAGTAAAGAGTACAGGTCCCAGAATAGAGCCTTGTTGGGACTCCAAGAGTGATAGGGAGCTGAGTGGATAATTTATTGTCCCAAGAGGACTGTTTGTTGTCTATTTCCTAGGTAGGACTTAAACCACTTGACTGTCTGGGTGTCTGATGACAGAGATTTAAGTATATCTAACAATAGTTGATGATTCACCATGTCAAATGCTTTGGAGAGGTCAATAAAGAGGGCTGAGGACAGGAAGTTGTTACTGTTTTTATTAATGCAGACTGAAAAGGATATGAGTACAGTTGTAGTACTATGGAATGGCCTAAAGCCATGCTGGCAGTCCACTAGTTGGTGATTTTGGAGGAGATGATCAAGTAGATGATGAATACATCTCTCCATAATTTTTGCTAATGGGGAAAGTAGGACTATGGGGCAGAAGTTTGAGAGTTCATTTGAGTTGCCTCCCTTATGGAGTGGGATAACATGTGAGACTTTCCATAGATGTGGGATGGAACATTCTGTAATGGTTCTGTTAATTACGATGGAAATAGGGTAGGCAAGTACCCCAGCTGCCATTTGCAGATATTCAGCTGGTAGGAGGTCAGCTGATGTAGTGCAAGGTTTAAGTTTAAGAAGTAGGGTGCATATGAAAGATGTTGGAACAGGCTGAAGATGTAATATGTGGGGTAAATTGGTTGGCAAGGGTGACTCAGTGGTGGTAACAGGTGGTAAGGTATTTGCTAAAGATTGGACAGTTTAAGAGAAAAATTTTAAAGTATCAGCAATTTTGCTGGGAGAATTTTGAGTTAAATTAGAGGTGGTAGGTGTTTTGGAGTGTCCAGGATGGAGCAATTTGTTTATTCCTGACCAGAATTTTTGTGGGTTTTGATGTTGGGTTTGTTGGAATTTAAGGTAATTTTTTTTTATCAAGGAATATTGATTTTTGTGGCATTTCTAAGCTGTCTATGGTTTAAATGATCAGTAGCGTTTTTAGTATCTCCATTTGGTCCAGGTTTTATTTCTCAGTCGCATTTTTAGCCTTGTCTCATTTGAGAGCCTAGGTGCAGGTTTGTTCCTAATTCTAACATTGCTTGAGGGGGCATGGTGTTTTAGAATTTGTAATAATTTATTGTTAAAGTAAGAGGCTGCTTCATCAAGAGTTAGGTATTTTAGGGGTGACCAATTGCAGGCTTTAAGCTTTGCTTGAAAATTAACTGGGTTTAGATTTTTCTTGTTCCGGGTAGTTCTGAAGTTAATTTGATTGGGAATTGAGGTCTTTTATCTAGTTATAAAGGTAAGAGAATGGTCACTAATATCATCAGGGAGTAAGCCTATTTTATATAATTGGGGATTACTGTTAACTGGTATCCAGTCTAAGGTGGTTTGTTTGTTGCTAGGTTTATGGGTTCTGGTAGGGTAGTTGACGGTTTGATAAAAGCCATAAAGGTTTATGTGAGTAGCTGGATTGTCAGAAGTACAACATTTCCAGTCAAAATTAAAATCACCAAGGAGAATGGTTTCTTGTGGGAAGGATGTGGGGAGCCAACTAAGGGTGTTTTCAAGAGTATTAATATTATTGCCTGGGGATGTAAGAGCAAATAATGTAAATGGATTTATTAGCATTAATTTGGAGCTTGGACATTAAGATCTCGGCATTACTAGGTGAGGGTGGTTGAATATCTATTGAGGTGACCTGCAATTCAGATTTAAACAATATCGCCACCCCACCACCCTTTTTATTTAGACAGTCTAGTCTCAGGATGTTATAACCTGGTGGGATTATATCATTGTCCTTAGTAACTGCTTTGAGCCAGGTTTCTGTTAGACATATGATGTCAAAGGAATGTAAGTCTAGCAGGGCATGTAGCTGAGTGATTTTATTGTTTATGCTACGTATATTAAGATGGGCTATGAGAAGAGAGTTTGAGGTTGTAGTGGGGGTATGAGAGGTGGAGGGATGGGAAGATAGGGAATTAGGAACGGTAATGCTAGGACCTGGGTTTGGATGAATGTCACCATGTAGAAGTAGGTGCTGTTTGGGATTTTGTGAAAGTTTCATGAGTTTACATATAATAGGGTCAGTTTTTCTGGTTTGGAAATACTTAATATGGGTTAGTCTATAGAACTGTGGTAGAAGGCAGGGTGATATGAATGTTATGTTACTATGGGTTTGTAAAGCTAAATGAAAGAAAGGGGTTGTTTGTTTTAAGGGGTGTTGAAATATAGTAAGTCTTAGGAATTCATAGCATGAGAGGCTGTGGGATAGAAGTAGAGTAGTAAGAACTGTAGACAAGAGGAGCAAGGTAAGGTATATTTGTAAGCCAGGGATAGACATAGTAAGAGGAATGGGATCAGCGAAACAAGGAGATTAATGTTTCCAGAAGGACAGATAAGGGTGGGTCTATTTAAAGAGAAACATTAGGTAGTTGGGAATGTGAGTAAATTGGGAGTAAATTGATAAGTAAGTAACGAGATAGGGTGAGCTATTGGTTGATGTTGGATAGAGGTGTGGTTATAGATGTATAAGGTTAGGTGCTCTTTGGGTGGATGAGATTTGGGGGTAGGGGAGGGGAGCGGAGTGAGCCCACAGGGCGAACGGAGCGGGCAAGAGCAATAAGGCAGAAAAAAGTATTAGCTGTCTTCAAAGTTATGGCTTAATAAAGAAGAACTGAGAGTGAAATGGGGGGGGGGGGTTATCTTATCTAAAATATGTTGATTATTAATCTAGGTGAGAGTGAGAATTCCCAAGTGTTTAGCAAGAGGAATAGAATTATAGTTAGTCAATAGAAAATAGGTTTAGGACCTTTGGGATAAATAGTTAAAAGCTGAAATTTTAAGTTGGTAGAATGCTACCACCTAGTGGTCAGGGGGGAAGTAGCAACTAGGAGATGAAGGCAAGAAGCTTATTCTAATGTAAAAGAAAATAGATTGAGAGAAAAAAGGCTGGAGGAAGATAGTGGCTGGGGGTCTGCAGTAGGCTGTTAAATCTCACACAGTAGGGTTAACAAGCAAATAAAGGCATTACATATAATAAAGGTAAAACTAGGTAGTAGCAACATACGTGTACAGTTACTTCAGAATTTAAGCTTTTTATGAAGCCTGGTAAGCAGTCAGCTTCTGGGGTGTCTTCAGGTTTAGCAGGAGGTTTTCCTTTTAGTTTTGTGGCAGGGGGGGAACACCCGGAACACTTTACTGTAAGACAGGAAGAGAGAACACTTGAGTTTGAAAACTTCAGTTATGCAGAGTGAGAGGAAGAGGGGGAAGTTAGGATAAAAGACCATATAAGTAGTAGAAATAGAGTTTATAGTGAAAATGCAGAGGTGGGAGATTAGTAGAAAGAGGGAGAATGAGAGGTGAGAGATAAGTAGAAAGAGGGAGAAGGAGGGGTCATAAAGGTAGTAAAAGTGAGCAGTAGTTGGAGGTCAAGTAAAACAAATTAAAGGTTGGCAGTGAAATCTTATATATTAACCATTTATATATTAAGCACTAATACTCAACAACAGAGGTTGGCAGTGAAATTTTTTATCTTAACAACTAACACTCTACAACCTAAATCCTTATACTGTACACCTTCAGTAATAGATGGAAGGGATAGGAATATCAGAGTTCAACATTAAAGCAAGGTTAAACAACAAAAAAATAGTAGTACAGTACTTAGACAGTGACATAGAAAATAATAGCAGTTAATAACATAGCTATAGCTAACAATTCAGAAAGATATCCTAGAGCCGTCTATACAGGACGAACACTAGTTACAGGAGAAATAACTAGTAAATCATGATTATTCTACACATAGAGAGCATATTATATAATTAGTGGCAAGATAAGCTGTCTACGTGACCTTGTACAGAATGCTTACTCAGTGAAGGAAGTAGCTTGCATAATTAAAAACTATAGTAATAAGTAGAAGCTTGTATTTAATCACTTATTTTAACATGCGGTGTTTATAGCATTTAATAACATAGCTATAGCTAACAATTCAGAAAGATATCCTAGAGCACTAGTTACAGGAGAAATAACTAGTAAATCATGATTATTCTACACATAGAGAGCATATTATATAATTAGTGGCAAGATAAGCTGTCTACGGGACCTTGTACAGAATGCTTACTCACTGAAGGAAGTAGCGTGCATAATTAAAAACTATAGTAATAAGTAGAAGCTTGTATTTAATCACTTATTTTAACATGCGGTGTTTTGAGCGAGCCATAGATACATAATATGAACGTCACATATACTACCTCCACTGTATTCTACTTTACAGATCTGACTTCCGTTCACATTAAAACAAACACATACAAAATTAATTCTAGCCACCACATGCATTAATCCCCTTTTAGTCTTAGCTAACCCCTCACGCACTAAAGCCTAGATATGTTTATTTCCTTATATTTAGGCAGCTCTAATTGGAAAAAGGGCTATCCTAAAATTAACCGCCTTTAGGGAAATGAGAGGAAAAACACATTTGCTAAAACGTAGGGGGTAGGGTAGAGGAGTGGAGTAATATCAGTCAATATGCATATTCTCTGCAGAAGTAAAAGTCATCTGAATAACTCCACATTAGAGAGAACTGTAATGAACAGGTTGCTGCTACAAGCAACTTTGCATTTCAATGCTTCATTCACATCTTGTGTTGCCCTTGAAAATAAAATTGTCTATGTTAAATAAAAAAAATGGTATGCTAGTGAAATACAGTAGGGAATGGCTGGCAAACCTACAAACAGGTTCATAGTTACTAGGCATCTCATTCAAAGGAGGACACACTCAGGAGTGCAGCAGTCCCCCTCTCCCTTATGATGCAATGTATTTTCAGTAATTGATCTAACTGGTGCGAGTGTAGAACCCACAGCCTTCTGCACCAAAAGCAAATGTGCTACCTGTAGCACCACTGACACTAAAAAACACAACTGTGAAAACTCTGACACACATTGATAAAATTAAAGGGGATTGGTAGTTGGTGTGGAGGTTTAAAGCACTTGTTTGCCTCTAATTAAGGTTCAGGGTTTGACTCTGAGCAAAGTCACTTAACTAGACAGCCCTCCCCCCAACTGGAGCATTACACATACACGTAACTTGCATCCTCTGGTTGCCCTAAAAGATTGCCTTTTAACTCACCGGAATGAAATGGCTGCTGTATATCTCCCTGTTACCTCAGATGTCCCTAAAGATCCATTTGCTTACTTGGCCACCTAAATCTCCTGTGGCTTCATTTCTGACAGATGACATTAGGATGTTGTCCTGATACTGATTTCTAGTGCTTGCCGAAGTCTCCCACAAGGTCTTAAAGCCCTGCTGTTTTTTGTTTTCCTAAAGATGATGTTAGGGCAACATCCTAATGCTGGGATTGCCCAAGAGTTCCTAAAGTCTTACTGTGTCTAGGATAGGGCTTGTTTTATTTACAGAAATGCAACCCCCCCCCCCCCAGCCAATATGCACCCTAGGCAACTGACTAGGTCACCTAGTGGTGGATCTGGCTCTGACACCCATACAGAATATTATATTCATAAAGCAGCAGAAAGTGTTCTAAGAATTAAACCAACATAGGAGTGGGGAAATTAGACTTACTAGCAGGGATGACTGCAAAGAGTGGTATAGAAAATAAACAAGGGGGGGGGCAGGAATTTACTGGAGACAGCAAAAGAACCAAGGTATTAGGAGAAAATAACTAGAGAGGGGAAATATAATAGAGTGGGATAAAGCCAAGCAGATGCTTCAACTGCAGGTACAGACTACCTGACCTAGTGGCGATTGATAAGAGTATAGTTAAAGAAAAGAGATGGGGTGCTAAGTGAAAGACTAGCTGTGGTAGAGTTTTTAGTTGACTCAGTCAGAGGAAGTTCAACAAATTTGGGAAGAGAGATTACATGTTGTTTGGGAATGTAATGAATTGGCAGATTTCTGACAAAATACTTTGTAGGGAAATTGTAAAATGTTGGGGGGGGTAATAGTTATAACTATATAAGCACATTTGTTCATCTCTTTTGCTCCAGATTGGAAAGGACAGGCAGTGTCTAACCAAACATGTCATGGTGGACTGTTTCCTAAAGGTATTTTGCCATCAACCAACAAACTGCCATTAGGAAGTACTGCTTTCAGGTGTGAGGCTGCTGCTTTTGCTTGCTTCAAATGCTGAGATCACTTGGCCATTGGTTCACACTCTCATCAAGCAGTGTTGCTTTGGATTGTATTTCCAGCAGTCTGGTTACCTGCTTGGTACTTCAAAATTCAGCCTTTTAAGTTTTAAGTCCTGATCTTTTAATATTTTGCACTGTTTGAATTTTTTTTCCAACAGCAATAACAGAAATCTACCAACATCAGAAATGGCATGTATGATCTTACCATTTCATCAATTGATCTGTAAGGTCATCTTCAGTGGGTCGATTATCTTCGCACTTTCTACTGCTTGTCTACATGGCCTTTTCAACACCTGTGCTTAAAGTTTAAATTGGGCAAATATACAATTCCTTGTATTTTTGTGAACTTTTTTTTTTCTGACATATAGTTTTGCATACTGTCTGTGGACTAGGGTCTTACAGAATGTCATAGTGGCTGAATCTGTTTTCCTAACCTGGATCATAATGCCATATGCATCAACTGGATATGTGAGAGTCCAAGGCTGGGATTCATAGACAAATTGTAGTACGAAGCTTGAAACTGTGTGAGAAACTGTTATTTACATGCAAGTGTCAGTGATGCAACAGGTAGTACATTCACCTTTGTTTCAGAAGGCTGTGTTCTGTTTTCACACCAGATAGATTGATTACTGACACTACAGTGCAGCATAAGGGGTGCTGTACTTCTGAATGCATCATTCTTAAGATATGACATTAAACCAAGGTAATCTGCTTGAGTTTATGGTAGCTTAGGTGGATGTAAAGCATCCCATGGCACTTTTATTTAACACAACATAAAAACACTATTTACAAAATACATATTTACAGGCACATGTATACACATTTCTGTTTTTTTACTATTTATTTTTCTTTTAATATCCTTATTGTTATTCTTCCATAATTGAGCCCCTACTACACCCACAACAGTAATTTATTTTTTTGCAATATATCTACCAACATCCATTACCCATTAAACAAAATTTCATTCAGTCTTTCATTCCAAATTACCCATTTTACATAAAATAATGTTTTATCTACCCTTCTCACATATTCTTTCTGTTTGTTCTTATAATATCCATACACAAACATATTTATATCTATATTGTTGGTCATTAATATTCTGAAAAATTTTTATTCACACTTTTTCCAGAGTTTCACCACTCTTTTTACCTTTAAAAAACATGCTGTGTTGTCTCTTCCTCCCCACAAAATAAACACAGTCTTTCATTTTTCTTTTTATATGGCATAATCCACTTTACTGATAACTTATTTATTACCAGTCTCCTTAGGAATCTCTGAAACTCTGCTGTCTAATACACCACTTTTTCCTTACTCTAATGACTTTAATCACGTCTTTTGGTAAATTCTGCCATGGTTTTACATAGCAATATTGTTTCATCACATTATTATACTACATAATTCAATCTTTCTCAGTCTCATCAGTTTTATTTTCCATGTTTATTTTTCTTGATAATTTCTAATTTCTTCATTTTCACATTCTTTTTCTTATTCTCGTCATCTCCTTGAACTTTCTATACTTATATTTTAATATTCTCACTATTCATTTTCATTTGATTAATTTATTCACTTTAGTACCTATACAAGTTTAAAGAAGCAGAATAAACACCTGGATTTAGTAACCCCAGTCCTTCTACATCTTCACTTGTACATAACACACCTCTTTTCACTGAGTTCAATCTTGAATTGCATATGAAAGAAAACACCAATTGCACAATTTCCTTTTTATATTTTTCTAAAATAAAATAAACATTTGATACATATGCTATTTTCCCATTAATATAAAGTTTACCATATAAACCTTTTTTCTTGAATTTTAATATGCAAGTCCTCCACTGAAGGCATATCTCTCTATAATTTCTTTCATCAGACCCTCCCATTGCACCATATCTGCATCCATCCATTCATCCACAACCCCTTTTTCCAATTTTTCCGCATCATTTTTCCAAACTTTTATCACCAGCAAAGATGCTTCATTCACTGAAAAATACACACCCCCAATTTGCACATCACCCAGACCCTTACTTTTATCTTTATTCAAGACCATTGCCATTTCCTTTAAACATCCGTTCAAACAAACCAACACTTCCATCATCCATATTTTGCTCTTAGTGACCACAACTGTATTATCTGCACCTGTCAAAACTACTGTAACCACCACCTCCTTTTGCATTACATATCTAAAATTCTTCATTTTGTAAGCTTCTTCATTCACTATTGCATTCATTAACAATGTAAACATTATTCCACTTGTGGTTCATCCTTATCTTATACCACACTTCATGCACCCTTCTTTAGTCAGCCACCCATTCACTAATACTCTCACTCTACTATTTTGATATGCTAGGAAATATACTCTTAGTTCTGTTACCTATTCCATACCTCTCCATAACATCCTCCAAAGAATCCTGTCTTCCCTTTTACTTAATAATGTCACCATCCACAATTTCTCTCACAGCCAATAACAATTATTGACGTCCCTTCCCTTTATACAATATATACATATCCCTCATCCTGCCTTCCATTCTCCTCTGTATTATCCTCATAAAAAATAATCTGTATTATTTAGTATGAGGGGTCCCCAATTTTTATTTCATTCTTTTCATTTTTCTTCCACATAAATTTTAATATCCAACTCTATAACTCTTCATAAACAACCCATTCCTTCAACCATTAATTCAGTACATTGACTGTCTTTGTCAATCCATTAATGTTTTGTATATTTTATATCCTATACCATCTGGACCTGATACCGAATCAACTTTTACTTTAAGTACTAATTCACTAATTGTAAATTATTTTTCAAATCTTCTTTAACTCGTTCTGGATTTTTTAACTTTCCCTTCTCTCTCTCTTGTTTTCCTTTTTTATACTCCTATACACAATTCCCACAAACTTTACTACAACACTCATAATTTGGTCTTAAGTTCTTTTTACCTTTCCTCTTGCAGTTTTTCATTTCCATCATTATAATAATGTCCTCTGTTACTATTTTACTCAAATATACAGATACCTCTCCTCCCTTCTCCCTTGCAGATATCCTACCTAAACAGCAATGTCTTGTTTTTTTCCTCAATGTTTTATACATTTATTTTTCCATATCATGTTTTCATGAATTATTCTCTAATACATTTC
This sequence comes from Protopterus annectens, assembly GCF_019279795.1. Lineage (NCBI taxonomy): Eukaryota > Metazoa > Chordata > Ceratodontiformes > Protopteridae > Protopterus > Protopterus annectens. The sequence goes on from NC_056725.1 coordinate 1,748,968,827, forward strand.
TGTACATTTTCCAATACTTCATTTTCTCTTCCTTTCTTACAGCATCCTTCATTTGAAAAAATAAAACATGTTTTATACTTATTTTTAAATTCAGTCCACCATTTAAAATACATGATGTTATGTGATCCTATCTCGCCTACATTCTGTACTGATGGGTTCGGAGCCGATCCTCAGCTCCGACTTGGCACGCTATGCAATAAAGCGAAGTCTCTAATTGGCTGAGCTATTCTATATCCCAGGATGCACCACCACTAATTCCCCAGATCTCGTTTGCCACTTACAAAGCAAGGACGTGGTCTCGAGCTTGGCTGAGCTAAGTGCTTTCTTTATTAGGTTTTTCCTGTCAGGAATTTCTTAAACTTAACCAAAAAGCTGTTTTAACAGCTATCGTTGTGTATCGAACTCGTCCATGAGGCTCATTTCGTATGCAGCCGAGGGGGCGAGTAGAGCGGCGGGTACGGGTGTTGCTCTACGGAGACAAGCCTGGCTATGCCTGTGTCATTTTGCGGATGCCTTCAAATCTTCCTTTGCTGACGCTCCCTTTGATGGGTCCTCTTTGTTCGGACCCAAGGTAAAGGACACCTTGACCCGCTGTGAACAAGAGGGTAAAACTTTGACTGCCGTAGGAGCATGGTTTTCCTCTCCCTTTCGGCCTTATCCCAAGGCTAAAAGAGGAGGGAAAATGTGGTTCCGTAAATCTCAAAAGAATTACCCCTCACAGCAGGATGATCCCCCCTCTAGAGGCAGAGGAGGGGGAAATTTTTCCGGAAGACGCCGTCCCAGAGGTGGCAGAGGCCCCCGCAACACTGGAGACCGCGAGTCCTTTCGTGGCTCTTCAACCTCTCAGCATCCCTGAAGGATTGCCCGACTGTGCAGCTCCGGAGCCAGTCAGGGGTCATTTTTCGAGGCACCTAAAGGCCTGGGAGAGTATCACTCAGGACCGATGGGTGCTCCGAATCATCGCCGGAGGTTACGTCATCCCCTTTTCACACCCCCCCTCCATCCAGAAAAATCCCAGACCCCTCACCCAGTCAATGGGATATTGCAGCCATCGAAATTTCAAAGCTGCTTCAAAAAGGAGTCATCCAACCGGTCCCCGTAGACCAGACCGGATTAGGGACTTACTCAAAATTCTTTTTAGTGCCAAAAAAGACCGGGGACTTGAGGCCCATTTTGGATCTCAGCAACCTGAATCGATCAGTCAAAAAGTCCAAGTTCCGGATGGTCACCTTACAATCCATTCTCCCGCTTCTGGAGAAAGGTGTTTGGATGTGCTCCATAGATCTCAAGGACGCCTATTATCACATTCTGGTAAATCAGGCATCCAGGAGACATCTGCGCTTCAGCCTGGGAGACAGTCATTTCCAGTTCTGCGCACTGCCCTTTGGTCTCACCACAGCCCCCAGGGTGTTCACCAAATGTTTGGCGGTGATGACTGCTCACCTGAGGAGTCTAGGATTCCAGGTGTTTCCGTATCTAGACGACTGGCTCCTAACTGCCACCTCCAGGCATCTACTATTACAGAAGCTAGCAGCCACTATATCTCTAGGAACCTCCCTAGGAATCACCTTCAATTGGGCAAAGTCTGTGTTGCTGCCATCTCAGCTTATATGGTTTATCGGGGTAGACATAGACTCAAGGCAAATGCGGGTCTATCTTCCTACAGAGAGAATAGAAACATTACAATCTCAAGTCCGAGCATTGCTCCTCAAACGCCGAGCCCCAGCAAGGATGGTCCTACAACTGTTGGGTTCCATGTCGGCTACCGTTCTCCTGGTGCCCTTAGCAAGATTACACATGAGGATTCTCCAGTGGCTCCTATCGGTCCAGTGGTCGTATCAGGAACTTCCTCTCAGTCACCAAATTATAATTACGGAGACGTGCAAACAGGACCTCCGTTGGTGGCTTATCTCGTCCAACCTGGATCAGGGGCGACCTTTCGTTCCTCCTCCTCCAGTGGCCACTTTGACTACGGACGCCTCCCAGACGGGGTGGGGGGGTCATTACCTGGGCAGGTCAGTTCAAGGCAAGTGGCATCCCGGCGAGACTTCCCTACACATCAACATACTGGAAATGAGAGCAGTGCTTCTGTCGCTCCAAGCACTACACTGCTACCTCCCCCAAGGTATGATTGCCGTTCAGTCCGACAACATGTCAGTAGTCTGGTACCTGAACAAGCAGGGAGGGACCAGGTCCTACCCTCTTTGCAGAGAGGCCATGAGAGTATGGAATTGGGCTGTTGCAACCAATCGTTTCTTGGTAGCAACTCATATTCCGGGGAGATCCAATGTGATAGCCGACAGACTGAGCAGAACCATTCTCTCCCCGCACGAGTGGTCTCTGAATGACAGAGTAGCATCTCAGATCTTCAGAAGATGGGGAACTCCTTGTTGCGACCTCTTTGCAACCCCTCTCAACACGAAATGTCTACGCTTCTTTTCTCTTACCCCGAGTCGGGGGAGTTTACCCAAGGACGCCCTAGTCCAAGCTTGGCCCAACGGCTTACTGTACGCCTTTCCTCCGGTTCCCCTTCTCCCCAGCGTGATCCAGAAGGTGATTCACTTGCAGTGCAAGATGATTTTAATTGCCCCATACTGGCCTTGTCAAGTCTGGCTGCCATTTCTTCGGAAATACGCACTGGACGGCCCATGGTTCCTGGACCAGGTTCCAGATCTCTTGATCCACCAGTCGGGACAGCTTCACCAGTCCCTTCACTCACTGAAATTAACAGCTTGGCTCCTCCACTTCCGACTATAGTCAGGAACCAGGTTTTAGACTCAGAAGTTATACATATCTTGTCCTCAGCCCACAAGAATTCGACTAAGAAAATGTATAATAGTAAATGGAAGAGATTTGCCATTTGGGCCCAACTCCGGGGTTTAGATCCCATTACTGCCCCGGTGGCGGACGTTTTGAAATTCCTAGCTTCCCTATTCAATCAAGGGTCTTCAGTCTCTACCATTAAGGTTCAATTAGCAGCTATTTCTAATTTTCATGCAAGTACAGACCCACCTTTGATGAGCAATAAGTTGTGTAAAGCCTTCATGAAAGGTGCTGGGCTGCTACGTCCTCCAGTTTCTCATCCTGCTCCACCATGGGATCTCAGTTTCGTATTAGGTGCCTTGACCTCTTCCCCCTTCGAACCGGCAGCAACTTCTGACTTGAAATTTCTTACCTGGAAGACCGCTTTTTTGGTGGCAATTACATCAGCCAGAAGAGTTTCATTACTTCAGGCCCTATGTGTCAACCCGCCGTACTTGGTTTTTCACAAGGATAGAGTATCCCTTAGGCCCAATCCATCTTTTGTTCCCAAAGTTTGTTCCAGTTTCTGTCTTCAACAGTCATTGGAACTTCCAGTTTTCTTCCCCAATTACTCAGACAGAGCAGAATATATCTTCCATTCATTGGATGTCCACAAACAATTGCGTTTCTATTTAGATAGGACGCATCAAACACGAAAAACAGATCAGTTGTTTGTGTCCTTTTCAGACAATAAATTGGGCAAAGCTGTCACGAAGATCACTATTGCCAAGTGGATCAGAGACTGTATTAGTCATATTTATTTTCTTTCTAATAGAGAGCTTACAACCACTGTGAAAGCTCATTCTACAAGGGCTATGGCTACTTCAACAGCATTTCATGCTAAGCATGCCATTAGTGACATTTGTGCTGCGGCTACCTGGTCCTCTCCTCACACCTTTATTTTTCATTACAAATTGGATGTGGCATCTCGGGGGTGAGCTTCCTTCGGTTCCACAGTTCTCAGGAGTGTTTTCCAGTGAGCCACCCAGGAATCAGGTGCTAGGGACTCTGTCCCATCAGTACAGAATGTAGGCGAGATAGGATCACATAACATCTTTTAGTTATGTACTTACCATAACTTCAGATGTTTGGGATCCATCTCGCCTACATTCCTAATTCCCACCCTCCTTCCCCCTGTCTTGGAGATCAGAAGAGACCGGATGGTTCGAGTTCGACCGTTTCATCTTGAAACATCTGGCAATGTTATATCAGCAGTGCATGTGTGAGTGCATGTGTGCGGACAAACAAGATCTGGGGAATTAGTGGTGGTGCATCCTGGGATATAGAATAGCTCAGCCAATTAGAGACTTCGCTCTATTGCATAGCGTGCCGAGTCGGAGCCGAGGATTGGCTCCGAACCCATCAGTACAGAATGTAGGCGAGATGGATCCCAAACATCTGAAGTTATGGTAAGTACATAACTAAAAGTTGTAGTAGTCCTGCATAGTTGCATGATCCTTCGATAAGTGCAATACTTCCTACTGTCCAGTTTCCTCCCGTAATAAAAACAGCCACTGGCCCAGTCGGATATCCCCGGTAAACAAATGTGAAGTAAAATAAAATATTTTTTCATTTATTCTTTGTATTCCTTTCCCATTTTAATATACTCAATTTCTTCCATCATCTCCATCCATATTGCTAAATGGTCTGAAAAACCTATCACAACTGTATCACTATCTGCTACCATCAAGCCTTTCGATAATACAAAATAGTCCGTTTCAGATCCCAGTGCTTCCCTTCTGTAAATCCATTGAATTTTTTCCCCACACAGCTAATTTACAGTATTTTATCACTTCCTGTATTTTTTTTTTTACATTTTCCCTTGAATTACAATTAAATTCCCCAACAGTTATAATTTTCTTGTTAACTGTCACACAGTCTAATATTGATTTAATAAACATGTTTTCTCCACCTCACATGCACAGCAGTTAACCTTCTAATCCTTATCAATGTTATATCTAGTATTTTCACTGTTTTTATACAACACAGCCACTTCAGAGCAATATTCATTTCCTAAGTTCCATATTATATTTCCACCCCATCATTTTGTTTGCAGTCTTTCTTGTCAGTACGTACATCCTCAAAAAGAATATCTGCATCAAATTTACCAAACCGTTCCAATACCCTCTCCTTCTTAAAGTGTTAATACTGTTCACATTTACTGAAAGTACTGTAAAATTGTTGTTTTTCCTTATTTTTAAGTTTACGGGGAAATTCATCTTACTTTTTCTCAATTAAATATTTTCCAAGGTTTATGTACCAATAATCCTTGATCTTCAGAATCAAAATTTTCACTGACTAGAATTTAAAAAAAAAAATGTTAGCATCAGTCCCTTCTCCTGACCTTTTTCTTCTTCTACAGTATCTTCACCTAGTTCACCCTCTTCCACATCCTCTTGTTATCCTACTTCATTTATGTTTTCTTCCCTTTCCCCTTCTTTTTCATTATTTACTGTTTTTTTGTCAATCTATCTAAAAGCCCCCCCCCCTTTTTTTTTACACAACTTGCACTAATGTTTCACAATCTCTTGCAGTATGCCTTTTCTCCCCAAACTGGCTGCATTGCACCTTGTCACAGTGGTTAATTAAACAAGAAAAGTCCTCGCAAAAGAAACATGACTTAGGCTGGCCAGCATATCTTAATGTCCCTCTATGACTAGTCACAAAATTAACACTTAGCAAGTATTTCACTGTGTTTTATTTTTCATTTCAGAATAGCTTCCAACAACCACCATTCATTCCACAAGTTTCTCTCCTCTCTAGCTGCCAAAATATTATCAGCAGTTTCACACAGACCTTGCATACATTTTTAACATTGTCTTCTTCGTGTTCATCAGTTCTAAACTGCAAAGTAACTTTTTTTAACATTTAAGTTACCACCAGAAAACAAATAATTGTTGCACAGATAAATGCCCTTTGTTACACAGTTACAAATTGTCCCATAAATAATATCTGCTACAATGTCAGTTTTGTTGTTATTCTCACAGCTGGTCTTTTCTTGTTTCTCAAAAAGTTTTACTTAGTTTGTTGCTGCTGTCCTTTTTTGCATGTTGTCACTGCTGCATTCTCTGCTGCCACATCACCTGGTTCCTTTACCACATAACTTTTTTGGAAGTGCTAAAGATGGTAATTTGCCATCTCACCCCATGAAACAGCAGAACAGTCACATGGATCATGCTGCTAGATTATTTTTAACAGTGCATCATCTGCAAGTCCTCCTGATGCTAGTTCTGTTATCTGCACTATTTCAACAGACTTGCTTACTTCCTTCTCTATGGAGACAGCTAAACACTGGTCATTTGTAACGTCAACCACACACAAATTTTTATTTACATTCTAAAGCACCATATCAACCAAATTTGTCTCCAAATCCTCACTTTGTACCAACAAAGTCTGCATAGCTTTTCTTTCCTCCTCCTTGCTGCTGCTTCTCTTGGGCCTTCTCCTTGCTGCTGCAGGAGCCCTTTGGTGTGATCTAGCAGTAGCAAACATTTTTTTTAATTGCAATACAATCTAATATGCAATACATATTATTTACATATTTACATTATTTGCAAATATTTACAAGCATTCACTTCTTATACATTATATTATATCCTGCTCACCCCCCCAACATTTTCTTCCACAGCCAAAAGCATATTTTTTCCAAAATATTTGCCAAATTCCATTTTCCATTAAACTTAATTTCATTTATTCTTTCAATCCATATTGTCCGTGAAATATAGAATATTGTTTTCCCTATTTTCTTTGCTTCTTGTCTTTTTATCATCATAAAAAACAAATTCAGTTATATCCATATTTAACTGTTCCACCTTTACAATTATAATACCTTTAAATATGTTACATTTACATATTTCATTCCATAATTGCTTAACTCTAATACATTTAACAAAATATGTTCTGTTGTTTCATACTGTCCACATTCATGGTAAATTATATTCAGTATACTTTTGTAAGCCATATTTGCCTTGACCAGTAACTTTTTCATGGACAGTCTTCATAAAAAATCATTGCGTTCATAGATTTTTTTCATACCATTTAAATCTGTTTCCATGTATTAACAAAATAAAATGCCTTCATAATATTCTGATGCCATTCCTTTCTATCTGTCTCTATCATTTCTAGCTTTCATAATATAATTTTATTTTGATATTCTTTTTTCTATTAATTTATGTTTTCTTTAAACCTTTTACCAGTTTCTATTTTTTCCAGAAAAAATGTACTTATATTTAATAATAATTTATCAAACGTTCTTCTTTCTTTATATAACACTTCAGTGTGTTATATATATTTACTGATGCTGCATACACAATTGGGTTGATTAGTTCCAATCCTCCTTGTTCTTTTTTTTATATAAAGTACTCCTCTTTTGACAGGATTTAATCTGGACCCCCACATAAAAGAAAATAAAATATTCATCAATTTGTTTTCATATATTGTTGAAATCGTATGCATTTGCCATATACACAGTCTTTCCTAGTATCATAGTGTTTATCAAATAGGCTTTCTTCTGTATGAGAAACAAATTGATTCCCAGAAGGAGATCATATCTCTTATCTTACGGAATATCTTTTCCACTGTTCTTGATGTATATATATTTTGTCCAAACATAATACCGAAAACATTTATAGCCTCCATGTTAAATTCTGTATCCCTTATGTTTCCTATTAAACCAAATCCTTTACTCTTTCTTTATTTATACATATACCAATTTCTTTAAATGATTGATTTAATTTTTTAATAGCTTTATCAATTTCTTCCTCATTACATGTAACTATTATTACATCAGCTTAAGGATACATTACAGGCAACTGTAGTTCATTTAACATTTTATACCCTACCATTTCTGTCATTTTGTTAATTTTATTCACTATTGTATTCATAACTAATGAAAAAATAATGCTACTAGCAGGACAACCTTGTCCTATTCCTGGTTTTATTTTCAGTTCCTCACCTATCCTTCCATTCACATTAATTTTCACATAATTCCTATCATATACTAATTTAAATACATGTATTATTTTTTTACTTGCATTATAAGACTTCAGTATATTCCATAATGATTCATGTTGCATTCTATCATATGCTTTACTTAGATCCCCTATCATAATTTTTGCATCAACATCTTTGTTTACAGTGTCATCCACTACCTCTATAATAATCTATAACATTTCTTGAGTTCCTTTTCCTTTCCGACCAAAAACGGTTTTCTCATATATCTTTTCCATTTTGTTTGTTAATCTTTTCATTATAATTCTCATAAAAATCATATAATCTGTGTATAAAGTTATTGATCTCCAATTCTTTATATCAGCCTTATCCCTTTTTTTCCATATAAACTTTATAATGCCTGTACATTTATCTTTATACCAGATTCCTTTATTACTTCTACAAATTTGGCTTTTTGCCAGTACTCTAATCCACTATACATATGATATTCTATACCATCCAAACCTGTTGCTGTATTCATATTAATATCTTTAAAAATGTAATTTAATTCATTAATACGTATGTTTTTCTCCAAATGTTCATTATCTTCCTTATTTAACCTATGTATTTTGTATTTCTTCTGACTTATTTAATTTTTTGTCAAACAGTTCTACTACATACTCCTTAATGTTTTTGCTTGTATTTTTTTGTGTTTTCGCGTATCTTCTCTTTATTTTTTAACACCTTTATTATTATTTTTCTTCTTTTACCAACTTATTTAAATATGGAGCTACATCTTCCTTTTTTCCTTGCACACAATATTTTATTTATATAACCACTTATTAATTTTATCTTGTGTTTTTTCATATGTTTCTTTTTCTTTTTCATAAAACACACATTCTTTTTCTAATACATTTTGAAATATATCCCGACTTAATTTTTTATACATATTCTTTTCTTTCTTTCTCTTCTGTTCAATACATTCCATAAAACAAGTTTTATATTTTTCTTTTAAACTAATACACCATATTCAATTTTCATAAGTCTCTCATACCTATATGATTTTCCCATAGTGTATATATTACTTTAATATTATCTTGTTCTAATTCATTCTCCTTTAACCTTTTCATTCCTTTCCCTGTTTTAATAAATTCTTCCTTTTCGTGTATTTTTTATCCATATTGCTAAATGATCAGAAAATCCTGTATATTTAACTCCTTGTTGCACTGTTTTTATATTGTCTGAAATCAGAAAATAGTCAATTTCAGTTGTAATCTTGTTTCTTTTATATGTCCAGTGTCTATTCTCCCATATGATTAATTTGCCATATCTCATAATTTCATTAGCTATTTTAACATCATATCCTTTCTTATTATTTATTTTCAAATTACAGTTTGTCTCCTGCCAATATTATAGCCATATTAACACATACTTAAAATCTTTCTAAACATATGTTGCCTTTCTTTTTGTCACATGTGCATATGTAACTATTCTAAAAGCACTTGCATTCCATCTTGTGTCTAATAGAGTAATATGTCCTAAATCTACTACTATCACATCTAATACTTCATTATTTCTTTGGCATAAAATGCATGTACCAGAACACATTTTATACCCACATTCCATATTACTGTTACATTCCACATTTTTTTTCTGTTTGCATTCTTTCTTCTTCTGTTAGAACTCTAATGTCTTCTAATATGATAACATGAGCATCTAAAACAGCACACCATTCTAATATACCTATCCTTCTCTTAATATTTTCATACTATTAACATTTACAGCTAATAATTTCAGTTTTGACAGAAATGTGGAAGGAATTTTTATCCTTTGCCCTTCTTAATCTCTTTAATTGCCATGCATTTATATTTTCTTTTCCTGTCTTTAACCTTTTTCCCTATTGCATTCTTTCAGCCTTTTACTGTCTGCCAATCTGCATACTCTTCATCACTTGTCTCATTATTTCATTCATCTCTTTTACTTTTTCTTTTACATTGTTTTCTATAACCTCAGCTGTTTCATTATGCTCTGAACCTTCCTGAATAGCCTTTTTTAACTTGCTCCAGATTTTGCATATTTTCTTCAGCTTCCACTTGTAATTCGCCATACTCGTATTCCAACCAAGCATGCCCAGTAGTACCATATTACCACTTTTTTTACATTTCAAATCACATGTGTTAGCATCATGTCCTGTTTTTCTACATATATAACATTTTTTTATATTCACCTATTAAGTGACCATCTTTTCCACAGAAAATCAAGTTTTGGGTTGTCCCCTATATATTACAAAAACCTCTGTTACCATTCGCATTTATAACACTTCGTATAGGTTTTGTTATTATTTTCCATATTCAAAATAATGCTATATTCCCATCCCCCAGTTCAAACTCCTCTTTTGTCATAGACTTTTGTTGTGTCCATTACTTCTGTACAGACAGACAGTAAATACTCATCTCCAAAGAATTGACATCTGTTCTTAACTGAACCAATATTCTTTTTTTAGTCTCTCTGAAAAATGATTGAATAACATATTTAACCAAGGATTTGTATTCTTTTTTCTTCATATTTTCCTATAAAGGTGTCCATATGTTGAGCATTTTGTTGAGTAAGTCACAAAAAGTCTGTTTATTAGTAAGTATGAAAGTTCTTACCTCCTTTGCAGTAATACCTAAAGGTGCAATCAAGGAATTCCAGACGTCACACCTGTCTCCGCATTTCTCCTTCTTGCTGCTTATCTGAGCCTTATACCTTCTGTTTGTCTCCTTAATTTCTTCCCTCTCCTTTTAACGTTTGTGCACAAGTCGGTACTTCTGGTTCACGTTCTTTCCTGTCTTCCTCGATTCTGTCTTCGATTCTGTCCATTGCATCCTCCAGAATACTGGTACATCATTATTCAGTTTACTTTGATTGATATCTTCTCCAAATAATCATCCTGCAACCCCCTGGACTAGAGGGTTGAAATAATACATTCCTTTTGGCTATCTGGCTCCTGTTTGAACAACTTCTGCTGGAATAACTTCTCTGAATCAACCTGCACTTTGTCTAATACAATACTCTGTTTTGGCACCTTCTTTTCCTCTGAAACAAATTAATTCTCCATTCTCCACTCTTTATCTTCTGTAGCTAGTAGTGATTCTAGCAATTCTGCACTGTTTGATTCTTCATGAAAAAGTGTAGAAGCCATCTCTTCTCCAATCTCTTCAGGCTGCCTTTGCACCTGGAACAGAAACTGGAGAAACAAGTGTTGCACGCCAGATTTTCCCCCTACAAAAAAGGAGTAGGGGATGTTCCCTGATGCTCTGGCCAAACTGCTGGCCTACTCTGACTAACCCGGTCAACAAAGGATAAATAAAAATTAAAAATATATATATTGTCCTACGTTTCACAGCAAATGCACAGCAGAAGTTATGTGCAGATGACTGCATAATTATATGCAGATGAAACTGATGGAACTGAGGTTCTAATGATCATAAGTGTTATCACGAAGGGAGATACTGCCAGCCCAGCTATCTGGAATTTTGTAAATAATTGTGTCATTTGTGAATATCAACATGATGTATACAAGATGCTTGTATTACAAATGTATTAGAACTGTATGTCATGTGGATATCAAACTGCTTGAAGGTATTTACATAGTGCTTGAAATGTAACCACCTCATGCCCTACTGGATTAGAATAGAAATGTTACCTGCACTATTATAACGGTTTAGATGTATATATTTTAACAGTGGAAAGTGGAATGCAGAAGGTTAGCGTCAGAAAAATAGCCGAAATTAAATTACTTCATGGCCAGACCATAAAAAGATGTTATCTTTCAGTTTCAGGGCAGCCAGAGACACATTGCCTAAAACTAGGGAGATTTCTGTATTGTCTTGGAAGTGTTTTTTATTGTTTTATGACTTCTAGGATTTGCCAAAGATCTGAGAAAAGCCATTGTCCATGTATTTTCGCAGGTAGATGCTAAATGCTACCAGCTGCCATCAGTGCCTGTTTTCACATGGGATAGACTCAGATGACAAAAAAATGATGTCATTCTGCAAGCTAACCCAGCAGTAATATTTGAGATATTAATTTGAGAACTCTCTGAGAGATATAGAGAGACAGCATTCTGTATTTAGTCTTGGACCTGGCAACAAGGAGACCCATTCACCACATACTAGCTTTGCTGTGTAAGTAAGTTAACTAGGGATTAGTAATTCTCTTACAGTCAGGAATATAGCAAAGCTTAATTTAGATATTTTTTTCTTTAGCTGAGATTGTCCAGCAATGTTGTTTTAAATATTTCCTGTGATTTTGAATTCTCATATAACTGTAAGTATATACTGAGTATTTTCTTTTTTTTTTTATATTATTAAATATATTTAAACCTTTGAAAAAACACCGATGCCCATGCCCTTGTTAAATCATACTCCAAATCCTTACTTATTGAAGGAAATGAAAAACGTGTTTACATTTGTCATCATAGACCAGGTACAACAGGACTTGAGAAGTGGCTTCTACAATGAGATGTTAGAGTTTAAAGAGTTGCAATGGTAACTAAGGCTGAATGCCACTGTATTTCCTGGTTTAAAAGACCAATGTTCTATTAGCAGTGTTCTCAAATTAAAGGCAGGGGCAGAATTATAAGTTAGACAACCACATTCTTTATTTTAGATGTAATGCGACTCAAGAGAATTTTAACTAACCCATCAGTGTGTGTGTGTGTGTTTGTGTGTGTATATATATATATATATATATATATATATATATATATATATATATATATAAAACTTAGTGTTTTAGGTTTTTTAAATGTTGACATACTTTGTATTGTAGTATTAAAAATATTTGATGTGTGTATACAAATGTGTGTGTATATATATATATGTATATATATATATATATATATATGTGTGTGTGTGTGTGTGTGTGTGTGTGTGTGTATATTTATATAACATATATGTATAAGTCCACTTTTTAAAAAAGGAGGGACAGTGCATATATATTTATGTTTTTTTAAATGTAAAGATTTGGGGTATTGCTTTAATGAGGGTATGGTCATTATTCAATCAGATTATGGGCTAGGTTATTTAATGTGGTAATGTTATTCTTTCTGTGTTCTGATGAAGTCCTTTTACATGTGGATGAAAGCGCTCAACAAATAAAATTATCGCTGGTGGAACCCCTGGCTTCGGTCTTCAGTGCGTTTTCTGAGTTTACTTTGTGATTTTTGTGCTTCAGTATATTTAAACCATTCATTGTGGCTGATTTGTCTAGAGAGATTTAAGCTCTGAGAGTGCTTGCATATTTATTTGGTGACACTGTGCAGGCCACTCCTAACAGCCTTGCTCTTGGTCAAACTGCCATTTGTATTAATAGTAACATTATACAGTAAGATTGGACACCCTTTGTTAGGAGCCTTAAAATAGCCGATAAAGAGTAGCTGGTGGCAGTGAAAACTACGTTATAGTCTGGGCAGAAGGGGGCATAGCTGTTAAACCTGTGCCAGCCTTTCCCAGGTGTGTGTGTGTAAATCAAACCTCGAAGAGTGTCTGTCAGCTACTTGGGCAGGGACAAGAAACACTGGCTGGACAGAGAGGGTGCTGGAGGTCTTGGCTTAGCCACTCAGCTGAGATGTCAACTCTGTAGCTGTGTCATTGGAGAGTCTTATTGGGGATCTGGAGAAAGAAGAAGAAACTAGCCCCTGACAATGTGGTCTCTGTGTGCTCATAAGGGAAATTTCACGTGGTGCAGAGAACTACGTCTGGTAATACTGTGCATGTACCTTGTCATCCTTCTAATGTACATCCCCATTGGTGCCAGTGGTGAAGAATGAGGCTCCTTGATTATTGGTACAGTGGTGGGGCATCACAGGTGTATGCAGGTTTTTTGAAATTGTACTGCAAAGTCCAATGGACCCCCTTCCCGGCATTAATGGTTGTGCATCCCCCTGCAGTCAGGGCCATACCTGGGTGAAATGGTGCCCTTGCAAAGGACTTCATGATTTTCCCCTACTGTCCACCATTCCCCCTCACTGTATCTTCACCTAGCTTCCCCACTTCATCCAGATTACTTTGTTTTCTCATACTTTGTCTTATGCTTCATCTTTATCCTGCATCCTTTCCACACATCCCAACTAGCTGTAACTGCAGTGTAAGAACTGTGGAGGAAATAAATTAAGCCAAGAGTCTGGGAGCTCCTAGGTCTCCCAGGAGCTTTGAAGTTCTAGATGATTTGAGGTACATCCTAAGATTTTTTTCCAATATTATGATCCAGTTGTCTGAACAAAAATCGTAAGTAAAGTAATTAAATTCAGTCTAATTTTTTTCATTGAAGAAATAAGTTCTACCTAAGATTTAATGATCAAGCTGACCAAATAGTTGTTCTTATTAAAATGAGTAGACTCATGTTTCTGAAGATACAAAAAATCATATCCAGGAAGAGTGTCTACCTCCATAACTCACCAAAGTAGTCATCTTGGATGAAGATGGAAGAACAAATGCCCACAATCCTACTTCAAGCTGCTACTGTCATACAGTATGCTTCAGACTTCCTCAGCCCTATCCCCCTAAAAGAAAGTCACCTTCTGTGTACCCTTCTAGTGTAAAATTGGAAGGAAAATCAAAGAACAAATGGAGCAAGCAACATATTAAAACATGCTGCTGTCAGGTGTATGAATGTAAAATGCCATAAAAAATAGCAAACTGTTATCTCCTTGGAAGGCTGAGGAGCTAGAGAAGTTTAAATAAAGTTTGTTATAAAGTAGACAAGCAGTGTGTATTTAAGGTATTTGTGTTTTCTTTCTAGTCCTCTGAGTTGTGTTCTTTTCATACCTTTAGTCAGCATTTGAAGAATGCGCAAATTTATTTTTTCTCCAGTGGTTGTACTGCTTTCCTTACAGATTTCTGTATGCTCGAGTGTACAGTAGTGTACACTTGGCAACATCCCTACTAATGAAATGCAGATATATGTGAAGTGAACATTCTCATGACTCATAGCCATATACGAGGGAAATTGCACACTAGTGTGCACCTCTGCATAAAAACACAAAGCACACCAAAATGTCAGTGTGTGCAGAAAGTGAATTTGGTAGGTGTGGCAGCATCAGTTGTGCACCAGAGACTTCAGCTGTTAGTACTGCTGGTATGAGCAAGTTGTCATACAGATCCAAAGGAAATGGCATCGTCTGCAAGAGACATACCATAATTTCACCAATCAGGAAATACTTGATCACTTTCCGTAGATCTGCACATCATGCAGCCCTTGCTTGGTGTGTGTTAACCACATGCAGAATGCATAGGGAATGTGTGGACACCAACGTATGTGTAGCTCTTTCTTTTCTGGCTATAGGGACTTTTCAAAGGTCAACAGGTGTCTGCCTCTAGAATACTCAAGAAAGTTTCTTTTTTTAAACATCTTTATTAAATTATCACTTAAGACATAGGCAAACATACATTAACAGAAAGGAAAACAAAACATTTGAACATTTTTTCCATTTAAATGCAATGTACATCAGATATATTTTCTTTGCTACTATCATCAGTCTGACATTACAAATAATTGGTGAATTCCTGCCTTCCTATAAACCTCATTCCTCCTGAATGTTATCCATGTATTGTTCCCATAGTTTTCATTTACTTCTATGTAATTTGATCCTTCCCTTTTCTAAAGATCATTCTTTTAGTTCTTGTATTTTTTTATAATATTCAGTACCTCAAATACAGTTGATGCAGACTTGGATTTCAGTTTTCTGTAATTGCTTTTTTGGTAGCTAACAGAATTTAAGTTAATAAGGTGTTACTATGTGTGGGCAATTCAGATCCTGTATCTCACTCAAAGGAGTCCTTTCCTTTCTTACAACCATTTGCTCACCCAGTATTTCTGACAGAGTACTCTCTAGGGAGTCTGAAAGTTTGTCAGCTCATTACATTCCCATAATGTATGTTCCCAGTTAACTCTTTCCTCTACATCACGCCCTCAACATTTGCTGTCTACCTGAGGAAAAATTCTTTGAGATCTTCTTGGAGTATAAAAATACCTATGCAAACACTTCCAAGAAAACATCCTAAACCTGGACTTTTTGCATGTTTGGGAGCCATACATATGCCTTCCCATTGTTTTCTTGTAAATTACTTTTCCAGTCTCTCTTCCCAATCTTTTCTAACAACTTCTGATTAATTCTAGATATTATGCAATACTTTGTGCCCTACTAATTATTCCTTTTTTAACAGCTTCTGTTCTAGATTCAACTAAAAAATCTACCGAAGCATGTCTTTTGCTTAAAATTCCCTATCCCTTTCTGTTTGCCTGTATGCTGAGATCAAACCCTGGTAAGGAAGGCAATCTGTAGCCTGTAATCCAAATGACTTCTTTTGTTAACCCCACTGTATTACCTTTCCTACCTGAGTGCTCCCAATATTTTGGTTCCTTTTCCAGGTTTCTCTAGTAAATTCCAGCCCCCTCTTGCCTATTTTCTGTACCCCTACTTGCAGTCACCCCTATTGGCAAACTGTCCTTTCTCTGTTGTAGTATTGGCTTAGTTCCTAGAATACTTTGTGCTACTTTATGAATGCAATATCCTGCATGGTTGTTATTCTTCTTAAGGATATGCATCCAAAAATCTCACTATCTCTCTTTCTTGAACTTCCCCCTTGCTTCATAGGAGGTTACTAGGCTAATGGTCCTTAGGCTTTTACAAGCCTAGCCAAGAGTTTATCCCCAAAAAACAAACCAAAGTCAGCACCTGTTGCCCCTGTCAATGAGGGACACGGGTGCAACCCCTGGAGCAAATTTATGGTTTCCCATCTACTCATCAAGGTTTCGCTTGAAGAGGGTAAGTGACATACTCTGACATGTATGGGGAATTCTACTCCAGAGACTGTGCAGCCTCTGGGACACAAATCTGTCTCTACAACAGGTTTTGTTATTGTCACTTATTAGATTTAGGCCTTTGGATCAGGTAATGTGCAAGGAGTTGCACTTACGGATGTGGAGCATCTCCAGTAGGGCAGGATCCAAGATTGCCTTGTAGGTGAGACACAGATTACCTCTGAGCAATCTGTACGATACCAAGTAGAGTGAAAGTGATTTGAACCTGTCCGCATAGAACAGGTGTTGGAGGCCATAGATTCTCTTTGTGAGGTATTTCTGTGGCCTTTCCAGCTGATGCAGGTGTTTAGAGAGGTACATACCAAATGGGGCTTTGTACTCAATTATTAGCCTAATGAGGAAGGAGTAAGAGTGGTAATAACCTCCTTTTTCCCGGATGCAATCCTTGTACTTATGAGATGAACCAAGAAATGGCTTTTTTGACCACTGCCACTACATGATGGTCGAATGTGAGATTGTTGTCAACCTCTGCACCCCAGGTCTCTCACCACAGGTTGTGTGCTTAAGGGGGTTGCCTTTGATGTGGTAATCTGCATGGGCCATGTCTTTGCTGAATGGTATAATACATTTTTTTTGCATTTAACTTAAGGCCATAACTTTAGCAGCAGTCATTTGTTGCTGTGAGTCCCTCTTGTAGTATGTTAACATCATTTGGGGAGTCAATGACAGAACCCAACTTACAGTCATCCGCAAACTTGGTCATCCACAGGCCTTTTTTCTTTGTCTGGACCTCTGAGAAGTAGATGCCAAACAGTAGGGGTCCCAGGACAGATCTCTGGGGAACACCACTAGTGGCAGGTCTGCTGTCAGAGGTAGAGGCACCTGTTTTGACCTTGTGGGTCCTATTGGTAAGCCAGTTGGCCACCCACCTGTTGGGAAAGGGATTTATGCCAAGTTGTGCTAGCTTTACAATGATGCCTCAGTGGGAGATTGTGTCAAAGGCTTTGGCCAAGTCAAGGTAAGCTGTATGTACTGACTTTCCCTTATCCAGGGTCTTGGTGACAGTCTCAAGGTCATCTAGGTTCAACAGGCAAGATCTGCCCTTAACGAATCCGAACTAGGCGGGGTCAAGTGCTTGGAGATTGCCCATGTCCTTGTTTATGAGTTCCATAATAATAAGCTCCATGGCTTAACAGATCAGACTTGTCAAGCTAATGGGGTGATAGTTTCTTGGGTCAGTAGTAGCACCACATTTGTGCAAGTGGATGATAATGGCAGTTCTCCACTCTGCTGGAATGAAGCCTGTACTTTGGCTGTGGTTGAATAGGGTGCTCAATGGCAAAGCTAGCTCTTGTTGGAGATGGTATAGAATACAGCCTGGGATACTGTTAGGTCCCATGGAATCTGTGTTGCCTTGGATAGGGCCTTTAATACTTCATCTACAGAGATGTGAGGTGCATGACAAGTATCTAGGATGCCAAATGGGCCTTTTGGGGTGGATGGGGGGGTGAAGCTTGCCCTGAACCTATCTGCTTAGCAGGTTGGCTAAGTCAACAGGATCAGTGTAAGTGGTACAATTAAGAAGTAATTCAGAACAAACCTGGGAATTGCCATGGAGGTTCCTGATATAACTGAAGAAGTTTTTTTGGTTACCCTTTGTTTTAGAGGCTAGTTTCGATTCATAATTGGCTTTGGAGGTTTTCACTAGTGATCTAATTTACTTGTTGAGGCTAAGGAAGGAGTTCTTCCAATTAGGAATTTGTTGCTTTTCACCCTTGGACAACAGTTTCTTCCTTTTGTTGTAAAGCCTGTTGATAAAGGATGTCCACCATATAGGTTTGTGTTTTCTTGAGGAGCAGGATTTAGTTCTATTGGGTATGGCTGAGTCCATGCAGTTGTACAAGTGCGTGAATACTGCATTGGCATACTGTTCAGTATAGTTGTCTGCATCCTCTGAGGGGGCCAGTGGTGTGAAGCTACTGATACCCTCGCTTAGGAGATTGTACTCAGCTTTTGAGAATTTTTTTTAGCCTGGTTATGGCTGGGGGGTGGGGTGGGGTGGTGTGGAGGGGTTGGGTGAGATAGAGACTTCGAATGAGATGGGCCAATGATCTGATCTCACCAGGGAGGAACATATTATGGGAGTGCTGCAGCTGTCACCCATGACCAAGTCCAGAATGTCATCTCCCCTTCTGGGGGAAGAGACGAGTTGGTCTAATGCATTAGAATTGATGAAGTCAAGGAATCATAGGGTGAGTGCATTAGTGTAGAAATAGTTTACCCAGTCTATGGTGGGTTAGTTGAAGTCACCAAGAATCAGTGTGTTGGGGGATACCTTGATGGAGTCAAGTAGGTCCAGGTAGGAGGAGTGGGTGCCCTGAATCATGGGAGGGGTTCTATAGCTGGCTGTAACTTGGATGGGTGTCTTGCCAATTGTCATTTGCACCTGGAGTAGTTCTAGTGTGTCATGCTGGCAAACCAGTCTGGAGGTGTGCTTGTCTTTAATGAAGATAGAAACTCCACCACCCTTAGTCTTCCCAACCTCATTTTGGGGTCGGACTATGTGGAATGAGGTATAGCCTGGTAAGGCAGGGGTGCTCTCTGCAGCCTTGAACCAAGTTTCCATGACTGCACAGATGTCAGCATCTTCCAGTGCGAGGAGAGCCTCCAGTGAGTGCATTTTCAGGTTAAGGCTTCTAGCATTAAGCAGCATGACCTTTAAGTTGCTTTTTGACAGATCTTTTATAATGGAAGATTTGTCTTTGCGACATTAGCTAAAAAAGGCACAATGGAGGAGGCAAGAGCCTTGGCCAGCGTCTGGAATCCCAGGGGTGACAAGTGCAGGCCATCTTTGGCAAAGCATTGAGGCCTGTCAACTATGTCATCCCAGGCAGAGAGATACTGGATCCCCTTGGAATGACACCAGAAACTAAGCCAATTGTTGAAGTCATTTATTTTTTGTTGGTATTGTAGTATTCTTGGTGTTATCATTGTCATCATCCCTTTCTATTTTATATTATAGGGTTCTGCTAGTGTTATGTATATGAGCCTTAACTGTGTAGCTCTAAAATATCCCTTCAGGTCTGGTAAACCTAATCTGTTGGAAGGATCAGCTTATCCCACTTAACTCTTGCCCTCTGTCTTTCCCAGTTATTTCACTCAATTCTTTATTAATTATGGTTTGCAACTTCTCCTTGCATTGATAAAAGTATGCCTGAACTGTGTACAAGACTAAAGGAAATAAAAACATTTTCACTGCTTTTATCAAAGTATCCATGGCCATAAATACGAGTTTCCAGTTTCTCACTTTTGTATTATCTTTTGTTTAGTTTTTCCCACATATCCTTAGCTGTCATTCATACTCCTAAATACTCCATTATGTTTCCATAAATATGGGTATAGCTGAAGCAATTTTATGTGCCTTTGTTTTATTTTTGTTAATTTTATATCCCCAAAACACTTGAAACTATCGCAAAATAATATCATCTGCAAATAAAGCCAACTTTTCCTGATCGCTATACCAATATATGCTTGTATTTCTGGGTCCTTTATTATTAGTATTTTTTTTTTTTGCCAGTGGCTCTAAGTATAAAACAAATAACAAGGAAGAACGAGGACACTCATTCCTTGTTCCTCTGTTTAAACACAGTTTATCTGAGAGGAACACTCATACTTCAGCTCTTGACTCCGAACTTTCATATGTCCTTCTAATTAACGTTACTATTTTTTCTGGGAATGCAAATTCTTCCAGTGCCCTACTCATAAAATCCTATCTTACTCTTTCAAATGCTTTCTCTGCCTCAAGACCAACCAACAGCAGAGGCATTTTCCTGCATTCTGCTTCCCTCTGGATCATCATTGTTCTATTAACATTGTCAAATGTTTCTCTCCCCTCCACAAAACCACACCGATACATATCTATCACTTTTGTCAACATCTTTGCCATCATTTTAGGTTCGTAGATTAATACTAGGCTAACTGCCCTTGTGGGCCATTTTAAGCCTAACCAATTACCCCGTGTGAGAGTCAAACCCTGTACCTTGTCTTTGTAAGGCAAACTCCCTTACCCATTATGCCAGCCTCCCCGCACTAGTATAAACATTAACAGTTTATAATCATGGTTTAAAATTGAAATGGGTCTGTATGAAGTTGGGTCTGAAGGGTCTTTGCCATCTTTATGTAAGACAGCAACTGCAGCTTTCTTCCAAGATGTTGGTTCTTCCCTTTATTTTCAAATACTGTTAAAATCTTCCAGATCTTTATCACTTTCTTCCCTCCCAATTTCCAAACTTCTACAGGAATACCATCTGTTCCTGGAGAATTTCCTCAAGATTGATTTATACATCACTGCTTTTATCTCATCACCTTCTGTCTTAACTTTTAATTGTTGAGGCTCATCTACAGTACCTTTAACCTTGGCATAATTAAGTCTAACATATTTCCAACTGTACTTTTTCTTGATTTCCACATTTCTCTGCTTTATACAAACTTTCATAACATTTCAGAATATCTTTAAACGTCTACAGGATCTTTGGTTATTTTTTCTCGTTATAGGTTTCCTACGTTTGGCAAAAACCCTTTCAGCATGCTGTTGCCTAAATTGTGCTACAAGATCTGATGATATCAGTTTTCATTCTTCCTCAACTAATGGGTTTGGATCTGATCTTCGGATCTGACTAGGCCTTTGCAGTAACTGATGGCTTCCAAACACTATCAAGCTCCTTCCCTACCCATAATGCACCAACCCCTAAAATCTCTCAGATCTCTTTTGCTGCTTTAGCTCGAGCGTGGAGTGGGAGTGGGAGATAAGTCTATTTTGAAACTGTAGTCAAGTAACTACTTATTTATGACTACTTATTTAATCTTTATTTTGTTTTAACTCATCTCTGCTGTAGTCCTCTTTTCATACACTTTTGAGTATATTCTTTCCTACTATTGTTGGTAGGCCTGGCCTTCCTAGAGTATACCGCCTTAATTACCATAGTTAGTTCATTTTTTTTTACAAAACATTTGTATTTCTTTGCCTTTGTTGGTATTCAACTTTTCCTCTTGCTTTCTAAAAAAAACTTTTCCTCTTGCTATTCTAAGGAAAGAAATAAAAAAAAAAAGAGTTTAGATTAGTATTTCTATCATTGTTGTAGTTTCTCTTTCAGAATGTCCAAAAACAGTCATTCAGGATTTAAAAAATGCAGTAAGTGTGGGATACAAGTTGCTCCATTCCGATGCCCACAATTTTTGTGTCTATTGCTTAGGCCCTGATCATTTGCAACAGGATGGCAGAATCTGTCATAGATTCAACCCACAAGAACTAATTGACAGGAAAAACAAATTGATTTTGAAAGGCTTGCTGCCACTTCCTTCTCTGAAGCCATAACTGGGGTTCAATCCCCCAAACACAAAGCTAGAAACACTACTAAAAGGTATATGTCTTCTGAGTCTTCAGCCTCTTTTTCCTCAGAATCTAACAAGAAGAAAGAGTAATTGGATAAAAAATTACTTGCTGTCCGACCACCATCGGATCTGATCAAGCCTGTTCCGGATCCTATACCCTCTTATCTGAAACCTTTACCGTGGACTACTAATTCTCCTAGCTCGGATCCAGTCCCATCCAGGGTGCCTTCCTTTTTAGAGAAGCACTCCAAATTGCCATTCCTAGCATCTTCTCTTTCCGCCAAGAGTCTCTCAGAAGCAGATGTGGAGAGGATGGTGAGGAAATTCTTCATGGTGTAATTTCAGATGGGAATTCTTACGGCTCCTACCACTTTGAGTCAGGAGGTCAAAGCATCTGCCACTCCACCCATCCGCAGCTCCTTCTCTAATCCAACCTGTTTTAGAGTGTTCAGATCTGAGCGTTCCGGGTCTATCTGGTTCAGATATGGAGAAGGCACTTTCTTCTGATCCAAATACTTCTCTGAGTGCACTGGCACCAACATGCTCAGAGCTAAATGGCTCTCGGAGCCGAAACATCCCTGTTGGATCCCAGAGATTGGAGTCAACTCCATTGTTTTCTGAGCCATCTCTTTTTCTCAGAGCCTCAGGACTGAACAGCTTGGCTCCAACCACCTCTGCTGATCGGTTGCTCTCAGAGTGGAGAGAGTTGATGGGCCAGAACCTTGCTTTCTCAGCTCTGTTGTCTTCCTTCTCTCTGAAACGATCTGCCTTTAAGGTTGTGAAGAGAGTGTTCTCTGCTCCAGCAGGTCAAATGGGTCCTACCCCCTTGGATTTACCCTCTGTCTCCGATGACCTTACACTGTGATCCTCAACATTCAGAGAGCCAGTTCACAGCTTCCTGACTACCCAGCAAGGTATCCTAATTTCTTCTGATACTTCAGCAGACCACCCCACTGAGGAGATCCATAGGAAGAGGAAGTGCAAAAGAAGGTACTTGGACTCTCCTCAAGAGTCCATCACTGAGGATAATGATTTCGATGAAGGCAAGGAGTCCGCAAAATCACCACCTGATGACATCTCACTTGGAGGCCTTTTTGAGATCTTTAAGCAGAAGGGTGGCTGGTCTTCCCAAGACCCTTTTCCAGAGGAATCAGTATTTCTGGAAACCTTTGGAGCTAGCTGATCTACCCTCCTGGGCTACTCCACCTGCTGATGAGCTCATTGACTTTGTCTCTAGGCAGGCGTGGAAGGAACCTGATAGAGTTTAGCCAATCTCCATGAGGCCAGACCTTAGTCTGGCTCCACCAGCAGGCAGGGAATTTTTGGTTAAATGTGTGCCAGTAGATGCCATGGTCATGGTGGCAGCTACAAAAAAGGAACTTGAGGAACATAGTTCCACTGTCCATCCTCCTAACAGAGAGTTTATGGCAATGGACAGATTTGGGAAGCTTGTTTAAGCTTCAACAGCTTTTGCAGCACTCTGATCACTGAACTATCTGGCACATTTTACAAGGTTTCAAAGAGATTTGATTACTGAGATATCGAAATCTTTTTCTAGAAACAGTACTACTGAGGCTCAATCTTCTGTAGTCTCTTAGTTGGCTACCCTACAAGCTATATCCAATTCATCCTTCAGGCTTTTCTTGCATGCTACAGAAGGTGCCTTAAGGGCTACAGGTTCAGACATTTCCATAAGGAGGCATGCCTAGAGGTGCCTCTGTGATTTTGGCTCCTCTTTGTTTGGTCCCACAGTGAAAGACACACACTCCAGGTGTGAGAAACTGGAAGGACCCTTTCTGCAATGGGCATGCATTTTTTGATCCCTTAAAGGACCTTTTCCAGGAATCAATGGGGAGGTTGAAAAATGTGGTTCAGAAGTCCCAGGGTCCTTCCAGAACACAGATGGAGACAGGTCCCCTAGAGGCAGAGGGGGAAGCTATAATGAAATGCAATGCCCCCATAGTAGAAGAGGCCCACAAAACCAGGGGCATAGAGATTCATTTTCTGACAGCCCCTTTCAGTGCTCCTGAACGGAGGTCCGATTGTGCATCTTTGGAGACAGTCTGGTGTTGGTTATCTCTGTACCAGAGAGCATGGCTAGATATAACAAAAGACAGTTAGATGCAGAGAATTACTTCTAGAGGTTATATAATTCCCTTTTCCGTACCCTCTTCATTATCAAGAACATTTCCTGATGTTCCAGCCAATCAGAGGAAAGCAGTGACACTGGAGATTCAAAAGCTGCTAAGAAAAACACCAGGAGGTTCCACCAGACCAAATAGAATCTGGAACTTACTCAAGATTCTTTTTAGTGCCAAAGAAAGCAGGGACAGGAGACCAGTTTTGGATCTCAGTGTATTGAACAAGTCAGTTCAACACACAAATTTCCAGATGGTCACAATTTAGTCTATTCTGCTTTTTCTGGGCAAAGACGACTGCATGTGCTCGATAGTACGTATCCTGAAGATCCATCACATAAAGATAAACCGATGATCCAGAAAGTATTTACGCTTCCGGCTAGGAGACAGTCATTATCAGATGTTCTTTGTGTTTCACTGTTGCAGTCATTACATTTGCGTAATCTGCTGGCAAGTCGCCATCATTCAGCCTGATTAGCAAAGTCTTGGGTCCTACGTCAGTTGCTATCTCTTCTTCCATGACTTCAGGTCGTCAGGGGTATAAAACATGCAGCCAACGCCATTACCTCAGTCTTTCTTGCCGTGCGGTGCCCGAAGCAGAAGCAGTTCACCAAGTGCCAGTTGGCCAACTCCTGAAATTTTTGTTTTCGAGTTTCAGAACCGAATTCTTCAACTAAAAGCTAAGTACCCCGTTGGGGAAACTTTTTCTTGATCCTTACCGATATCAGTAAAAGTTAATAATTGTATTACTTGTGGGAAGCAAATACCTCATAAGGATTTTCATTTGCACTGTATTCCTTGCCTAGGCCCTGACCACGACATACCTTGCTGTCGGTTTTGTGCTGTATGTAATCAGTCGTCGGTACATTTTTGCTTCTAAATATTTCGGTTCTCAGTTTAATTATCCAGAAATGACATTGATTAGCCATCCGTCTATCGGAATACCAAAAAAATGCAAAGAAAAAGACAGAGACAGACCATTGAGGTCCAAAACTGCCGACGACGCTTCTTCTAAGCCAGTCGCCAGTTCGCTGGTATTCAGTGAGGCACTTTCGCACCCCTGATACCTGCTACTTCTGATTCACAGGCCTCTACTGAGACCCATTCGGAGTCCAGTATGCCGCAAGATGCTTCACCTATGGAACCCGCGGATGTCTTTACCTTGGATGGGTCCGGAGCCGCTGTGCAGGCACCGGCTTTTGAGGGTGTATTCAGGCCTACAGATATGCATATTAAACCAACTCCACCTTGAATACTAAGGCCTAAATCTCGATCTATGTCTAAAAAACCGATGCCCAGGCCACATGTGCAGGCCCCTATGCCTAAAAAACAAATGATCAAAATGGCTGAAGATTTAATTACTCTAATCAGGGGTAGTCAACCCCCCCCCCCTTCTAAGAAGCCTAGGGCTGAACTTGACTATGAGTCCTCTGAACAGGACTCTGTTTCTTCTGACTCTTCTAATGACCTGGATTTGTCCATACCTACCTATGAGGACTGATGCAGAGGATTCCATTCCCTCTGCTTCTCCCCCTGCGAATTTTTCTTTTGGGGAAATTTTACATACCTTAAGGGAGCATTTCCACTGGGAAAGTCAGGATTTTTCTGAATCCAAAAAGAGGCTTAGGGATTCCTCCTTCTTCCTTAGCATAGGTCTTAGGGTATACCTCCTGTTCTAGACATTATTGATGATGTGTTTTCAGAATCCAGTATTGCCCCTGATTCCCTGCCTCCGGCCCCTAGTAAACCAGACAGATACTACAGGGTTCCTGAGTCCCACAAATTCCTTTTCAAAAATCCTGTTGCAGACCCTGAAACCATTTCTCAGGGGCCCAAGGGCATTAAGGCTTCTACTGCTAAAAACCCTACCCCTTCTGGTAGAGATTCCATGGCGCTGGATAGATGGGGTAAAAAGGTTTATTCTTCTGCAGCCTTGGCAATCAGGGCTTTAAACTGTCAATTCCATATGCTAAAATATCAACAGCATATCATGGGACTGCTTAAGCAGAAAATTATGTTGATTTCTGACTGTGTGGAAAATAAGGATTTACAGGATTTATTGCACTCAGCTGAACAAGTTGGAAAACATACTTTGCAATGTGGTTTTGATTCTTTAGAAGCCTCTTGCAGGGCTGCTGTTACTGGGTCTGTGCTTAGAAGGCATGCTTGGCTTAAGGAGCAATCTCTGCCTGATCATGTTAAAGCAAAACTGTTGGATGCTCCTTTGCAGCAGGACCGTCTGTTTGGTAATAAGGCTGAAGAAGTTCTAAAAAAGATGGAAGATAAAGCTAAATCTATGCAAACTGTGAAAGATTTCTTACAAGTACAACCTCCAAGATTTAGGAGGCACTGGCCTACTAAGAAAGGGTCCTTTCCAGCTCCTTCCAGAGCCACTCAAGCCAAATCAGACACTCCAAAAGCACCAGGTTTCAGTCCCAAGGGACTTTCAGAACTAAGCAATGGGGTGCTTCCACTTCCAAATCTGGAAATAACAAGACACCACCCTATGGTAAACAGTCTCAATGACTTTCCTTTAAAATTACCAAGCACTTACCTCTCAGCCACCCCTTTGGGGGGAAAACTGGCTCTTCATGCAAAAAACTGACAACTTATAACCCAGGACAAATGGGTTTTAAATATAGTGTCCCAGGGATACAGATTTCATTTCCACATGTTGAAAAACTCGAAACGGATGGCCAGATCTGCCCCCAAATCAGTGGGCAGAGGCTCAGAAACAAGTACTTTCCCTCCTAAACATGGGGGCTATTCAACTAGTACCAGAAGAGGAAAAGGGACAAGGTTTCTATTCCAGACTGTTCCTGGTACCCATAAAAGACAAATCATGGTGTCCAATTCTGGACCTGTCTACTTTAAACACCTTTCTGGACATTCCAAAATTCAAGATGCTGACTCTTCACTAGTTACTTCCTATGCTAGGCAAGGATGCCTGGTTGGCAACTCTCGACTTAAAAGAGGCTTACCTGCATACCCCAATCAGGGAGTCTTGCAGATGATTCCTACGCTTCAAAGCAGGCTGCATGCATTATCAGTTCTCTGCACTGCCCTTTGGCTTTTCTACTGTGCCCAGGGCATTCACAAAGTGCCTGGCTCCAGTAATTGCATTTTTGCAGGGAAAGAAATATTCAAATATATCCATACCTGGACGATTGTCTAATTCAGGCAGAAAACCAGGCCATTCTTCTAAAACATCTGGCATTTGTAAAAACACTTCTAACCTGTCTAGGGTACACCATACACAAAAAGAAATCTCAACTGGTACCCTCTCAAAAAATTACATTCCTGGGTGCAAGGTTGAATACAACTGCCCAGATGGCTTTCCTTCTGCCAGAAAAGCAAATTCATTTGGTGACTTACTTCAGACAGGTGGCCACAAAAACCCTGCTATCTGCAAGCCTTGGGATTCATGGCCTCCTGCATCCTTCTAATTTTATATGCAAGACTGCATATGTGGAAACTTCAGTGGTATTTAAAAAGTTTATGGAGTCAGCATTGTCACAGCCTGGAAACCATGATTCCTATCATACCTTGCCTGCAACTAGATTTCCTATGGTGGGCAGAGGCCTGCCACCAAAACAAGGGACTGCCATTCACACCAGCCCCTGCCACTCAGACCCTAACTACAGATGCATCAGACTCTACATGCAGGGCTCATCTGGCAGGGAAGTGCATTCAGGGCAAATGGAGCCCAAATCAAATGCACCTTCATATCGATCACAAAGAAATGCTAGCTGTACAGAATACACTGACAGACTTCAAGGACTACCTTCGTCCAGGACAACTAATGGTAAAGACAGACAATGCCACGGTTCTGTGGTACATAAACAAGCACGGGGGTACACATTTCTACCACTTCTGCATACTAGCCAGGGCATTGTGGAACACGGTCTTGAGCTACCAAGTACAACTACAAGCTCAATTCCTGCCAGGAAAGCTGAATATTCTGGCAGACGAACTAAGCAGAAATCTCATGGACCCACATGAATGGAAACTGGAACCATGGATTTTCAACATGTTGACACATAAATAGGGGAGCCCAGACATTGATCTTTTTGCCTCACTCCAGAACTATCAGTTGGACAAATTTTGCACAAGAACACCTCACAAAAAAGCCTGGAAAGTGGGAGCTCTGTCCTTCAGCTGGAAAAACCTATCAGTCTGTGCCTTTCCCCCTCTGCCTCTGCTTTCCAAAGTTCTACTGAAAGTCAAACAGGACAAACCAAAAATGATTTTGATTGCTCCAGACTGGCCTCACCAACACTGGTACCCACTCCTGCGCAGTGTGTCACAAAGTTCTCCATGGCACCTGTTTCAGACACCTTCCTTACCGTGTTAGCAGGAGAACCAAATTCTGCACCCTCAGCTTCAAACATTGAATCTTGCAGCTTGGCTAGTAATTTAAATTCCCCCTTAGCATCCCTCACCAAACCTGTGATGGATGTCATTTTGGAGGAGAGAAGACCTAGTACTAGAAAATCTTATGCTGACAAATGGAAAAGATTCTGTGCCTGGAATCAATCTCAAGGGATGAGCACAGCAGTGCCCAATTTACCTCAGATATTGCAATACTTAACTGAGATGCTTCACAAGGGCCTGTCTTTTTCCTCCATAAAAATCCATGCCTCAGCTATTTCAGCTCATTACAATATGGAGCCACCCCTCTTCTCTCATCCTCTGCTAAAGCAGTATCTCAGAGGGGCCAAAAACTTGAGACCACCCAGGAGAGCTCCAACCCCTGCCTGGGACCTTAACTTTGTATTGGAAAAACTCACTCTACCTCCTTTCGAGCCAGGTGCTACTGCAGACCTAAAATTTCTTTCCTGGAAAACAGCCTTCCTTTTAGCAATCACTTCAGCTAGAAGGATATCTGAATTACAGGCCCTTATGGCTGTGGAGCCTTTCATCATCTTTCATGTGGACAGGGTGTCACTCAGGACTAATCCATCCTTCATGCCCAAGGTGGTATCCAGTGTGGCTCTTATTCAGTCCATTGTTTTTCCCTTACTATACTCTACTTTCTTTTACTATGCTTAAAAGCCTTTTTGGTGTATTTGCTTTTGTTTGGAGATATATTTTTGTGTTTTTAATTACTTGTATATTATGCTCCCCATTTGAGGGTCACCTGACATCTGGGGCAAGAAAAACTGATGTAATGGCGTCGGCTGCATGTTTTATACCCCTGATGACCTGACGTCATGGAAGAATGGACAGCAACCGATGCAGGACCCAAGACTTTGTTAATCAGGCCTAGTGAGGGCAACCTGCCAGCAGATTACCCAAATGTAAATCTGCAACAGTGAATACTCTCGAACATCTACATTTATGGTAAGTGTACACTAACTGTACTTTCAGAGCACTGCCCTTTGGCCTCAGTTGAGACTGCAAGGATTCCCGGTGTTTCCATATCTAGATGACTGGCTCATTACTGCCCCGACCAGGCATCATGTGATAGAAACATGAGATCATGTCCTACAGATTTGTTCACATCTTGGAATAACCATAAATTACAACAAGTCTCACTTACAACCAACACAGACATTAGAATTCATAGGAGCAGCATTCAATACAGTATCTATGATGGCTCCTCTTCCACTATCAAGAAGGCAAATGATAAGAATCCACATCAGGGATAATAATTTGCAGTATCAGAATTTCAGCCCAATTGATTCTGCAAGCCCTGGGGGTCAATGTCAGTGCCAATAATTTTAGTTCCTTTATCGAAATTCCACATGAAAATTTTACACTGATACTAGCAGTACAGTGGTCAATACTTTCTCAACCAGTGTGTGAGGGAAGATAAAAACTCAAGTATGCAAAAAATACCTTTTCCTGGCAGATGCAATTTCAGTAGGTATTACAAGACCATCCTTTGGTCCTCCCTCAGCTCAAGGCCATATTGACCATGGGTGCTTCCCAGATTGGGTGGGAGGGGCATTTTCTGGGAAAAACAGTCCCCCAGAAGAGGCCAACTTGCATGTGAGTGTTCTGTTCTGAAGTTGAGAGAGGTACTTTTGACATTGCAGGCATTCCAATGCTCTCTCCATCTTGGAACAATTGCAATCCAGACAGAGATAATGTCAGTAGTTTGGTACATCAACATGCGGGGAGGAGGGGATCCAAGTATTACCCCCTTATGTCGAAAAGCCCTCAGAGTATGGCAGTGGGTGATACCTTCCAACCGCTTTCCAATAGCGATGCATTTTCCAGGGAAGTCCAGTGTGATAGCAGAAAAACTGAGAAGGTTTATCTTACTTACCTCATGAGTGGTCTCTCAACAACAAAGTGATGGATATGATTTTCAGTTAGTGTGGCCAGCCTTGCTGCAATCTTTTTGCCTCTCTCCTGAAGAAGTGCATCAGCTTTTCTGCCCTCATTCCCTCAATGGGGGAATCACCAAGAAATGCTCTACTCCATGATTGCCCCCCCCCAGTGTACAGTATGCTTATCTTTCAACCCCCCACACACACTTCCCAAAGCAAAGTCATCCTCATTGCACCTTACAGGCCTCGATAGATTTGGTTTCCCTTCCTTTGGCCTTGTCTACTATATTCACCTTGGATTCTGGATACAGTTCCAGACCTCCTGTCTCACCTGACAGGCACGGTTCACCTGGATATCTCAAACCGAACAGTATGGTTTCTCTAATTCCTTTAATAGCTAGACAATCAACGCTCTCTTCCGTTGTCCAATCCATACTTTTAACTTCCCGTAAACCCTCTGTTAAAAACCTCTACAGGAGTAAATGGAAAAGATTAATGTGTTGGGCAGAACAAAATGAGATACACCACTTCTCAGCTCCAGTTCAATCTGTTCTGGAATTTTTGGTGAGTTTATTTAATGAAGGTGCTATTTCATCAACTATTAAAGCCCAACTTGCAGTAATGTCTAACTTTCATGTGGGATTGCAAAATTCTTCACTGGCTTCCTCTAAACTATGTAAGGCCATTTTGAGAGGTACTCTATTACTAAGACCCTCATATAAAGATCCCATGCCACCACGGGATTTAAATTTGGTACTGCAAAACTTAATTCATTCTCCCTTTGAACTGGCAGCTAAAGGTGATCTTAAATTTCTGACCTAGAAAACTATCTTTAGTGGCAATTACATCTGCTAGAATTTCAGAACTTCAAGCATTATATTCTAAGCCTCCTTATTTGATTTTTCATACAAATAGTGTCACTGTATCAGTGCTTCCTTCCTTTCTGAGGTGGTGTCAGAATCCAACATTAAACAGTCCATTAATTTGCCAGTTTTCTTTCCAAGATTTGCAAATAAAGGGGAATATATGCTGCACTTACTAGATGTTCATAGACTATTATGTTTCTACCTACACAGAGCAAAAGAGATTAGAAAGATGTATCAGCTATTTATTTCCTTTGCACATACTAAATTGGGTGAATCAGTTACAAAGGTTACTCTAGCTAGATGGTCGACAGATTGCATTTCATTAATTTATAACAAATTGAATCTCCCCTTACCAAAGGCTTTAAAGACTCACTCAACCAGATCTATGGCAACTTCATCTGTATTTCAGTCTAGAGCTTCTGTAGCTGATATCTGTGTGGCTGCAACCTGGTCAAATCCTTATACTTTTATCACTCATTAAAAAGTAGATCTAATATCGAGGGGAAGAGCAGCCTTTGGCTCAACTGTACTCAGGAATATCCTTCCTTAGAGTCCACCCAGGATTTTAGGTATCTGGGGACTCTGTCCCATTAGTTGAGGAATGAATTAAAATTGACAACATCAGATAAAGAAGTTATGTACTCACCATAACGTTCCATCTGTGTTGTCCATTTTCATTCTTCCTCATCTCCCCACCCACCAACCCTCACCATTTTTAATGACTGAATTATTGGGAAAGAGAGGCTTCAAGGACATCAATGTCCTTTGTATTGAACTCCACTTATGGCATATCAGTATAGTCTTCCTATCAAGCAGCAAACAAGATCTCAGAGATGTTAGGGGTTGGTGCATTATGGGTAGGGGAAGGAGGTTGAGAGTTTTTGGAGGCCATGAGCCGGATGTAATGTTTGATCCAAGCCTTTAAGTTGAGGAAGAATGAAAATGGGCAACACAGATGGAATGTTATGGTGAATACATAACTTCTTTTTTTTCTGCTCTAGCATTGTTATGAAAAAAAATAGTTGCTTAACTGCACTCTTTCTAAACTCCTATATATTTATCTTATTTTGTCTTTAGTACTCTGCATTTGCTCCCCCCACTTGTTCTGTAGGAACCTTTGTTTGCCTCTTAGTAATTTCCATTACTTGTTTAACCATCTTTCTCTTTTATTTCAACTCTATTTTTAAACTGCATTTTCATTTTATTCTAGTCATTAACTATAACTTCTTAAGATATTTATATATTTCCTAATAACTCTTGAATAACTTCCACTACCCATTCCTTAAATTCTTTTCTTTTTAATGGGTAGATGGGAAAGTACCATTGTCTTATTTTTCCTTCATTACCATGTATTTTGTCTTAGTTTTTATTGGTGCAGGATCAAAAGTAGTTATTGAATGTGCGTTGAAGCTTACAACTAAATGCACATGCTCCTTTGAAATATCATTTCTATCTAGTCCAGCCCAGTTATTGTATCGTAGAGTATAATATGTAAATTCTGTCGAAGTTCCTACTAATGAATTTACTTCTTACATGCCATATATTTATATAAATTTCATCAGAAAGCTACTCTATGTTTTGTTATCTTGTCCCTCTAGGTCCCCCTGATCAATCCTCACTGTTGCAAATAAAGGTCCAGTTCCTACCTGTAAATAATGTTGCCTGTGAAAGCTGATTATTTCTCCCAAAATGTTTTTAAGTTCTGTAATAACAGTTTCAGAGGACTATAAATACAAGCCATTGTAATCCTCCTCCTTGCCAGTAGCTTCTTACTATGACAAATCTACCATTTTTGTCTTTATCTTCTCATCTGTCAGCATTGGAGCATCTGAAGCAATTAGTATAATTACTCCCCCTTTGCTCTGTCTCCGATATACTGCTGAATTTCCATTCTGAAATTATCTCTTTGTCAAATTCACATGAACATTTCTTTCCAAATGTGTGTCCTGCAGTATTGCTATTTGCATTCTGCATTTCTCAGTCTAATTCATACCCTTTCCTTTTTATCAGTGCCCGTAAGGCCATTCACATCCCAAGATAATATGGACAGCATAGCTGTCATGATAAAAAGCTGTTGTCCCCACCTGTTATACGTGACAGTTTTTATTGAATGTGTATTTTCAGCTTTTGTGTTACATGTATATACTAATGCTGGGCAGGCTAGTCTTTTGTACAGTTGTTTCTTCTGATCTCCATTTGAACCTATGTCATATTTTTAAGACTTTTTGATGTAATGAATACCCTCAAACAAAAATAAATCCCATATTAACTTGGAAAAAAAAACAAAACTAAATGCCTCTTCAGAACAATAGTTAATTCTTCAGAAGGGAACAAATGCCCCAAATTGATGGCTGTACCTACAGACATTACCCAACCTAAAATTAAAATGCACAAAAGCAGTCCGGACAAGCACCGTAAAGCCCAAAAAAATGTTAAAGTCCTTATTGTGAAGGCTGTTTGCAGTACAAGCTGCAACACTGAAAATGAAATCCACTTGCACGTATAAAGCCACACTGAAGTCGGAAAAAAACTTGAACCTTAACGCACTTTATTATTAAAACAAGCGTTTTCGCTGTTGTTAAAACTACAGCTTCATCAGAGGCAAAAGTAGAATGCAGTGTCAGAGTCAGGTTTTTATACAACACACCCTCGCCTTAATTAGTAATGCAATCACAATGAAGGCGTGTTAGCAGCATTTCTTGCAAAAGTAAATTCAGGGAATGAAAGCTCTGTTTAGGAGCATTCTCAAAAGTGTGTAGTTTCATACTTTTAGAACAGTTGGAAACCATGAAACATTGATGCATCAGCAGTTTGTTACGTTCATACACCAAGCAAATGTGCATTAAAAGCATGAAAGTGTGTAAGAAATATATACACAATAAAAGCAGTCTAAAAACAATGCATAACAGGTCTGCATATAAAAATGTTTATAGAAAAGTATTTCTAAAAATGTATCTAGTAAAATCACTACCTGCAACTGTAGTTGGAAGCCTTGCTAAATGTAAGTCTTAAAAGTAGTGAAAAGTATATGTTACTACAAATTACTGTTAAAGTAAAATAAAATGAAGTGAAAAGTGAAGTAAGACAAAGGTAAAGGAGTTATCTTTTATAGCTCCTCATTTTCAGGACACAAGCTATATTGCAATGTTCATTCAAACCTGGGTACGAAAATGAGTCTAGTAATATTTGCCATTCTAGCTCCTTATTCTCCAAAAAGAGAGGTACTGG
Source organism: Protopterus annectens (assembly GCF_019279795.1). Classification (NCBI taxonomy): domain Eukaryota; kingdom Metazoa; phylum Chordata; order Ceratodontiformes; family Protopteridae; genus Protopterus; species Protopterus annectens. The sequence continues at coordinate 1,749,003,267 of NC_056725.1, forward strand.
ACCCCCTCTTTCTGTTTTCTTGACCTAGTCAATTGCAATAAAATGAAAGCTATGTCCTTGATGTTTCATTACGTGTTTAGCTAAAGCGTTTTCTTTTTTCAGTTTCCTTATGGCATAATCATGTTGGTACAGCCTGTCCCGTAGTCTCCGGTCAGACTTGCCTATGTAAAATGCTTCAGAGCAGTTACACTTAGCTAAATAAACTATGGATCTAGAATCACAATTAAGCTTATGTGTAATGTGGTACTTTTTGTTGCGTATTACAAAGGAATTGGAAGCCTTCACAAGATGGCAATAGTTACATGCCCCACACTGAAAACAGCCTTTTGTTCTAGTCATTAGCTCCGTCTGTTTACTTCTTTCTAGCAAAGTTTTCAAATTATTGCCTCTCCTATATGCTATCAGAGGTTTTGTGCCTAACTTGTCCATGAGTTCCTCATTATTTGTTATGCAATACCAATTTTTATAAAGTATAATTTGAATATTCCTCAGTCAATACTGTAATTTGTGATGAAACTATTTACAAACGAGGTCCCTGTTATCTCAGTGTTGGAGGTTGCCCTAAGAAAGGATATGTTCTCCCCAACCCTCGGATTAGCCTCTAAGTCATTCTCTTGTCCACTGAAAATTTTGTGTGGAAGTAAGGGTAGAAATTGACCTTCCTTCTTTTATTATTGATCTCATCCAGTATTTCTTCAAATAAAGTATTTGGGTATCCTCTGTTGGTGAACATTACTTCCAAGATTTTACATTCTTCTTGGAATAGTATCTCATTACTGCACATCCTGACTGCTCAATTAGCTGCCCTTTATAATAGCCTTCTTTTGCTTGAATGGGTGGCAGCTGTTGTAATGTAAAAGGAGTTGCAGTAGGTAGGTTTTCTGTATATCTTTGAAGAATATTCACAATTGTTAACTTCTTTATACAAGTGAACATCAAGGTAGTCGATGCTTAGCTCTGAGAATTTAGCTGTGAATTTTAAAAAGTCAGTTGTGTTATTAATAGAAGAAACAAATTCATTTGCTAGTGTCTCATCCATCAAAAAGGATGAAAATATCATCCAGGTATCTTGTGTAGAACTTGATGCGGTTCGTTGTGTTAACGTCCTTAAGAATGTTGTCAACCTCCCAGTAGGCCATAAATACGTTAGCTACTGTAGCACCACATGGGGACCCCATAGCTACGCCTTGTTTCTGGAGATAATATTTCCCATTAAAGATGAAGAAGTTGGACGTAAGTATGATGTCTAAAGGTTGGGATACTAAATCAATTTCATTTTTGGGTGCTCCCAAACGATCTAACATTAGTGAAATCCATTCAATAGCCTCCAGGTGAGGTATAGACGTGTATAGATCTATGACGTCAATAGTAAGGAAGTTCAGTGAGTCGCTGTAATCAATTTCACTTATCTTTTTTAAAAATGTCCACGAGTCCTTGCAAATGTGTGATATTTTCTTAATATATTTGCTCAGGATAATTTCTACAAGTTGGGCACTGGGGTATGTAAAAGAGACCCGGCTATCAATCAATGCCCGGATTGGTGGATTAACCAAGTTTTTATGAATTTTTGGTATACCAAAAATTACTGGTGTCCTAGGCATTGTGATGTCAATGTAATTGTAGTTGTCAATATCAATGCACCCACTAATAAATAGGTCCCTTAAAAAAACCCTAGTCCTAGAAATTGACATGTTCATCTCATTCAGTGAAGATGAACTGTAAGCTGGACTATCGAGGACAGTTTCCATTTTACTAATATATAGAAAGTTGTCAAAGATTACAAGCCCACCTCCTTTGTCAGGTTTTACTACCCTGACCGGTGCTTTACATAAGTTTTCCAAGCCTTGTAGTTGTTCTTCTGTGATGTTATAGTCTAACCGGTCGTTTTTAGTATGTGAAAAAGTGACCATTTGTCTGAGGTCCAATTCACAAGTTTTTCAAAAGTGTTAAAATGTTGTGTAGTGGGGGGTTATAAGTACTAGCTAATTTCAAATTAGTATTCATGTTAGTAACATCATTGTTAAACATTACATGCAAATTCAGTTTCCTGACAAAGCATTTCAAGTCAATCAACGTCTTAACAAGGTTACATTTAGTTGTAGGAACAAAAGTGTTCCCGAATGCTAGTAGTTCTATCAGGGATGGAGGCACGTGAAAGCTAGAAAAATTATAGATTTTAAAGTCGCCTTTTTCATTCATTAAGATACTTAAGTCACCTAACATGATGTTGTTAGTGATAGGCGTTGAATTGGGAGTAGAGTCACCTGTTACTATCGTCTGGACCAGTTCTTGTTGTAGTAAGGCCGCTGTTTCGGGTTCCCTAAAAATGCCTTCCTGATTTTCATACCTTTGTTGGTTGTGTTGTTGCCCACTCCTGGTGTTGTGCACTTTCACATAGTTGCCACGTGGAGGTGCACCTGAGTTAAAGTTCGTTCCTGTTTCATCCCAGTCATCACCTCCACTTAGGTTTGGCTCATTGTTTTCATTCCCAGTTTCTGTAATAGTACTGTCAACTTGGGTATTAGTTGAAGCCATTAGTTTAGGATAAGCTGTTCCATTAGAATAGCTCAACCTATCCCTTGCCAGTTTTTTATTTTTGTTCACTTTTAACTTGTCCACTAAACTGTCAATACTGGAAAAAATACGAGAGTAATCGTATTTATATCTATCAAAGTGCAAGTTTTGTTTTAAGGAACTGTCCAGTTGGTTGACTTCTTCAATTAATCTCGTAATATGTGTGCTATAATGTTTAGAGAGCAATTCCATAAGCTCAATTCCTTGTTTGTCAAACAATGTCCTTAAGTCAGCACAAAAACCATTATTTTTAAAAATTCCAGTAGGGTTAAAAGAGGACCGCAAGCCTTTTGGAATGATTTTCTCTGAGATACATTGTTGAAAATAAACTGTCTCTAATGAAGTTTTTTCAGCTTCAATAGTTTATTATCAAAGTCTTTTAGACTGTCTGTTATTATGTTCTCACTCACCATAGAGTTAGATAGCCCCATAGCCGGTTGTTCCAGAGGTGTACCATACCTCAAGTTGTCTGTGTTTTGAATCCAAATCCCAAAGTTCGGAACACCAATAAGCCCTGGTGGCATTGGTAAAGAAACTCCATTCCTTGATGTTGAAGGACTACCAGTTAGGATGTCCCTTAAGGAATGAACACCATTTGGTGGTTCAATAATGTCCTCGTTACGGACAGGTTGACCTGGAGGTATGGAATCCAGGTTCAGCAAAGAATTAGTGTCAGAAGGAGTTCCCGTCACTCTTCTTTGTAATCCTCTAGCAGGTAAGGCTGGGTGTAGATGGTGTGATCCAACGACTTGTTGTGTGGTAAAATTGATGCGCTGGTCCAAAGCGTCAAGTTTGCTGACAAAAGAATCCATTCTTTTGTTTAATGCACGGATTAAACTGGTAAGATCATTACTTTCATCCACAGTTACGTTGTTGGATGCGAATAATCGTGGACTAGTCGGGCTGTCAGGGCTGCCAGAAGACATACTGTTAAAGCAAACAAACGGAAACCAGTAAAATGCACAAAAGCAGTCCGGACAAGCACCGTAAAGCCCCCAAAAATGTTAAAGTCCTTATTGTGAAGGCTGTTTGCAGTACAAGCTGCAACACTGAAGTTGAAATCCACTTGCACGTATAAAGCCACACTGAAGTTGGAAAAAACTTGAACCTTAACGCACTTTATTGTTAAAACAGCGTTTTGCTGTGGTTAAAACTACAGCTTCATCAGAGGCAAAAGTAGAATGCAGTGTCAGAGTCAGGTTTTATACACACTCGCCTTAATTAGTAATGCAATCACAATGAAGGCGTGTTAGCAGCATTTCTTGCAAAAGTAAATTCAGGGAATGAAAGCTCTGTTTAGGAGCATTCTCAAAAGTGTGCAGTTTCATACTTTTAGAACAGTTGGAAACCATGAAACATTGATGCATCAGCAGTTTGTTACGTTCATACACCAAGCAAATGTGCATTAAAAGCATGAAAGTGTGTAAGAAATATATACACAATAAAAGCAGTCTAAAAACAATGCATGTTTCATGGTTTCCAACTGTTCTAAAAGTATGAAACTACACACTTTTGAGAATGCTCCTAAACAGAGCTTTCAGTCCCTGAATTTACTTTTGCAAGAAATGCTGCTAACACGCCTTCATTGTGATTGCATTACTAATTAAGGCGAGGGTGTGTTGTATAAAAACCTGACTCTGACACTGCATTCTACTTTTGCCTCTGATGAAGCTGTAGTTTTAACCACAGCGAAAACGCTTGTTTTAATAATAAAATGCGCTAAGGTTCAAGTTTTTCCGACTTCAGTGTGGCTTTATACGTGCAAGTGGATTTCAATTTCAGTGTTGCAGCTTGTACTGCAAACAGCCTTCACAATAAGGACTTTAACATTTTTTGGGGCTTTACGGTGCTTGTCCGGACTGCTTTTGTGCATTTTACTGGTTTCCGTTTGTTTGCTTTAACCTAAAATTAAAGGTTAGCCATGCTAAAGCACGTGGTACAGCCTGTCCTTCCACTTACACTGACTGCTGTCTGTTCTTTTCTTATCCATCTTCCCCTCTAAGGTATGAAAAGTGTTAAGGCTTGGAGGGAGGTTGTTACCTCTTATTCAGTTCCCATAACTTCAAACTTATTTTTTCACTGAACTGCTTGTTATTATACCTTTAAAGTTTTCATTTCCCTCTGTAAAGAGTACTCAGAATTCTCAAGATTAATTTCTTGCACCTGCAGACAGCTTGTTTCTGAAAGTAAACTCAGCAGTGAGTCTTTGTAAATTTCACTCAGAAATGAATGCCTCAGCTGCTCTCAGTTGCAGATATTTTGACTCTGCTAAACATTTGCCAGTGGGAAACTAGCAAGCATTTTTATGGCTTTCATCATTTTGTCTTATTTTGAAAGCCTACCTTCTTACAAAAACACCTGTGTACAGCTTAAGCCAGAGGTAGTACTCAAGATATTCATCCTTGTAAAATAAAAAGGGAGAATATCCTAATTCTACATATAATATAATCAGTGCACTTTTGCACCCCACCCCTGCCCTTGCAGCTCAAAATCACAACATATGAACATTAAACTTACTTCTGTCCAGTCCTTTTTCCCTTGTAAATTTGTATTTCTTATAACTAAAAAAGTACTTATTTACTTTAATATGTTTACCACATACAGCAGTCGCTGAAAAGACATCCCTTCCCCACAATTAAAATGTCCCTGACTGCACACTACACAAAACAGTTTTAGTGTATGTAACATGCAGTTTATATCATGGAATGTTTTATACAGTTACTAATAAGAACAGAAACCACAGTTTTCCCCTTTTAGTGTCATTCTAAACATTAGCGATGTAAAGTGGTGTATATGCTTTACATTCCACCCACAAGTTTAACAAAAAAGTCCGGTGTTTTTTCAGCCCCTTTTGCTTGCGAAACCATATTTCACAAATGTGATAATGTATTCTTCCATTAAGTCCCTAATGTCAGAGTTGCTGGTTTTCTTCCTGTTCATCTCTATCTCCCAACAGCAGACTCTGGTTCAAGTCCAAGGTACTGATGATGATTCTAGTCAATTTATGTGCTTTTTTTCTGTCTCTTAAGCATTTTGCTGTGGAACATTGTAAAAGGTTTCACTTGCAGTGTCTGTCTGTGAACTTTACCATCAGAAGAATGAGACAGTCTCTCCTTCTGCTTGCGGACTCACTTTTTCATGACTGAATTTTTTTATTTCCTCCTTAGCTTGTGCTGCACAAAAAATGTCTGTGAACCTCCAGGAGAAAATACTTTCAAGCTGCTTTATCCCTCTGTGTACAGTCTCACATCTAGCTCTCAACACTCCCTGATTGTTTGAGTAAATTTGATTCTCTTCTGCCTGGTATACAGTGAGTAATCATTTTCTACAAACACTTTGCTGTCTCCAGTTTTTGATACTTTGCCTTTCTGCCACAGTTTTGTGAGGATCAACTCTTTCTGCTGGTTTGATTGAATCTTTACTATTATAGGTCTTGGCTGCTTTGTCATGGCCAGGTTTGGAATATACACTTGATGTGCCTTTTATTTAACAAATTCTGCTGTCAAACACCAGTCTAGTTGCTTATTTGTGCGTTCATAAAATTATTAGTCTATTCCTTCCAGTTTCTCTGGTACAGCAAAAAATCTTACGTTTTCTCTGTGTGCTCTGTCTTCTAACTCAACGTTTTTTAAACAGTTCTTGAGAAACCTCATATTAAGCCAGTTTTTTCTTCATGTTGTTCTCTGATTTGCAGTTTTATCAGTTCATCTGAATGGCTAGTTAAAGCTTCTTCTGTTTCAGCCTTTTGTTTGAATTTATATATTCCTTCAGTGTTTCATTTATTTTAATGAAATCTGAGTATATTTGATTTATTTTTTCCTCTAAATTACTTCTGCCATCTCTTGAACCAAAGGTGAAGCTTGATGTGGTTTTTGCTGAACAGCTACAGAATCCTTCCCAGGCAGTATTTTCTTTTCACCTTTTCTGGTTGATTTCCTTTTGGATTTTCCAGATATCTTCTTGGGCATCCAGACAGTGCATTTACTAGCTCGTAACTGAATTTAACCAAGAAAAAAAAAATCATCTGCCCTCCTTTTTCTCAGTTTCTGTTTTCACGCTGGGATAGCTGAAGTTATCCTGTTGATCAGTGTGCAGCCATCTTGGAAGCCCCTACTCAGAACATTTCTTGACCTAATATTTCTTCATGAGGAGGAGAGAGCTAAGATCATTTGTGCCTGCTACAGTGTCCTGTGCTTCCCTGAGGTGTGGTAAGTTGTACACATGTAGCAATAAAGTCTTTATCAGGTCCACAGTTAGAAAGACTCATGAGCAGGAAGGGCTAGCATTTTTTAAACTGTAAGGCTGTGTACGATGCACATGGAATCATCTAATGGGCCCATGCAGTACCCAGGCAGAAAGCATGAAACATTTAAGCCATGTATGTCAGCTGTATTACTACTTCCTGCATAGTGACATTCCGCAGGCCGATGTAGTTGTTAATTGCAGGCAGTGTGGCTAACACTAGTGTATAGAGCTAAATTTATAGTATGCCCACTTGTATTACCCCCCCAAGTTGATGCAGCAGGTGATTGTCTATACCCACTGGGTGTGGCTGAACTCTGGGGTAACACTAAACTCGCACAAACCTACAGTATCATAAATAATGTGTTTGGACTGCTTAAAGCCCACTTCTGCTGCCTTGATATGTCTGGGGACAATACTCCACACACACAAAACCTGCAGAGAAAGCACAACAGCATAATTTTCTGAGAGTTAGGTGGAATAACAGCAACCATTAGCTACACAATTCCTGCTTACTGTCAGCTAGGCACAGTACATAGCAGTGTGGGTGATGCAGTGACATCTAGTTCAGAACTTTTGGACTTGATGCGCATCCAGTGACAGTGGAGTGTCACATGAGGCAGACATGATGGCATTCAGTGTTATTGCCAGGCAGAGCTTAAGACATTCTCACGTACACCTCAAAGTAGAGAAGGTGGTGTGGGCCAAAGTCATCATCATGTACAGAGACAACTAGAGACACTATGGCATAGGGCTGTCTATGCCCATTGGTTAGGGGAGCATGTCACAGGAGTTAGAGATACAGGGGTCTTGTGTTGACTGGGACTCTGTCAGGGACAGTTCCCTCCTGAGATGGGAAAGGGAGTGCCATTACTTGACCATGACCTAGGGTCACTCTGCTGGCTTTTTCTTCTTGATCAGCAGGAGGTCATTCTTGGCAGGGATGGTGGCACTGCCCCATGAATACAAAATAGCAGACACAATGGAGTGAGCATTAATGCCTGTATTATGTAACTGTGTCCCTGTGGCATGCACACAATTCCCCCCTACCTCTGCAGTTCTTATGCTGTAACTGGATTCCTGATGTTACTTTAATAAAACAGAAATGCAGTGCTGTTGTACAGAAATATGCAGTATGCTGTACTAATGCAATGCATCATCTGCTGAGACACTTAGAGGGACCTATCCTGATACCAGGAAACACTCTTCCAGGAATGATCCTTGGTCCAAGTGTTGTTGTCCCAAGAGTGACAGTTAAAATTCCTCTGACTGTGCTAACCTGCTTCTTCTGGGTATTCCCTCCCCCCACTAGCCAACCTCTCCATGACAGTGGAATGTGCCTTTCCTTTGGTATGGCATAACATGTTGGAATTATTCTTACAATACTGATGTAATATGTAAATGTGAATCCCACAGTATTTGTCATGGACTGCTGTCTACTACACCTGGTCGCATAAAGCCAGGCCAGCACCCCCATTCCTCAACAGGTGCTACCTGTGTGTCCTGAGTGTAGTTAGCAAAACATCATTTTCAGCAGGGCTAAAATTGTCTACACACTCCCTTCCAACTTGTCCTCTGGACATGCTGACACTTGAACACATGATGCAAAACTGTCAGCAGTATACTCATGAGAATTTGTAGGATAGCAGCTATAAACAAAGGGGGTAACCTAGTTATTACATACTGTATTTGAAGGAACAGCTATGATGTATGTCATACTGTAGCTGTAGTGACAGATATGGGAATACATACAGCAGGTGTACTTTCTGTACATCAGTACATTTGCACATTGGTACATATACATTCCCAACTGGGGTCATCCTTTTTGTTAGGACCTACAGACATGTACAACATAGGCAACCAACCCTACTGCTGACATTACAGGTTACCATAGGAAACACTGGTGACATACCTCTACCCTAGCACAGTACATAGGATATACACATGTAGGCACAGGAATACTGTACCCTTCACTGCTGGTCACTATATAGATTGTAGTCACCATAAGCAATGATGGTCCCTGTGATGCTAGTAAAATGTGTGTACAATTTTCACACGTGGGTGCATACATTCATATTGAATTCCTTTTCAAGAGGACACATCCTTAAAGAATGTAAACAAAAATTGCTTACCATACACATCCATGGTAAGTGTATCCCCTTATAGCGACCTATGGATCCTGAAAGTATTGCTGCTTCTACTAATGCCGTTTTCAAGATATCCAGTTTAGTTTTCGAGTTTTGCACAACTTGGTATATAAAAAGGCAGAGCACTTCTCCTCCAACTCAATTTTATAAATCTTTGCATGATACGTTGGCAAACTAGGCCAGGCTGCATGAGTGTCTAGAAATTACTTTAACTGCTGCTCATCCTGGAGACATGCATGAATATGCATATCATGCTGCTTTGCAGCTACATGTTGCACTACCTGTGATTCAGAAATCAAAATGAGTGTGTGATTCACAGGCTACTATTCTATTTCTCATGGAAATTACCACTTTTTTTGTGGAGATTCATAGAATATGGCAGCTTCTGCTTATGCCTACTGGAGAGCATTGGCATTATGCATGGAGAAGTAAGATTATAGGTTCATAGGTAGGTACTAGGCTATTGGCCCAAGGGCTTATGTAAGCCTAGCCAACAAAGTTCCCTGGCTTACTCCACCCAAGAAAGTTATTTTCCTGTGCCACTGTCGAGCAGAGACACATAAGTGATTCCCGGGGTGTGTGTATTTCCTATTTCCCATCCACTCATCAAGATTTTTCTTGAAGAGTACTAATGAAGAACTTTGCCTGACATAGATGGGTAGCCTGTTCTAGAGTATAGGAAGTCTCTGGGACAGGAATCTATCCCTCCAACATGTCCTGTTTATTGTGGTGACAAGGTTTAGGTCTCTAGAGCACGTAGCTTGGAGGGATTGGGATTTCTTTAGGTGTAGCATGTCCAGCAGCTCTGAGTTTGACATAGCTTTGTATGTTAGGCAGAGATCACCTCGGAGTAGGCGATATGCTACGGAGTAAAGCTGGAGTTTTTTGAGGCGGTCAGTGTAGGGCATTTGTTTGAGGCCAGTAATCTTCTTTGTGAAGTACTTCTGTGGCCTTTCCAACTGCTGCAGATGTCTTGTGAGGTACATTACAAAAGGGGCGTTGTACTCTATAATGGGTCTAATGAGTGTTGAGTAGAGTGGAACAATAACCTCTCTTTTTCTGGATGAGAACCCTTTTATGATGAGGTGTGCCATGTAGAAGGACTTCCTGACTACTTTGGCGATGTGACTATCAAAGGAGAGATTACTGTCCACCTGGGTCCCAAGGTCTTTTATCACACATTTTGTGTTAAGTAGATTGCTGCATATGTGGTAGTTCATTCATACAGAGTTTTTACCAAAGGGGATGACACTGCACTTTTTGGCATTGAGCTTGAGGCCATGGCTCTGACACCAGGCATCTGTCTCAGCGAGGCCCTTCTGTAGGATGTCCACATCATTTGGGGACTTGACTGTGGCTCCTAGTTTGCAGTCATCTGGGAGCTTCATTAGCCAGAGGCCTTCTCTGTTAGCCTGTACTTCAGAGAAGTAGATACCAAACAGGAGAGGTCCCAGGACGGAACCCTGTGGTACTCCACTTGTCACTGCTTTGAGGTCAGATTTGGAGTCTGCAACTTTTACAGTGTGGGTTCTGTCAGTGAGCCAGTTGGCAACCCATCTTGTGATGTAGGGATTTATACCTAGTTTAGCGAGTTTACCTATAATTCCAGAATGGGGAATGGTGTTGAAAGCCTTGGCGAGGTCAAGATAGGCTGTGTGAACCACCTTACCCTCATCTACTGCTTTGGTGACTGCCTCAAAGAAGTTGCTCAGGTTCAGGAGGCATGATCTGCCTTTCACAAACCCGAACTGGGTGGGATCCAGAGTTTGGAGGTTACCAATGTCTTTGTTTATGAGTTCCATGATGATACGTTCCATGGCCTTCTTCTTATAACCAGTTCCTAGAATGCCTTCTGGGCTCCTTTAATGGTGCTTTCAAGAAAGCAGATTTCTGGCATTGCCTGGCTGAGGTAATATTCTTAGCCATGGGCTTTAGCAAAAGAGGAGAACAGTGCAGACATCAATATGATGACCTGGAGTACAGGAACCGTGATGTTCTTGTTGCATGGGAATCTAAGGTTAGGTTGCATCTTTTCAGGCTGTAAGTGGATAGAATTTTTTTTTCTTTGTTTTGCTGTATTATGTTTAGGAATGTTCTTACTATTGGCTTCATTTGGCAAATTTAGCTTATAATGTATGTGTACATTACTGTGTGGAATTGGTGGTGGTGGTCCTTAATATAATATGCCAACTACTATTAATATAAGGACCTGTTATAAGGTAGAGTGGGGTGGGGTTCTGCTCAACCATCTCTTGATGCCTGGTCTGTATCTATATGTAACTGGGTCATTTTTCTATGTATGGTAATGTACGGACAACGGCACACCTGACTGTTGCTTGTCCCATAGCTAGTGGGAGAGTTTTACAGGAGAACAACTTTTGTACCTGTTGTTTTAGCATCTTCCCAGTTCAGTTCCTTTATTTGACCTTTCTCTTTTAGCATAAGCAGAGTGAGAAAATAATCAAGCCATCTATCACAGAAGGAAGAAGACATTAGCATCCAGTTTATGGTTTGCTCTAGTCACAAATGCTGACTTTTTTTAGGTCTATTGTCATGATGGATTCAAAAGGCAGATTTACCATTGTGTTAGCCCACTGCAGTTCTGGATGATAGATTGTTGAGTTGGCACCTCGACTATGGTGCTCCACTGCTGAGGTTGTTAATGTGGAGTGTGAAGGCGATGAGACTAGGAATGCTTTCCTCGAGAGGCCCTAGCACCTGACTGTCAGCTACACAAGCAGTGTTACCTGAAGTGGCCCATCCTGCAGCAGCTGGAGGAGGCTGTGGCAGAGAGAGCGATTGAGCAGGTGTGTGGACCAGATGGAGAGCCTGTTGGAATGGGTAGCAGATTCTGTAATTGAACCATCAAGCCACCAGGGGAAAATATGGTCACCTGAGCAGCCTCAAACATCAGGCCACCAGAAGAGGAGGTGTCTCATACCACAAGTTAACATGATCCGTCATGTGGTAATGGATTGCGGTAGTGCCCTTCTGGGCTGTAGCAATTTCTCAATTGCCCCAAAGCACTCTATGATTAAGTGACTTGATCAAGGTCACACAAAGGCAAATGAAGGCTGAAGGAATCAAATCATGGCCCACAAGAAGCGGCTTATTTATAGCTCATAGCCTTAGTGCTTTGCTTTAAGTGCCACAGTTTAGAACTGCAAAAGGCCTGGTTGCAGACCAAATGATTTGCTGACTAAATATTTATTAATTCCAGCTGTTCTTAAAATGTGAACAGCTGGTCTCCTAGAATGTAAAGAAAGGGGGAGGTGTTACTGATGGGGGTACATTAATATGTCCATGTTCTCTTTGTTTGTCACGTGTTTGCATTTGTTTGCATCTGTGTAAGTCAGAGTCATCTCTGGAAAGCTATGATGCCAGCCTGCATTATTTCTCCGTCTAAGGATTTGGAAAGTTTCAGGGCAGGCAGATAATCATCATTCCCACTTCTGCAGTATCCTTTAGGTTATATGGGTTGCCCAAGACACAACTACCAGACAGCTTCCAAAAGCTATGACTGATTCAAACACTTCCGCTCTGACTACTGATCGGTCAACCTTAAGGAGGGAATATCAGCAGTCAGAGTGGAAAATTGTTAGTACTTTTTTGTCACCTCATGAAGAAGCAGCTCAGAGGCTTCACAGGCAGCAACTTGCCTGTGCACTTCTTTCTGGCAGATAAGCCCCCCTTTGGGGAACCCTGTTCCACAGAAAATATTTATTTTTAATGTGTTTACTATTTATGAAAAAAAAAAAAAAAAAAAAAGTATTTCTTAACTGTCATCTTTTCCTGTCTGGGACTGCCAGTTTTAGTTTTGGCTTGTGTGGGGAAACTATTTGATGAAGAGATACACTGCTTATGCAAACTTTATTTTTTATAAAAGTTTATGTGCGGCTGGGACAGTGACAGGGCACATTGTACTTGTGTTCTTGCTGTGACAACTTACGTGCTATTTATTCTGTCAGATTAATTTCACTTCTAGAGGTTTCTGACATGTTTTTTGTGTACTGCTTGTGCATTACAATGTTTTGGAGGCTTTGTATAAATGGGTAAATATAAGTGTGCTGCTTGTGTAGACTTCTGACAACTTACCTTGCAACCGTCTTGTTCCAGCAGTCCCAGCCACATCTGATGCATACTGAGTAACAGCTTGGATACTTACCCCACCCATGCTTCTCCAACTTCTGCATTTCCCAGAAAGAAAAAAAACAGCTTTTCCTGAGAGCCCTTGTTGACAGTGCAGGCTCAGTCTGTGCCTCAACCAGTGGTGGGTGAACCTGCATTGGCTAATGTTGCTTCACTCACCTCTCCTGCTTCCTCTGGTGTAGCTCTTTTGACCACCATGAACCAGAGGTCAGCCTGGTCCTCTTCAGCTGTTTCAGTATCCTAACCATACATGGAAGAATCATTTTTACCTGAACATGGAATTTCATTGAGGAATGCTACTATAGCTGTCCAGGAAAAAAAACCTCTTCAGGCCAATTTCTCTCCCTGTCAGTCACAAAAGATGCATTTTAAGAAAAAAGCTAAAGGTTAAATATTGTTCACTTGAACACATTGCAACTGTAAGTAAATCTGATCTTCTGACCTTGGTAAAGAAATGTTACAGTCAGTCCTGATACATTGCCTTAAGTACTTGTAATGCAGGTCAGTCAAACTAACCCTGAGCAAGACCAGCCAGATGAGTCTGACACAGGCAAAGACAGAGATTCATCTTTTAAAATTTCTTGAGCTCAGTAGTCTGCTGGGGAAAAATGGTCTTCAGAACCTTCTTTGGAGGTATTTTGTTTTTCCTCAGATTGTTGCCAGGATGAATGAGATGTTCTTATGGGAGCTAGTAGATGTTCCCACTGTAATGAGGAGATTTTATAACCTGTTGCAAATGGGTTTGTCTTGCGTGTTCTTCTTCTGGTGTTAACCTTGGAGGAGGTATATATTATGATTCCTGCTGTAACAACGCTGATACACAATCTTTAATCTCCATGTAAGCAGATAGGTTACTGATGTCAGCCAAGCCTTCCTCTATGGATATTGGGGAAAAGATTTTGGGACATATTTTATATTAGAATGTTTTTTCTTCCACTTTGGCATATATAATTAACTACCAATTCCATATGTGGAAGTTTTTGTCTATAATAATATTATTGTTTTAACATGTTTTCAAAATCCATACATGCCTTTGCCTAAAAGATATGTATGATTGTACAGATACTCCGTTTAGAGTCTCTGCTTCTGCTATGGTTTGAGGAGTTATGCCTGGCTATGAATTCAGAAGTTTTCCTTTGAAGTATAGTCTGAATTTTTCAATTGAGCTTTAGAGAAAGAAGTTTATTTGGCCCATCTGCTACTCATACACAAACAACTGGATGACGGAGGGAAATTAGTGTAGGGAGTTTCTGAGATTTTTCAGCCCCCTTACAAATCTCCCAGAGCCTCTTTCGCATGCAAGAAACAAATAGGGATGGCAGGAGGTGAGTAATATCAAGTGGAAACCTTTTCAGTGAAGGGATCGTGTACATCAGCAGGATGTCTTTGCTGTCATGGCTCCTTATTTTCCCCTACCTCAGTCTCACAAAACCTCTCCTAACAACTGGTTCTTTTCATTCCCTTTGGCAACACATTGTGACAGTCTCATGGGTGTCGAAGGTCATTCGGGAAGGATACTGTTGGCACTAGATACTAAAACCACCTACCCTCCAAACCTAGCAGACTTTCTTCCTCAGGTTCTTCAGCTTTGTACACTGCTAGGCATCATACAATAAGTGACTTTTATTCAAGGCTTCTATTCCAGAATGCTACTGTTACCAAAGAGCGAGCCTCCTTGGAGATGAGTTTTAAATCTTTCCTTTCTCTTTCAGAATGGGGAAGTTTCAAAATTAAAGATGTTGACCCTTCAGAGTCTGTTACCTCTTCTTCCCTGAGAAGCTTTATGGTAATATGGGACATAAAAGACCTCTGAACATCTGGATTTTGGTCGCATGATCAGTTCTCTGCATTACTCTGAGTTAACTGCTTCTTCAAGTGTGCTTACAAAGTGTACAGCTCAAGTCATAGCTTAAAGCAATCTGAAATGAATTAACTTTGCAGAGTCTTCTAAATGTCAAGCATTGCAACTTGGGTTTCATCTTTTCTTACTAGTCTGGGATTCTAGATAAGAATTCAGAAGTCCTCCTTAGTCACACTGAATCATTTTTCTGGGATGTCTTACAGACACTCCACAGCAAAAGTTCTTGATGCAAGAGAAGGTAGAG
This sequence comes from Protopterus annectens, assembly GCF_019279795.1. Classification (NCBI taxonomy): domain Eukaryota; kingdom Metazoa; phylum Chordata; order Ceratodontiformes; family Protopteridae; genus Protopterus; species Protopterus annectens. Next base: position 1,749,018,484 of record NC_056725.1, read on the forward strand.
TTTTATCTGCAAACTTTTGAACTTCTCAGTTCAGTCTCTGAATTCAGCCAGGGAGTTTCCTAGGATTCTGGGGTTCATGACCTCTATGATTCTGTGAGAGAAATATGTATTCACATATATAGTAAAACGTATTCATATATGTATTAGCACCTTGTTCATACACTGAGAAACAGATGATTTTGCTATTCTGAAATGTTACTAGACTTAAGCAAATAACATTGTTCATACTGCAGCTGTAGATAAGATTATAGGCTGCTGAAAATCAGAATGCTTATGCTCAAAAAGCAAAAGAAATCTTTGATTTTTCCTTTGACAGATTCTCATGATTGCTTTTGCCAAGTTTTACATGAGAAAGATTTTGGTGATTATTTAAAATACACAGCCTTTAGATTGTCACATGCTTATCTTGGACTTTGTATTAATGGAACTGTCCTGACAGAGACTACAAGTACACGCAATTATGAGTCCCCCTTTTCTCCTTAAGTTTTAAGTCAGCATGGGGGGGCAAGGTCAGTTGCTATGAGGCTAAAGGTGCAAGGCCTGTGGGATTTTTTAAACTCACCAAAGCACATAATTTTGAAAGAAATTTGGACTGTGATCCATGCCTTTAAATCTCCATCAGTTGCAGTCCCCTGGATCTCTCCTAATGATTACAGACAACAACACAGTGATGTGGTACATCAGCAAGCTAGGATGCACAAGGACACACCTTCTATAAAGGCTGGTTGCCATTGCTTGGGAGTTAGTTCTTCAGCATTCTTTAATCCTCCATGCATATTACATTCTGTCAGAAAAAAAAGTAGAAGCAGACAAACTGAACAGGACCAGACCAGACTCTCATGAATGCAGTTTGAATGAGGGGATCTTCCAGGTATTAATCCAGTTCTGGGGAACACCTCAAATACATCTTTTGACCGCCTTTCGAAAAAGACATCTTAAAAGATGCTTTTTTACATTTCCTTGCTTTCCACTCTTTTTACTGATATCCAGGGCAATTCTAAAGATTCAGAAGTATGCTCCAACAATACTTGTGGTAACCCCCTTTTGGCAATATTGGTTCTCCTTTTTTTATGGAATTGGCCAATGACAATTACCACAATCTTCCTCACTATATGGATTTACTAACACAAGATGGGACGGGGATGATACACCCATGTCTAAAACATCTCAAATTATCGACCTGTTTTCTGATACATTTTAGGTATTGTTTTTATATGACGTGCAGCATTTACTGAAGGTGGTGGGAAATTCTGTTACTATAAAATATTGTCCTGGCATGTAAAAAAAAAATTCTAGTTGGCACCTACCCAATAACCAGGGACCATATCTGAGATTGTACCACTAGCACTGAAATATTTCTCTGTTATTAACCTTTGACCTTTGTGCTACTTTGCCAAGGTACTATTGTGGCCATTCAATATGTCTGTCCACGGTTCCTTCTCTTTCTTCAATATTTTCTTAGTAAAAATTTCTGACAGGAGTGTTTCACCTGTGATCACCTAGTAAACAGGTTGCTTTTTCCTGGGATCTTAACTTTCTGATGGTAAAGTTAACCACTTCTCCATCTGAAGATATACATCAGGAAGAGTTAACGTTTGTAATATGGAAACTGTTCTCTTTGTTCTGGAATGTACAAGGTATGTATCTGGGTTGAAAGTTCTCTTGATGTGTAAACCCTATCTGGTCTACCTTTGGGGTAAGGTATCAGTAAGAACAAATCCCTCATTCATACCCAAGGTTATTTCAGAGTTATTTTGAGTCAGTCCCTCAGTCTTCCAGTGTTTTACCTTAATCCTCAGAACCTTGGAAAAATGATTCCACAGACTCTGGACATGTATAGGCAGTCAGATACTACCTTGACAGAACCAAGTCATTTAAAAAAGCCATTTAACTATTTATTTCTTATGTTGGTACTAAGAATGGATAGCCCATGTCAAACTGATGATTTCCAGTTAGTTGTCTACTGCTTTTACTGTTTGTTGCACCTGCCATGATAACCCAGTTCAGGGCAGTATTAAAGCGCACTCTCTGAGGGCCTTGTCTTCTTTGGTTGTATCTTGGAAAGGGATGTAGTCTAGAAACTTTCTAGAGACAGCTACGTGGTCCTCTGTACAAGGAATTGCATACTGGATTCTTTCGTCTAGATCCAGGACTGGCTTTGCTAGAAGCAGTCTCCAGGGGCTCTGAGATCTATACCATTTACTCCTCCTCCCAGATTGGATAGGCTTTGGATATCACCCCATATAGACTAAAGGTTACTGCAGCCGTGCGAATGCTGAGCATTATAAAGTTGTGTAAGTTGCACTTACGCATAATACTAGATTTTCAAATTCATTGCTGCTACAGTAGCCACATCCACCCACTGTCCCCCTAGTGTTTTGTAGGTTTAATTCTGATTTATGTATTTGTTTATGTATATATTTATTTATATACTTACACATTTACTTAAATTATTCATTCAGTTTGGTAACCTGGGTTAAGCACTAATCAAAATGGGCCTACTTTAGTCTCGGCAACAAATATAAATGACAGTAAACAGTGAAGTATTACGACTACAACAAAGTGCTGCGTGACCATAACAGTGACTCAATAACAGTAAAAATAAGAGGTACACAGTATAAGGGATAATAGGAAGGGATGATTAGAGTAAAAGAGGAAAGAAGAAGCGAGTGACATAGTGAAGGGATGGAGCACAAAGTGTAAAATATAGCAAAAGTAAGGTAAGGGCACAGAGAAATTAACTATGTACAATATATACAGTGTGGAAGAGATGTCATATATTAGTATATTGAAATAATGTGAGGAAGACAAAGGTCCCTGACTTGTGAAGGGGAGAGTAGGGGTTTAGACAATGTGTTCAGAGAAAAGATTTGCAAATTGATTCGGACTTGAGATGATCTTTAAGCTGAGCATGGAATAAGGGGTATGAGGTGAGGTCTTTAAGATTAGTAAGGAGGAAATGCCAGAGTTTGAGGCCTAGGATGGAGAAGGCATGGTTATGCAATGAAATCTGGTTATAGGACATTGAAAAAGTGGACCAGAGTAATTAAGATGCCTTAGATTTTATGTGTGGGGTTGTCTGAGTAAGTTGGAGACAGGAGAAGGACATGATTGTTCTTTAAGGAGCTTATAGAGTTGGGATCCAAGAAACAGGTTGGTTTATTTCTGAACAGGTACCTAATTAGTTTTGTTAAGCATGATACAGTGATGCTGATATCTACGGGAGAGAGTAATGAAACGGCAGATAGATCTGCTTAAAGTCTGGATAATGAATGAGTTTTTCTTGGATGTTGCTGCAACCATTAGAAGTCCATATTCAAGCTGTGTTGGTAGAATGTCTTTGCCTGTGGTATTTTGCTGTGCTAGTGTAATGCCTTTGCCAGTGGCATTCCTAATTGGTCTGGAGAGAAAGGTGGAAATTTTTTAGGGCCAAATAAGAATGGTTTATTTACTTCTGTATTTGTTCTAATTTAAGGTGAAAATTCAGTGCAGGATCAAGCCATATAGGAAAATATTTGAAGGAGATGACTTGAGCAATGAGGTTGTCTAGATGGACATGGATAAGAAGAGGTTGCCATTTATGGAAGGCACCAAACAACATTGCTTTAGTTGTAGAAGTGTTCATAATTAGGTTTTTGTTGTTAAGCCATTTGAAAGGAGAAAGGAAGTCCATTTGCAGTTGTTGCTGTATGGCTGAGGAAGTCAGGTTTGAGTGAAATAAGATCATGTCATCCTCATAAACTAAGAGAGGGGGATGAGGGAGGTCAAGTGGTAGTTTATTAATGAAAATGGAAACAAAGGAGCCAAAGTGGAGTCCAGGGGGACTCCTTTAAGGAGAGGGGTGGAAGAAGAGAGGGAGCTTTGAAACTGCGCAGAGAAGTACTGATCGAAAGGATAATTTTTAAACCAGTGAGTTGTATTTCTGTTAGCTGATCTAAAGGAATGTTGTTGGCAAACAGATCGAAAGCTCTGATGAGGTAAGTAGAGATGGCTCCAGTGAGGAGGCCTTTGTCCATAGCCAAGAGGATGTTACCAGTAAGTGTCCACTGTGCAGTAGAAGTGCGTCTACCAGCCCAAAAGCCATGTTGTTGAGGGTAGAAGATGATATTAGGAGGTGTAATGAATGAGTGAATTATAAACTCATTTTTGAAGCATTTTACCAAGTGAGGAAAAATAGAGATGGGGTGTTCGTCAGTGGCACAGGATGCATTATTTTTGGAGGGTAGCAGTTTAAAAGTAGCTGTTTTCCAGTTATCAGTCCTGATGTATTGAGTTAGGTGGAGATTATAGATGTTAAGATGGGCTATGAAGTCATTACACAGGAATAAGAACCATGGGAAAAGATTCAGTACCAGTACTTGAAAAAACAAAAACTAACTCACCTGCTTGTCATCTGTTTATCTTTGAATGCTTTGAAATGGAAAGTGGGAATATACTGTGAGATGAGAGGTTATTAATGGAATCAGGGAAAGGAAGTGTACTGAAGTGGAGGCTGAAACCAGCTACTGTGTGGTGAGATGAGGAGGAGTAGATGTTAGATGGATTAGTACGGCCAGTCAGGGAGTTGATTTCTATTCAGAATTGTTTAGGTGAGTTGAGAAGGGATGACTGATGTTTTTTCATTATGTGACTTTTGTGTTGCTTGATTGCCTATTGAGATATATTTCTTAGCCTAGTTTAGTGTTCCCTGTTGCTTGAGGATGGGTTGTTTTTCCAAGTATGTCAGGCATTGTTTGAGACTGAGGAGACATTTGAGTTTGTACTTGAGACAGTTGTTGCTTTGGCATGTATAGAGCTTTGGGTTTTTAGGGAAGACTGAGTCCTTGATGCTAGTGAGAATTTGTGTGAGGAGAAATCTGCAGTGATTTGGATTAGGATGAATGCACTACTTCAAGTAAAGAAAGTCCAGATGATTTTCAACTCTGACTGCTGATTTTCCCTCCTTAGGGCTGACCAGTCGTCAGAACTGAAGCACAAGTGACATGGAGGCACTTTCTATGCAAGTACTCACACAGAAAGTGCCTCCATGTCACTTGCACTTCAGTTATTTAGCTGTAACCACTTTCGGCAGTAATGGAGTTTGCATTTTTCCCCACTGATGAATGACTGTGGAGTTACATATACATACAACTTTGGAGGATGTTAAGAATCTCCTTACATGAAGGTTGCAGGGGAGATTGCCCCTAAAAAATATATTTTCCCTTAAAGTGGCCCTAATTTATTTTTGTACCACTGTTCCACACTGAAATTTCTTTTGGTGAAACAACATGACTGTTAATCTTTGCATGGACCCTGAGTCATACAACGTTTCCCTTCTAGGTTTCAAAAAAAAAAACTTGCCAAGTTAACTTCAGACCATTAGAGGCAACTATAAATCATTTTTTCACCCCTCATCATTTAAAGTTCTTTATAGTTCTTTTCCTTTCAGACAGACAAAAAAAGCATAGATAAATTACCATATTCATTTTTGAGAGATGGATAGTGATATCTGTGCATATATTCTGACATTTTTTATCCAGTCTCTCACCAGGTGGCAGTTTGAAGAGGATATGACCAAGTTAATTCTTATAAACATATGGTAGTCTAGGGAAGCTTATTTTCCAGTCTCTGTTTAGTGACTGAGGTCGTAGACCCAATTCCATTTTGGTAGATTTTGTCCATCCACTGAGAGTGCGGCTAGGCTTCAGCCCATGGTTTCCTACTTTGAATCAAGTACTTCTGGTTTTGCCCACTGAAGCTTTGAACATTTATACATCTTCCAGGAAACCTTTTAGACAAGTCCACTTGTGACTATTACACTGAGAAGGTTCTTTACCTCAGTTAATGCTCTTACATGACTCTTGTTATTTCACACATCCCTTTGATTTGGATCTTGTTTACCTTGCCATCACTGTTTATGTTTAAAATCTTTGGCCTTTATATGATTTTATAAAGGGAGTTATGTTAACTTCACACTGGCTCATTAAGTGTGTTGTGTTTTTACTAATTTTATTAAATTATCACTTAAGACAGACACACACATCAATAGAAAGGAAAACCATATTCATTTTTTTCATATAGATGCATTATACATTACACGATGTCCTTCAAAAATGCAACTGCAGTCCTGACATATGGGTTGTCCTGCCTCAGGCAGCCCCTCGGTCGGCCGGATTCCAAAGTCTGGGTCCGGGCGCCGGCTGATAATCCTCTTTCTCTGACGGCGTCAGCAGCTGGGGTATAAAAGCATCAGACGACGCCATCTTCTCCAGTCTTTCTTGCCACGCAGTGCCCGAGCAAAAAGCAGTTCGTGCCGGGCCGCCGTAGCTCCTGTGTTTTCAGTTACGAAGTCATCAAAAGCTAAGTACCCCATTGGGAACCTTTTCTTGCCTCAGCCGATGTCAGATAAAACTGCAAAAGTTAATAATTGTTTGTCTTGTGGTAAACAAATACCTCATAAGGACTTCCATTCTTACTGCCTTCCCTGCCTGGGCCCAGACCGCCTGTGCTGCCTGTGCTTGCTTCAATAAGCGCACTCTCAGGCGCCAGGCAGAATTTGCTGAAGACTTTTTTGGGGAAAATTTCACATATTTCCAAAAAACGGAAGGACCAGGACCGACATTTTCTCGCCCGGTTTTTCACCAACGACACGCCAAAGCCAGTGCATCGGTCTCTTCAGAGGTGGTAATTCAACCGCTCCAGACCAATGACACGCTTTACCGCACCGGTCCTGGAGGTTACCCCGGTGCCGGTTGTTGATTTTCCTCCTGAAACCGAAGCCCAGGATTTACCTGACACCATACCGGTGGATAAAGTTACTCCAGCACGTGGGGCAGCTAGGCCTCCGGTCCCTATGTCCATCAAGGCCTACACCTATGCTAAGGCTGCCATCCAGGCTAAGGCTCTTCCTCCTAAATCCTTTTCCCAAGGTTCCACTTCTGATAAACAGATCTTGACTTTAGCTGCAGATCTAATTTCTTTAATCAGAGGTTCTCAACCACCTGCAGATAAAAGGCCTAGGGTTGAGCAGACTGATACCCTTTCCTCAGATGAAGCCTCTGGGGACTCAGACCATTCAGATTTCCAGGAAGAATCCTTCCAGGCCTACGAGGATTCTGATGCTGATGAATCCATTCCCTCTGCCTCTCCTCCAGAGGATATTTCTTTCGGGGAAATTCTCCACTCCATGAGAGAGCATTTTCAGTGGCAGGGCCAGGATTTCTCTGACTCCAGGAAAAGGCTACGTACTTTCCTTAAGTTACCCCAGCACAGGCCTTTAGCTGTTCCACCAGTGTTAGATGTATTGGATGATGTGTATTCAGACTCCAGTACTTCTCCTGATTCTCTCCCTCCTGCTCCTGTCAAGCCAGACAGATATTACAGGGTTCCTGAAACTCATAAGCATCTCTTTAAGGCCCACTCTGTGGATCTAGAAACTATTTCTCAGGGGCCCAAAGGAAAACCCTTTGTCCGCAGACAGGGAATCTAGGTCCTTGGCGAGATGGGGCAAAAAAGTTTATACCTCAACCACCCTTGCCATGAGGGCACTTAACTGTCTTTTCCATATGTTTCAGTATCAGGATTTCTTGATGGATGATTTGCAGAAAAAGTTAGCCTCTCCTGAGCCTTTAGATAGAAAGGCCTTGCAGGATTTGGTTCATAATACTCAGCAGGTTAGCAATCATTTTCTTCAGTGTGGTTATGATGCATTGGAAGCTTCATGTAGGGCAGCTATGACAGGGGCCGGCCGTCAGACATGCTTGGTTGAAAGAACAGGCATTGCCAGATCATGTTAAAGTAAAGCTCCTAGATGCACCTCTGGAAAAACAGAAGCTATTTGGTGCTAATGCACAGGATGTGTTGAAATCTACTGAGGAAAACGCTAAATCAGTACAAATAGTCAAAGATTTCCTCCAGGTTCAGCCACCGAGGTTCAGCAGGAATTGGCCTTCAAAGAATTGGTCCTTTCCAAACACTGACAAGTTCCAAAGGGGAAAAAACAGGCATGCTCGAGGTAGAGGGCAATACCGAAGCTCCTACAGGGGCCGCCAATGGCAACCAACTAATCAGAGAAGTGGCGCAGGGACTTCTGCTCCACAGGGACAATCACAATGACTTGACTTTGACACCGCCGACCAAGGCTCAAAGAGAAGCACCTTTAGGCGTAAAATTATCCTTATTTTCAAAGAATTGGCACGTTTTAACAAAGGACAAATGGATTCTGGACATAATAGACAAAGGTTACAGGTTTCACTTCCATACCTTACCAACAAGACAAGGCATGCCAAACCTGCCACAAAATCAAAGGGCAGAGGCACTCATACAACTTTCAAACCCGTTACAGATCAAAGCAATAGAAAAGGTTCCTCCTCAGGAACAAGGTCAGGGATTCTACTCAAGACTGTTCCTTGTTCCAAGAAAAGAAAAGCAATGGAGGCCTATACTGGACTTGTCCGCTCTAAACACTTTTCTCATTGTGCCAAAATTCAAAATGCTGACGTTACAGCAACTTCTTCCCATGCTGGGCAAGGGGTCTTGGCTGGTTACTCTGGACCTCAAGGAGGCATACCTGCATGTCCCAATCAGACACAGTTGCAGAAGATACCTCAGATTTCTTGCAGGGTCAGAGCATTATCAATTCTCAGCATTGCCGTTTGGCTTATCTACTGCGCCCAGAGTATTCACGAAATGCCTGGCATCAGTAATTGCACATTGCAGACTCCAGGGGATACAAATATACCCTTACCTGGACGACTGCCTTATACAAGCGGACAGCAAACAAGCCTTGATAGGAAACTCAGACTATGTCATACACTTACTACAGGCTTTGGGATACACAGTCAATATTCAAAAATCAAGACTACTGCCATCCCAACAAATAATTTTTCTAGGAGCCAAACTGGACACAAACTCACAAATGGCTTTCCTCACAGAAGAAAAACAAGAACAATTACCAGATTACTTCTAAGGCCTAGCAAAGCTCACCCAGATGACTGCAAGGAAAATCCTGCAGGCCCTGGGTTTCATGGCATCTTGCATTCTTCTGATTCCACTGGCAAGACTACACATGAGAAAACTACAATGGTCTCAACACAGCCACAACTTAGAAGAAATTATACCACTCATTCCATGTTTCCAAAAGGATTTTTTGTGGTGGGCACAAGCAAGTCAATTAAACAAAGGCATGTCTTTCAACAAACCTCAAGCAAGTCAAACCATTACAACAGATGCCTCAGATCATGGATGGGGGGCGCACATGGAGGGCAGATGCATGCAAGGGCAATGGACTCCCCGGGAAATGCATCTGCACATAAATCTAAAAGAGATGTTGGCAGTGATTCATGCAATCGAGGCCTTCGAAAAATTTCTTCAACAAGGTCATCTGCTAATAAAGACAGACAACACCACTGTCATGTGGTACATAAACAAACAGGGAGGCACTCATTCTTACCCCCTCTGCAGACTAACAATGACTCTTTGGGAAAAGGCCCTGAAACTGAACTTACAGTTGTAATCCCAGTTTGTTCCAGGCAAGGACAGTGTTCTGGCGGACAGTCTAAGCAGAAACATTTTGGACCCGCACGAATGGATGCTGCATCCCAACATTTTTTCACAAATAACTCATGCATGGGGCAGGCCGGACATAGATCTCTCTGCCTCTCACCGCAAGCATCATCTGAAGAAGTTCTGTTCGAGGACACACCATCCTCAAGCCTGGAGAATGGATGCTCTCTCCTTCAGCTGGAATTCTCTGACAATCTATGCATTCCCACCTCTACCATTAATGGCCAAGGTGTTACTGAAGATCAAAGCAGAACAACCGAAAGGTATTTTGATAGCTCCAGACTGGCCAAGGCAGCACTGGTATCCATTTCTAAGGAGCATATCTCGCACCAAGCCATGGCCCCTGCCTCAATGGCCTCTGCTTCTAACTCAGCACAAATACAGGACGGTTCATCCCAACCTGCAAACATTGCAGCTGACAGCTTGGAGGGTCCCATGACTTCCACCCATATCTCTCTCTCCAAAAAAGTTCAGAGATCTTACTGGAAGCACGCAGACCTTCCACCAGAAAAACTTATTCAGCCAAATGGAAGAGATTCATCACCTGGAATGCCAACAAAGGGTCAGGATGCACCAGTAATAAGCATGCCACTGATACTAGAATACTTGGCAGAAATGCTTCATAGTGGCCTTTCATATTCCTCCATAAAAATACACGCTTCAGCAATCTCAGCAAAATACAACTGCGATCCACCTGTGTTTTCACATCCTTTGCTAAGACAGTTTCTAAGAGGGATAAAGAATATCAAACCTCCCAGGAAACCACCAGTGCCTGCATGGGACCTCAACTTCATCTTGGAAAAATTAACTCTTCCTCCTTTTGAGCCAGCAGCATCTTCAGAAATGCAATTTCTCTCCTGGAAAACAGTTTCCCTGTTGGCAGTTACCTCAGCAAGAAGAGTCTCGGAGATACAGGCCCTCATGGCAATACCTCCATTCCTCATTTTTCATCAGGACAGAGTTACTTTAAGAACCAATCCTTCATTCATGCCAAAAGTGATATCCAGGGTGTCTCTAAATCAAGCAATTCAGCTGCCTACTTTCTTTCCCAATCCTCAAAATAAAGGGGAAAAGCTGCTGCACACTTTGGACATACACAGACAATTACGCTACTACTTGGACAAAACAAAGGCCAGCAGAAAGTCTGACCAACTATTTGTAGCTTACGCTGCTGGAGTGCAAGGAAAGGCAATTTCCAAACAAACAATTTCAAAATGGATTGGACACTGCATCAGATTCTGTTACTCCTTCCATGGAAAAGGTGTGCCAGCCGACATCAGGCCACACTCCACCAGAGCTATAGCCACCTCCACAGCCTTTCTAAGAGGGGTGGCTACAAAGGACATTCTAGAAGCTGCTACATGGAGCTCCATGCATACATTTTCCAAACACTACAACCTGCCTTTATACTCCAGATCCCGAGCAGGCTTTGCTTCGGCAGTCCTGCAGGGCATTTTAGCTACACCATCTTTTTCTTAGATCCTACCACCCCCAGCTTGGCTATGGTATTCAACCCATATGTCAGGACTGCAGTTGCATTTTTGAAGGACATAGTACAGTTTTGTACCTACCATAAATGTAGATGTCCGATAGATATGCAACTGCAGTCAGGTTTACCCTCCCTCCTACCCCTCTGTAATTTACTTTTTTGGGTCCACTACCCCTTTTCCAACTTAGCTGGGGATAGCTTTTATGGTGTATCTGTTTATTACTATTGTGCATGTCTGGAATTTTATCCATTCTCTAAATTTAGCCTTCCTTGGAGGGCACTTGGCATCTGGGGCAAGAAACACTGAAGAAGATGGCGTCGTCTGATGCTTTTATACCCCAGCCGCTCTGATGTCGGGGAAGAGGCGACATCAGCCGACGCCAGACCCAGACTTTGGAATCCGGCCGACCGAGACAACCCATATGTCAGGACTGCAGTTGCATATCTATCAGACATCTACATTTATGGTAGGTACAAAACTGTACTTTTTCTTTCTTTTTAACAATTGTTCACTACATTACACAAACTGCTGAATTCCTTTAAACATTGCTCCTCCTCCTGAACATTATTCTATAGGCATTATTCCCACAAGTACCATTTGTCTCTGTAATTTGATCTTTCCCTTTTTTTAAAGATCCCACCTCTAGTTCTTTTATTTCCTTTACAATATTCAATGTTTTAATTACAATTAGTTTAGACTTTGATTTGCAGGTTCTAGTAATTGCTTTTTTGGCAGCCAATAGCATTAAGTTATTTACCTGAGGAATAAAATCCTGAATTCTGCTCAGGGTATAAAAAAAAGATATGCAAACACTTCCAAGCAAAAATTCCTACCTTTTGGACTTTGTCACATACTTGGGAGCCATACAGATGTATTTTCATTCTTCCTTATGTAAATTCTTTCCAGTCTCTCTTCCCAATCTTTTCTAACCACCTCTTGATCAAGTCTGAAAGTTATCATGCAATATATTTTGCATGACCTATTAATTATCCCTATTAAAAAGCAGCTTCTCTTCTAGGCTGAAATAAAAACTAACAGAGCTGGTCTTTCACATAGAACTCCCCTATCCTTTGCCTATATTCTGATATCAGTCCCTGGTAGGGAAGGTAGTCTCTAATCTGCAGTCCAGACTTCTTAGCAGTGTCATTCCACTCTATTAGCTTTCCCTCTGTAGTTATTTGCTTATGATACTTACTCTTCTTTCTTTTGCCAATTTTTTCCAGTAAATTACAGCCCCTGATCTATATTTTCTATACCTATACTTGCAGTTATCACTATTGGCAAAACCCCCTTTCTCCATTCCCGTGTTGGCTAAGTTCTTAGAATACTTTCTACAGCTTAATATAATAATCTTTATGATTATTGTTTTATTAAATAAGAGACATCTTTATTAAATAATTTGACATATGCAGTCATACATTTATATAAATTAAAACAAACCATATTGACGTTGTCCTAGTTGCAAGCATCGTATGTCACATACCATATTGACATAATTTTAATTGCAAACATCGTGCATCACTTAGTCTGCCCAGTCATTATCAGTTAAACATTACACAGCTTGTTCAAATCCTGCCTTATTTTAATCCTCATTACTTCCCTGTATGTATTGTTCCCACAATTCTCATTTTTTCTATATAATTTGCTTCTACCCTTTTCTAAAGATCCCAATTTCAGTTGTTTTATCTCTGTTACTAAATTCACTACTTGCTTAGACTTTGATGTCCAATTTCTAGTAATTGCTTTTTTGGCAGCGACAATAATTAGACTCAGCAAGACCTTACTAAGTCAAGGCAATTGTGATTCTGTATCATAGCTATGACGTCCCTTCTGTGGGCCAGTAATCAGGGAGCCTCAGTCATCACTCCTGTCCTTGGGCTGGTCCCACCCCCTCTCTCTAGGCCCCTAATAAGACTCCCCACTGACACAGCTATAGAGTTAACTCCTTAGCCAGATGTTCCCAACGAAGTCTGTCATCACCCTGTCTGTGAAATCAGTGATCTCAGTGTCCCTGTTCAAAGTAGCTGAGACACCCACTCTCTTTGAGCACAAACACATGTGGGGAAAGCTGGCACACCCTTACTAGCTCTACCACCTTTGCCCAGGCTATAAGGTAGATACACTGCCATCAGAACACCCACAAAGCCAGCTATACTAAGGCTCTTACCAGGGTACCCAGTTATACTGAGTGAAATCAGTACTAATACCAATGGCAATGTTGACCAAACAACATGGCTTGTTGGAGCGAGTAAAGTGCCACCAAATAAATATAAGTACTATCAAAGGTTGAAATATTCTGTAAAAGACCAGCCGCCATGAAAAGTTTAATATATTTAATAATAAATAATAAAAAGAACATGAAAATACTAAATATCTGTTTACAGTAAATACCAGAGTTTGTCACTGGAAGTATTAAAAATAACACAGATGGAGAGAGTCGTACTGATACAGAAAAACAGTATTTAACTAATCTCACTAGATTTTCCTGATTAATTGAAAATAATTGTAGTTCCCTAGTTCACTTGCTAGAGCAAGGCAAGATGATGTGGGTAAGTGGTCCTTAGTTGTTAGGTTTCACAAACAGACTGCTGAGAGCTGAGTGACATCTCTCATTAATATCTAAATATTTCAGTGCTGGTTATAGAATGCCATCACATCTGGACACCTGACTCTGGTTCCCACCCTGCCCCTTTTACTACAACCCTGAGAGCCAGGATCTAGCAAAGATGTGTTACAATACACACACACATAAAGCTTTGCTAAGATGTGTTACAGCATCTGGAAGCTGTAAAACAATTTTAATACTTCCACTCTTTCTACAGGTGTACTAAGCCATGTTTCTCACAGACCTTTTGTCTCTGGCTGCAGTCATTACTGAGAGTGAGGCTCTTTAATTTCAGACTGTTTTTCAAAGTTAGCTGGACTGAGATTAACCTCTTCTCTTCCAGTATAGTTTGTTACAGTATATTCATTTCAATTGTTACAATACAGTCTGACATACAGGTGTATTTCTTTTTTGTCTAGCATGACCGACTGTTGGTACATTTTTTTTAAACAAGCAGCTTTACAAGTACATTTTCAACACAGACATCTATACAAATCATCTTGATATACAAATGACATAACTTTACAAAACTCCAGCTAGCTATGCTGGCATGTGTTACACATCCACTGCACTATTCCTCCTGGCATAGCTGGCACTACCTCACATCATCACATCTCTCCCCCTTTTGAAGACTCAAGCTAGTTTCTCAAATGACCTTGGAGAAATGTTGCTTGAGAAGAATGAGCCTGTCTGGGAATACATTAATCCATACCCTGTCTTGAGAGTCCATCTGCATTGCCATTATTGACCCCATTATGGTGCTGCACTGTCATGTCATATGCCTGCAGCCCTAGACTCCACCTTAATAACTTGGCATTTTGCTGGCTGGCTGGATGTAGCCACAGATCCCCTCAGATTCCTCCAGGGCACCTGTTAGTACATTTAACAAGTAACTTTACACATACATTTCCAACACAAGAATCTGTATAATTCAGCTTGATATACAAATGACATATAATTCTTTGCAAACCTTGAGGTAGCTCTAACGGGATATGTTACACATGCACTGCCCTACTCCTCCTGTCATAGCCGGCCCTTCCTCACATCATCAAAATAGCTCAGAAAAATAATTTCCCTAGAAACACCAGTTTGCTCACCCAGTATTTCTGATAGAGAAGTCTGCAGGGAATCTTTAAACTCTGTTGACTTATTACACTCCTGGAAATCATGTTCCTAATTATCTCTTTCTTCCCAATCATACCTCCACCATGTTCTGTGTACCTGAGGAAAATTTCTGTGGAGTCTACTTGTGGTATAAAACTATCTATATAAACATTTCCAAGGCCAAATCCTTAGATTTTGTTGCATATTTGTGTGACATAAATATATCCCCCTTATTGCTTTTTTTGTGAATCACTTATCCAGTCTCTCTTTCCCAATCCTTTCTAATGTCTTCTGATTGATTCTTATAATTATCATACAATATTTATATTCTGTACGAATTACTATTTTTTTTAATGGCAGCTTATGTTCTAGATTTTACTAAACATTCTACCAGTACTGGTCTTTCATTTAGGACCCCCTTTTTCTTTTTCTGTGGCTATACTCTGACATCAATCATTGATAGTAAAGGCAATCTCTAACTTGCAGTCCAATTAAGTTCTTGGCATCTTCCCATTCTATTACCTTTCCCTGTGTAATTATTTGCTCCCAATACCTTAGTTCCCTTTCCAGTTTTCTCCAATAAATTCCATCCCCCTATTGTCTGTATCCCTAATTACAGTCATCCCTATCAGCAAAATCTCCTTTCTCCATTCCCATGTTGGTTTAGGTCTTAGAATGCTTTCTGCTACTTTATGAAAATAATATTTTGAATGATTATTGTTATTCTTCTTAAAGATCTGCATACAAAATCCCAGTCGTTCCTTGTTTCTTGAGCCCCCCACCCCAGTTTCATCATCCTCCCTTTCACTTTGAATTATAGGTTTCTTTTTGTGCTATGTATAGGAAGCTTAACTGTGTAGCTATGAAATACCCATTTAAATCAGGTAATCCCAATCCACCCTGTTCATTTGGAAGAATAACCTTATCTCATTTGATTCTTGCCTTTTTCCCCCTCCCAAGATAAAATTCTTTAGGTCTTCATTAATTTGTGTCCATGACTTCTCCTGTGGCTGATAAAAATACGTCTGACCAAGTGTATAAGACTAAAGAATCTCAAAACATTTTAACTGCTTGTATCTTGCTATCCATATCCATATTAACAGAGCTTCCAGTTTCGCAGTTTTTGTATTGAGTTTTGTTTAGTCTCTTTCCACATATCCTTAGCTGCCGCACCAGAGTAATTTTTAATCCACACTCCTGACTATTTCATTTTATCATGTCCCGATAAATATGGGTATTGATGAACCAATTCATGTGTGGGTACATAATTTACAGCTATTGCTTTTGTTTTAGCTTCATTAATTTTGTATGCTGAATCGATTTTAAACTGCTTCAGAATGTTCCACAACACTGAAATGTGCTTTTCTGGTTTTATCTGATATAAAATATCATCTGCATCTAGAGTTAGCTTTCCGTTATTTTTTTTGCCATTGATTCTAAATGTAATGCAAATAACAAAGGGGAAAGAGGACACCCCTGCCTAGTTCACCATTGACATTTAAAGACTTTACAGAAAGCATCATTGTGTTAAAAAGTTGTATTCCTTGTATTCCCACCTTTTATGTGTAACAGCCTTTTTGTTATGTGTCTAGTTCCAGCTTTTGTGTTCCAAGCATACACTACTGAGCAGGTTGATCTGTTATACACTTGTTACTTGCGATATCCATTTGAGGCTATGTCACATCTTAGAAAACTTTTTGTTTTATTGAAAGCACTCTAAAAAACACACACAATACCCCTAAAACCTATTAACTTAATACTTGCACGCAAAACTATGTACATCTTCAAATATTGAAGTTTTACCCTGCTAATATGAACAAATGTCCCAAACTGACAGCCACACTCATAGACTTGGGTTAACATAAAAGAAAGGTTATCCATGGTAAGACGCATTGTACAGCCTGTGCTTCTACTAAGTGCTGTCTGGTTTTGTTTGATCTTTATAGCTTTCTCAGCTGGGACTTGAACACTTTGAGAAAACATTGTCTTCTAGCCACTTCTCTTTATCAGTTTGTCTGTATGAAGACATGAGGATCAGATAGGACCAGATACAACGTTGTTAGGAAAAAAAAAACTTTATCAGTGTCTTTTTTCATTTACTTGTTTTGTCTTAAAAACTTGTTACTAGATCAAGCTAAGGTCTTTAATCCAGTCATTCCCCTATGCAAAAATGAGAAAAATAGATTAATTTTTCTTTTGTCATGCTGTTTTGACCAGACTTTTCTCTTTTTACATTGCAGTGCTTACATTTCTTAAAACTGAACAAAGATGGAGAGAAGGGCAAAAAAAAAACAGGAGCACATGTTTACATTAGTAAAATAACTGAGAAAACATTGCTTTATAGCATGCAAAGAAAATCATGCACTATAAAAATATTACTATTGAGAAAAACATTTTGTTTTACTTACAGTTAACTTTCTCCCTCCTCTCCTAAGTATTTTTCTGAACAGTAATAACATAAGGTAGGGCATGTGCTTTAGAGTCCCCTACAAGTTTAACAAAGTCAATAAAAAGTCCAAGATTTCCATATGTTCTTATTCTTTTGTATTTCCAAATGTAATTATTGCTTTGTAATCCCACATTGTCAATTTCCAGGTTACTGGTTTTATTCCTGTTCATCTCTATCTACCAAGTCCTGTCTCTGCTTAATTTCCAACATACTCTCATTTCTTCTTGTCAGCGTTTGTGCTTTTTTCCTTATCTCAAGCATTTTCCCTTGAAACTTTGGAAAATGTTTCACTGGTGCAGTCTCTCTGTGGTCTTTATTACCAGAATAAGAAGCAGAATCTCCTTGTATTTCATGGCTCACTTTTTGTTGGACAATTTTTGGCATTTCCTCCTTAGCATTTACTGCATCAGAAATGATTCTTTCCTCCAAGAAAGAATATTTAGAAAATATCTGGGTATAGCAGTTTGAATCTCACATCTGCTACTTGACCTTCCTTGAATAGTGGAATAAATTTACTCTTCTGCTTAGTGTACAGAGAGTAATCGTTCTCCACAAGCACTCTGCTGTCTCCCACATTTAGTACTTTGTCCTTCTGCCACAGTTGCATCAGAATCAACTCCTTCTGCTGATAGTATTGCATCTTTACTGTTAAAGGCCTAGGTTGCTTTCTCATAGCCAGGTTTACTTTTGGTTAACAATTTCTGATGTGGAATACCAGTCCAGTTGCTTACTTGTGCTTTCATAACATTAATACAGTCTATTCCTTCCAGCTTCTCTGGTACAGCAGAAAATCTCAGTTTTTTTGCATGCTCTGTCTCTAATTCTATTATTTTATGAAACATCTCTTCTTTAGCAGTCTTATTCAGTCAGACTTTTTTTCATTTCAACCTCTGATTTTTGCAGTTTTATCACCTCTTCTGAATATCTGTTTTAAGCTTCTTCCATTTTTTCCAGCCCTTTTTTATTTGAGCTTATATATGCCTTCAGTGTCTTTTATTTTAATCAGGTCTTTGTGCAATTGTCTTCTGTTTTCCTGTAGGCTGCTGTAAGTCATGTCTGGAGTATGCTCTGCTTTTTGCTGAACAGCTGTAGTACTCTTCCCAGTTAGTATCTTTCCTCACCATTTGTAGCTGATTTTCTTTCAGGTCCTCTTTCTTTTTTCTTGGCATCCAGGAAGTGCATTTCCTAGCCAGTTACTGAAATGTACTTGCAAATATAAGTCCACTGGCTTTCTGATGTCCTTCGTGTTTCACTGTTGCAGTCATTACATTTGGGTTATCTGCCTGCAGGTACCCCTCAGCCGGCCTGAATACCAGAGTCTTGGATTCCTGCGTCAGATGCTGTCTCTTCTTCCATGACATCAGGGGTATAAAACATGCAGCAACACCATTACTTCAGTTTTTCTTGCCCCAGATGTCAGGTGCCCCCACAAAGAGAAGCAATTATGTGTTATGGTACACCTCGATCAAAAAGCAAATACACCAGAACGGTTAACTACACCAAACAAGAAGGAAAGGTAGAGCCAAGAGAAGTCAGGGGGCTGGAGGGAGGGTAACCAGGACTACAACAGTGAATATACTTGAACATTTACATTTAAGGTAAGTGTACACAACTGTACTATGTTGTTCGTTTTTCACTGTTGTAGTCATCACATTTGGGTAGATTCCCAAGGCTACGGAAGGAAGGAGGAAGTTAGAGAGCATTAGGGCCAACTATTAAGCCCTGCAAGACTGCAGTGGCAAAACCAGCTCTGGATTTAGAAAAAATAGGCATGTGGTAATGCTTGGTGAAGGTATGTACAGAGCTCCAGGTAGCAGCTTCTAGGATGTCGCTGGTAGGGACTCCTCTGAGAAAGGCTGTAGAAGTAGATGCAGCCCTGGTGGAGTGTGATCCTATCCCCTGTGGGGTAGGTTTTCCATGGTGCTTGTAGCAGAATTGAGTGCAATGGGCTATCCATTTAGAAATGGTTTGCTTTGAAATGGCCTTCCCCTCTGCCCCTGCAGCAAAGCCAACTAACAGCTGTTCAGATTTTCTGAGAGGCTTAGTCCTGTCCAAATAAAATCTAAGTTGTCTGTGCATGTCCAAAGAGTGCAGTATTCGTTCTCCTTTGATTTGTGGATTAGGGAAAAAAGTAGGCAAATGAATGGATTGATTTAGGGCCACACTAGAAACCACCTTGGGCATAAAGGAAGGATTGGTCCTGAGGGAAACCCTGTCTGCATGGAAGATAATGAAGGGCTCCACTGGCATGAGGGCCTGTAATTCAGACGCTCTTCTTGCTGAAGTGATGGCTAGAAGGAAGGCTGTTTTCCAAGAAAGGAATTTTAACTCTGCAGTTGTAGCTGGCTCAAATGGAGGAAGAGTGAGCTTTTCCAATACAAAGTTATGGTCCCAGGCTGGATTTGGGGGTCTCCTGGGGGGTCTTAAATTTTTGGCCCCTCTGAGGAATTGCTTTAGCAGGGGATGAGAGAAGAGGGGTGGTTCAGTATTATAATGTGCTGAAATGGCAGAGGCATGAATTTTGAATGACAAGAAGGATAGGCCCTTGTGGAGCATTTCTGTTAAGTACTGAAGAATATGAGGTAAGCTGGGCACCGTTGTGCTGGTATTCAGGCCGGCTGAGGGCTACCTGCAGGCAGATAACCCAAATGTGATGACTGCAACAGTGAATACACTTGAACATCTACATTTATGGCAAGTACACACAACTGTACTTTCTGAGTTTCTGTTTTCACACTGAGAGAGCTAGAATTAAGGTGTTACTTAATGAGCAGCCATCCTGGAAGTCCCCTGTGTGGTTATTGTTGTTCTCTTTAAGGATCTGCAGTCAAAATCCTCCCTTCTCTTTATTTTTTAACTTTAACCATTTCATCTTCATCATTTTTCACTTTGATGTATAGCCTTCTGGTTGCACTGTGTATATCAAGCTTAACTGTGTAGCTCGAAAGTATCCATTCATATCAGTTAATCCTAAACCACCTTGTCTTCTAGGGAAGAACAACTTGTCCCACTTATCTTCTGCCTTCTTCCCTTCGCAAATAAATTCTTTCAACTCTTTATTAATTATTGCCCACAACTTTGAATCTGGTTGATGAAAATATACATGACTTGAGTATAAAATTAAAGTGAATAAAATATATTTATTGCTTATTTCTTACTGTCCATATTTATAATCAAGAGCTTCCAGTTTCTTAATTATTTTATTTAGTGCCTTCCCATATATCCTTTGTTGCCATAACAACTGACTCTATTGAATGCTTTCTCTGCATAAAGACCCACCAACAAGAGCAGTATTTTCTTACAAACTTCTTCTCTCTGGATTATCATTGTTCTCTTAATGTTGTCAAATGTTTGCCTTCCTTCAAAACCACACTGATCCATAACCATCAATTTTGGCAACAACTTTCATTTTTCTACCTAGTATAAACATAAACACTTTAAAATCATGATTTTATATTGAAATGGATGTATATATTTAACTGGGTCTGAAGGGTCTTCACCCTTTTTGGGTAACACAACCACCATAGTTTTTTTTCCTGAAATACCTGTGCTGTTCCAATTTTAAAATACTGTTGAACCAAACCTTCTAGATCTGTATGACTTTCTTCCCTCCTAACTTCCAAACGTCTGCTAGAATACCTTTTGTTCCTGGAGACTTCCCCTGTTAATTGGTTATATTTCATAATTTTTATCTCATCTCTTTATATCTTAGCTATTCAGCCTAATCTTCACCTTGGAAAAAGTAGGACGTCCATAAATGTTGCCATGTGTGCCTTTTCTTGGTATCCACATCCCTCTCCTTTATACAAATGTTCATAATTTTCTGAAATATCTCTAATATCTCTCTAGGGTGCCTAGCAGATTTTTGTCATAGGCTCCCTAAGTTTGGTGATTGCCCTTTCTACTTTCTTTTGCCCGAGTCATTTTGCTAAAAGTTTTTGTGATCTGGAATTATCACAAAATAGTTGCTTAGCAGCAGTCTTTCTAAACTTATGCATACTACACAAATACTTCTTTATTTTCCATTTAGCACTCTGCGTTTGATATTCTTGTTCTCTCAGTTTTGCGTTATTTTGCAATCCTTTAACCTTTGTCAGCCCGACTAAGTAATTCCTTTTACTACGTTTCCATCTTCATGTATTTTATTTCCACCCTATTTTAAATTCCATTTTCATTTTATCTCTCTCACTAGCTATCCCTTCTGAAGAGATTTATACCTTCCTTAATAATTCTTAAACAATTTCCACGACCTATTCCTTAAATGCCTCTCATTTTAACAAGTAAGCTGGAATGCATCAGTTTCTCATTTTTACTTTATTTGTTTGCATCTTTATCTTAGTTTTTATCTGTGCATGATCTGAATTCATTATTGGATATGAGTCAGATGTCAATTAAATACATATGATCTTGTGAAATATAAATTCTGCTCAGTCCTACCCAGTACATTGGGGAATAATATGTAAATTTTGTCAGATTTTCTACTACTGAATTCACATATTCCATAATATATATATATATATATATATATATATATATATATATATATATATATATATATATATATATATATATGTGTGTGTGTGTATATATATATATATATATATATGTGTGTGTATATATATATATATATATATATATATATATATATATATATACATATATATATATTCTTTCAAACATCTACTCTGTTATGTTTTCCTTTCTGGGTCCCCCTGGTACACCCTTACTATTCAAATCAAGTTCCAGTCCCCACTCATAAATAATGATCCCTGCTGAAAGATGATTATTTCTCCTAAATGTTTTTGAGCTTCATAGTTTCAGTTTTTGGTAGAATATAAATATATAGCAAATTAATTTTCCTCCCTTACCATCTACTATTATTGTTTTTTTTCCCTTTTCTGTCACTATTGTAGCCCCTCTGGCAATCAGCAATCAGTATGATAATTCACATTTTCCTTACTCAATGATATTTTGCTGATTGTCCATCCTGAAATCCTTTCTTTGTCAAATTAACAATCTTATTTTTATCCAAACATGTCTCCTGCAACATTGCAGTTTGCACCCCACATTTAAAAATATAATTTAATACTTTTTACTTTTTGTCTCTACCTGTAAAGCCATTTACATTCCATGGTAATATGGACAGAGTAACCACTGTGATAGAAAGTCATTGGTCCCGCTTATTATACATGACAATTCTTTTGAATGTGCATTTCAGACTTTTGGCTTACATATACACAATGCTTGGCAGGCTGTGCTTTTAGTAGTTACTTCTCATCTGCATTTGTGCCTAAGTCACATTTTCAAGACTTTTTGCTTCAGTGAAACCACTCAAACAAAAATGTGAATACATTTTTGGATCTCTCTATCCCTTTTAACTTGGAAGAAACACAAAGCTATTTACTGCTTTTAACAAATGAAGTGTATCCCTTCAGGTAGGAGTAGTTGCCCAAAATCAGTGGCTGTCAGTGGTGCAGGGGTTAAGATTGTGAGCTGGAGTTTCGATGGTACAGGGATTGATTTCCTCAGCCCTCATTTGCCTTCTGTATGACATTGAGTAAGTCACTGATGCAGATATTTCTTCTGGGTCACCCCTGAAAAGGCACTGGATATTCAATGGGACTACTTGGTTAACAAATAAATATCATCATCATCTTTACACAGGCACTGCCTAACCTAAAATTAAGTGCATATTACAGCTTGTGTTCCCACGTATACTGTTATCTGTTCCCGTGTAATCTCTGGTTCCGAACTAGGTATGGAAAACAAGTTGCATGCTTTCAGTAAACACTGTAGAAAAAGTGCACTGACTGCCATTAAATAATTAAACTTAACTAAGACTTCTGGGGAGGCTACCACTACTTATCCACTTCCCACAGTTTCAAACTTTACTTATATTTCACTGAACTGCTAGTACTGTTCTTTAGCTGTTACTTTTCTCACAGCAAAGAGTGCTCAAAACTCTCAATAGCAATTGCTTACAGCTGTTGGGACAGCTCTTTTTCAAGTAAAGGCAGTCAGCACTGAGAGAAAAAATACAGCTAACACAATAGATAGACTTCCCCTGGTCAACTGCCTGCACCTGCAAACTTCTTGTTTCCCACATTAAGGATTTGGTAATGGAAAAAAAAAAACACGAGCTGTTAACTTTATAGATGCAAGACATTTTCCATTTTCCATTCTTTTGTCATATTTTTCAAGCTTATGTTCATAAAAACTTACTTGTCTATGGCTTAAAGCAAAGACATAAACCTAGACATTTTTCCTTGTAAAAACAAAGGAAACTATATTAGTTCTACACGTATAAATACACTTTTACACCCCATCTCACACTCAGCAGCTCAAGCTTACTTTAACATTCTTCTGAACAGCCTTTCTGATCTTGTTACAGTATAAAGCTTGTATATGTTACAACTTGAAACAAACTAACATCTTGTATATCAAGCAATGGTAAGACTCCTCCCGCCTCACTTTTAAAATACCTTGACTGCATACCATGCAATATAACACGCATTCTACATCTTAAAAAATGTATACCTATATTAATAAGTGCAAAAACTTTTAACTTGCAGTTATTTCCTCATTCCCTTCAGTGTCCTTCTAAAAATTAATGACTTAAAGTGGGGTATATGCTTTACAGTTTGCTGCCAAGTTTATCAAAGTCAACAAAATTCCAGTCTTTCTTAATCATGTTTTCCTGCAAAGCCGTGTTTCATATATCTATTCCAATATTCTTCCATTTATTCACTAATTTCAGTGACGCTTATGTTCTTCTTAATCATCTCTATTTCCCAACACCAATCTCTAGTTCATGCCCAGGGTACTCCTGATTCTTCTTGTCCACCCCAATGTTTGTTTCTGTCCCTCAAACATTTTCCTTCGGAATATTACAAAAGGTTTCACTAGCAAACTCCCTCTATGGGTTTTCTTACTGTCAGAAGAATGAGAAGCAGAATTCTCTTCTGTCTGATGACTCGCACTTTGGATAAACTTTATTTCCTCCTTAGCCTGTTCTGGATCAAAAGTGACTTTGATCCTCCAGAACAAAATGTTCTGAAGACAGTTGGATACAGCAGTGTGAATCTCAACCTGCATCTCAACATTCCCTGATTGCTGGGATAAACTTGCTTCTCTCCTGCTTGGTGTATAGTGAATAATCGTTTTCCACAAACAGTCTTGTCAATTTTTTAATACTCTTCTTTTCTGATACAGTTTTGTCAGGATCAACTCTTTCTGTTGGTATGATTGTATCTTTACTAATATAGGTCTTGGCTACATTTTCTCATAGCCAAGTTTGGAGCGTACACTTGATATGCCCTTCAGATGAACAAATCGTACTGTGGAATACTAGTCTAGCTACTTATTTGTACTTTTGTAAAATTAATGCAGTGTGTTTCCTCCAGATTTTCTGGTACAGCAGAAAATTCAGGTTCTTCTTGCCACTGTCTTCTAACTTATAATTTTTAAACAGCCCTTATTCAAAAGCCTCCTGCTGTGCCAGCCTTTCCTTCATTTCACACTCCATTTTTGCAGTTTTTTCAGTTCATCTGAATAGCTAATTAAAACTGTCTGTATGTTTTTTCCTTTGGAGTTTATTTTAATTATTTTCTCCCAAGTTCTCAAAATTTCTTCTTTGCTGACATTCAGACAATGCGATTACTAGCCAGTGAGTTACTTTTACCCAGACTGAAAGTTTTTAAGGCTTTTTTTCTCATTTTCTGTTTTCACACTGCTTGAGCTGAAATCACCCTGTTGATCAGTGTGCAGTTATCATTGGAAGTCACTGCTGTCATGTTTTGTTGAGGATAGATTTAATTGGATTTTTAATTATATGATCATAAAACAGTCATACTTGCTTTTTTGTGCAGTAGTGGTGGTAGTTATTTTAGAGGATTTCTGCCTTCCCCACTGTTCTGCAACAATAGAATAATACAAGTAAAATATATCGATTTACAGGATGGATCCCATAAAAAAAAAAATTAAAAAGCTGTTTTTGATGTGTCATTGCATGCATTGTGTGTGTTTCAACAAGTTCTGATCATCCGAGGTGTTTTCTGGTGATGATGTGTTGATGCTACTTACTAGAAACACTTAGTGATCAGTCATCAAGAGAAATTTTTAGCCTATTTCGTTCCTAAATTATATGAGTGAAAGGCTGTCATGTCTTTTTTGTGTGCCTGCTTCTTCACTAGGTCTCATATGAGTGCAATGGGAAGACATATTTTTTGGTAGTCATCAGTTTTCTTAGATGGATCTTAGACTTTGTCTTTCATGTTTAAAGGCCTTATCTCATCATTTGTAATGATTATTAACTGTGCATTCCATGGTGTCTTAGGAATAGTTTCAGAGATGCTCATAAATTTGTCTTTCCACCTGTCATTTTTCCCTGTAGTGCAGATCAAAGGAGTCTACATTTTCCATACTTTAAATATTTACCATTAATTGTGGTTTTAGATGGAGAGTACCTAACTTTCAGAAATATGAACCACTTGTTAATGCCTGGCAATTGGCACAGATGATTAAGGAGCTGTTAATGAGCTGTTTCCTGTGCTCCAGTGGTCCAGGGTTTGATTCCCTCAGCCTTTGGGCTTAACTATGTGACTCTGAGCAATTAATTTGACCAGACAGTACTCTCGGGCTGAGTCTGAAAAGGTCTGTGGAGATCAATGCTCTACCCTATTAAACAAATGCAGATAAATAAAACTCAATAATTAAAAAAAAAACAATAATTAAAATAAATGGCAGAGACGGAAGGGTCCCCATGACTAAATATATGTTGTTTATTTGTATAACCTTCTGAATTGTTATATGCACATGTGCAGGCAGTATTTTAGTTGCCCAGACAGATGATGCTTTTGCATAGGTAACCCTCAAGTTTAGAGCTCTGCTAATTAAGCTCTGCTTAAATCTGTAATTCTCCAATAACAGATTTCCAATGAGAATTATCTGTCATGACTGCTGAGCTGTATGTACATTGTTGGCTCATTGATTGGCAGTGGTGACATTCTGGAAGCTGCATTCACACAGACGTCGGATTAATAATTTGGTTGTAATGATTATGGGGTGTCATTGGTGGATTTACAGAGGGGGCTAGGGCAGGTAAAACTCCCCAGTTAGTGCTCACCTATCAAGTGAATGGCATTTAGTGGTACATTCAATTTTTAACTTTCCCCTTAACTTTTGTTTTTAAAAGCGTGGCAATGTGCCTTTTAGAATGTGATTAAATTGTGAGGATCTGTTCCTTGTCAGCTCATCTTTAGAGTTCAGCCACTTTTTTAGGAGCCATGCAGCCAAGCCTGAGTCATGAGGCAAATGCTGGTGCAGAGAACAGTAATACAGTCCTTGGTATAAACAAACTGCTTTTGCAGTTGCCTGAGTGTAGTTATGCAGAGATCATATCAGAGGATATATTGAGCGTGGGTACATTTAACAGTAATAGTATACTTTAAAGTTGAGCTGCCAGGGTTTCAGAAGTTTGTTACAGCTTTTTATGCAGAACCAGTTGTGTGGAAGGGGGGATTCTCTGGGTTGAAGCTGTTACAGGACGCAATTGACAGAAGCTGAAGTACCAGCAATTTATTTAGTATCACAGCTGTACATTAATGCCAGTTTTCTGAAATTCATTAATTTAAAGTGTCCTGGATGCATGACTGATTAAATGAATGACCTTGTTTATAATACAGTCAAAGGAGATTGGAAGATTATTTTTTTCCATTTCGTTTATAGATGCCAGTCTGGAGAAATCCTTGCTCTCTCATTCACAGAGCAGTGACACTGAACATGTTGTCAGCCCACATACTGCACCTCCTGCACAAACCACGCTGTCAACACATAAACCATCATACATGGAGGTACTCACCAGTAATTTACCTAAACATCACAGAACTCTGAAACACAAAATGTACTGCACATAATACAGTACCTACAGCATTCAGTGCACATAAAACCAGAAGCACAAGTGTCTCACCAAACAAACCCCTAAAGCGAAGCACATCTAAATGAAAATTTTTGGTCATAGGCGACTCTGTGGGGAGACGCACAGAAATCCCACTCACCAGGCTGAATAAGGAGAAAGTTACAGTCAGCTTTCTGTCGGGTGCCAGGATCTGCCCGATCACACACGCACTCGAGTGTCTCCACAACAAGTACCATTATGACTCCGTCGTAGTTCATGTTGGTGTGAATGACTTGAGATGTACCTCATTGGACTATATGAAGAGAGACATGACTGAGCAATCTGAATGTGTGTCTCAGCCAGGTATGCCCCTAGCCTTGAACAACATACTACCTTCGCCTAAGGCAATACCACAATATAAACAAAAAATGATTGACTTCAACAATTGGCTTAGTTTCTGGTGTTATTCTAAGGGGATCCAGTACCTGTCAGCCTAGGATGATGTGGTAGATACACCAAGTTGCTTTGCCAGAGATGGTTTTCATCTGTCACCTCTGGGATTTTAGTTACTGGCAAAAATTCTTGCCTCCCCCATAGTGCCTTTTTTAGGCAATGTCACAACAACAAAATTCCTGACGTAAAAATATCTTCAAAAAGCGACCTCAAGGTTGTGTTGCTAAACGCTGAGAGTCTAAACCTAAAACTGCACTCACTGGAAGCAGCCCTCAACTTAGAAGATGCTGACTTCTGTACAGTCACAGAGATTTGGTTTAAGGCCATGCAAAGCACACTGGTCATACCAGGTTATAATGCCTTCCACACATTCAGACCACAGACTGAAAGTGCGAGAATGAAAGGAGGTGGAGTGTTAATATTCATCAAAGATAAATATACCTCTAGATTGGTTAAAAAGATTCCCTTGAACTAATTCAGGTCTAATTGACTGTAAGTAAGACCCCTCTCCAAGTTATTGCCAGTTTTAGGACCCCTTCCATGAATCAGGATACCCACACTGCATACTTAGATCTGCTTGAATCACTCAAGATACAACCAAACACCCTGGTTTTGGTGACTTTAACTACCCATCCATAGATTGGGTAAATTATATGTGTACTAACACACTTGCCCAAAGGTTCTTGGACTTCATCATCTCCAATACCCTGGACCAGTTGGTTGACAATGCCACAAGGGGCCCAAACATTCTGGATCTGGTGATTTTTTGCACCATCCATTGTGTGCGGCCCTCCCTAGTGAGGTCTGATCATAAATCAGTCACAGAAGTAGCAGTAACTAGACAAAAAACTTTTCCAAAGCCAATTACAACCTAATGCATGATGGCATTAATAGCTTCATAGCCCCTGCCCTCACTGATGGCATGGACATTTGTACTGGTATTTACACCAATGTCTTGTTTAAGCAGCTATATAAATGTTTTGACTCAGCTGTACCTGATAGGATCAAAACAAAATCCTTAAGAAAGAATGAGCCTGCCTGGTGGACATTTGCCATTTACAGGTTGTACAATAAGAGAAAGAAATTGTTGTCCAAAAGCAGGAAGGAACAGTATGTGAATTGGAAGCATTCCTTCCTTGGCTTAAAAAAGCAAATAAGACACCTCATAAGGCATTCTAAAGCTAACTATGAATCTAAATTAGCCTCCTTCGCTAAAGATAACCCTAAGGCCTTCTTTAGATACATTAGAAACCTTAAAGAAAAAAACATATCTGTGCGGAACTGGTTGGTAATGGAACCACATATTCTGAACACACACAAATAGCCAACCTGCTAGCTGACAGGTTCAGTAAAATTTCTTCTCCTGTTCCCGCCAAATTTCTCCAAAGCATCCCTACTACCTGCCCTCTACCAGGCATCTCCAAGTAGGTCATAAACACTCTCTCTAAAGCCAAAAACACAGCCTCTGTGGGACCTGATTATATCCCAGGCTGTGTTCTAAATGGATTAAAACTAGCTGCACCGCCGGGTATTCTTTTTAAGCACAGTCTAAGCACTGGTTTTGTACCTGCTGAAAGGAAAACCTCAACTGTCATCCCATTACATAAAGGAGGCACCTCCACAGACCCTGGGAACTATAGACCCATACGCCTGACCAGCCTAATCTGCAAGGCTATGGAAAAAATAATCATGGACCTTATCAACAAAGATATAGGAGACCTGCAAACACTTGAGGCAACCCAGTTTGGCTTTGTTAAAGAGAGAGCCTGCCTCTTGAATGTGATGGACTTCTTTGAGACAGTCACCAAAGCCCTGGATGAAGGCAGATCTGTGCATACAGTGTACCTGGATCTGGCCAAGGCCTTTGACACTTTCCCCCACTCCGGCATCATTGATAAACTCACCCAGGTATAGATCACCTTGTTGCTGATTGTGACATACTAATAGCAGAAGGACTGTATACTGAAAGGCATAATAAATTGGCAAGACTGTTCTACTGGGGATTGTGCAAATATTATGGTACTGAAGTGTCTGAAAAACACTGGACACATGAGCCACAAAGCATCATAGGAAATTATGAAGTTTGTATCACACAGGATCACCCATTACCAACAGTTCAAAAGATAGACGCTAGAAAACTGGATATAGTGGTCCAAGAAAAGAAGACAAAAGTAGCATTGACCATTGAAATTGCTACACCCAGTGACTAGAGTGTCTTGCATACAGAGAGACACAAAGTCATAAAATATCAGGATCTGCAGGCAGAAACAAGAGCAATGTGGAAGAAAGATACCCAGATGGCTCCAATAGTAGTAGGAGCAACAGGTCTTATAAAAAAAATCTACTATTGTATTTAGGTATGTTACCAATCCATGTAACCCCGTACAAATTGCAGAAGGAGCCATTACTGGGCACATTGCGGGTTCTGCGAAGAGCATTTTTGGCTGACATCAAAGATTGAAACAATAATAATTTCATGAACTTTAATCGTACTTTGACTTAGGAATGGGATCCATTCCTGTCATAGTATTAGAAACCGAAAAGATTTGGAGAAATAAATAAAACAAACTGGAGATCAAACTATATGTTGTCAGGTGGGTTGCAAACCGGCTCAGCGATAGAACTCAGACTCTAGCTCCACAAGCAGACCTGTGACCAGTGGTGTTCCACAGGGATCTCTGCTGGGGCCCCTGTTGTTTGGAATCTACTTCTCAGATGTACAGGCTAAAACAAAAGGCCTATGGCTGACTAAGTTTGCTGATGATTGCAAACTGAATGCAGTCATCATGTCCCCAGATGTTGTCAACAATCCTACTAGAGGGACTACTCAAACGACTGGTGTCAAAGTCATGGGCTAAAACTCGGTGCAAAAAATGCATTATCATCCCCTTTGGCAAAGGCGACATCCCTGCAGGTTGCCATATTAATAACAACACCCTAAGCATGCAGTCAGTGGAGAGAGATTTGGGCACACAGGTTGACAGCAACCATTCCTTTGACCACCATGTCTTCTTAGTGGTAAGAAAGTCTTTCTTCATTGCTCACCTCATAATAAGGGCATTGCATCCAGAATAAAAGAGGTTATAACCCCCTGTACTCAGTCGTCAGACCAATAATAGAATACATTGCTACCTTTGGCATGTACCTTACCAGGCACCTGCAGCAACTGGAAAGACCTCAAAGGTTTCTTGCAAAGAAAATTTGGGGTATTCAGCGTATGTCATACGTTGACAGACTGAAATCACTGTCACTGTACTCTGTGTCTTACAGACTACTCAGAGGTGACCTCTGCCTTACATATAAAGTAATCTCAGATCCTGCTGTAATGGAAATGATGCATGTTTATAAATCAAATGGTATAAGATACACATGCTGTAGGGAACTCAGTCTAGTATGTGACATCAACAAGACTTGCTGGAGAGACATATATGTCTCACAGAGGTTGCCTGTCTTCTGGAACAAACTTTCAGTTCAGGTGAAGCATAGCCCCTCACTGACCCTATTTAAGTGTAATTTGATGATTGGATGGGAAACCTTAAATGAGAGAGAGAGAAGGTTGGATGATGTGGGGATAATGAATCCGGGAGTGCAATGGATCAGCAAGGATGAAGTAAGGATAGCTATGAAGAGGATGAAAAATGGAAAGTCTGTTGGTCCAGATAACATACCTATGGAAGTGTTTAGGAGAAATGGCAATGGAGTTTATAACCAGATTGTTTAATGAAAAAGTGTTTTGGTACCGATTTTTAAGAATAAGAGTGATGTGCAGAACTGTAGTAACTACAGAAGGATAAAACTAATCATTCACAGCATGAAGTTATGGGAAAGCACTACAGATGCAATGTTTGCTCTGAGGGTGTTGATGGAGAAGTATAGAGAAGGTCAGAAGGAGTTGCATTGTGTCTTTGTGGACTTGGAGAAAGCATATGATAGGGTGCCTAGAGAGGAGCTGTGGTATTGTATGAGGAAGTCGGGAGTGGCAGAGAAGTATGTAAGAGTGGTACAGGATATATACAAGGGTAGTGTGATAGTGGTGAGGTCTGTGGTGTGAGTGACAGATGCGTTTAAGGTGGAGGTGGGATTACATCAAGGATCAGCACCGAGTCCTTTCTTATTTGTAATGACAGATTGACAGATGAAATCAGACAGGAGTCCCCTGTGGACTATGATGTTTGCAGATGACATTGTGATCTGTAGTGAGAGTAGAGAACAGGTTGAGAAGACCCTTGAGAGGTGGAGATATGCTCTAGAGAGGAGAGGAATGAAGGTCAGCTTGACTAAGACAGAATATATGTGTGTGAATGAAAGGGAGAATAGAGGAAGGGTGAGGATGTAGGGAGTACAGCTGGCGAAGGTGGATGAGTTAAATACTTGGGATCAACAGTTCAGAGTAATGGTGAGTGCGGAAGAGAGGTGAAGAAGAGAGTACAGGCAGGGTGGAGTGGGTGGAGAAGAGTATCAGGAGTGATTTGTGACAGACAAGTACCAGTAAGAGTGAAAAGGAAGGTCTACAAGAGGGGAGTGAGACCAGCTATGTTGTATGGGTTGGAGACAGCGGCACTGACAAAAAGGCAGGAGTCAGAGCTGAACGTGGCAGAATTAAAGATGTTAAGATTTGCACTGGGTGTAACAAGGGTGGACAGGATTAGAAACAAGTATATTAGAGAGTCAGCCCAGGTTGGACGCTTCGGAGACAAAGCCAGAGAGGCGAGATTGCATTGGTTTGGACATGTGCTGAGGAGGGATGCTGGGTATATTGGGAAAAGGATGCTAAGGATGAAGCTACCAGGTAAGAGAAAAAGAGGAAGGCCTAGGATAAGGTTTATGGATGTGGTGAGAGAGGACATGCAGGTGGTTGGTTTGACAGAGCAAGATGCAGATGACAGGAAGAAATGGAAACAGATGATCCACTGTTGCGACCCCTAACGGGAGCAGCTGAAAGAAAAAGAAGAGGAGGAGGATGGAAAACCTTAAATTCACCCTGGGAGTTTCACCTGTGTCCCTCTTGGATAGAGGCAGTAGTTGTTGACAGTTCCACTTAATACCTTGATATTCTGGGGAACAGGGATTGTACTTGGCTAGGCTTGTAAGGGACCTAGGGCAATTAGCCTAGTAACCTCCTATGGCCCTATGTTAGATTTAAAGAGCTATACTGTAGTTTTGCATTTATTACTAGAGTACATGAGTTGTTTGGAATGTCTTAATTTTCCTTAATTGCAGTAGGTTTTGTGACTGAAAAGGGTTCATGATGGTAGCCGTGTAACAATCTAGACTAGGCAGATAAATGGTGGTGGTGTTAACATTTAACTTGGATATGTTTGAGCATGCACTTTACAGTTTCTAAATTTAGTGTGTCTGGACATAGATTCTTATTTACTTATTTTTTAACATTTAATTTGTAATTTCTAGGGATGAGTCCAGTGTTTTATTTATAATTTTAACTTTGTTCACAGATTGCCTGCCACTTTGAAAGTTAGTGTTTGATTTCTTGTAAAAAGCCTAAACAAAGTTATTTCTTTTCTTATTTCTGGTCTTTAGTTCTAAGAGAGCTGCACGTGTCAGACTGCAGAGGTTCACCCTTGCATTTTAACCATGTACCATGCTTGAATGCTCATATTATGAGCATATTGTCATTAGCTAGATAGTATATATAGGTCAAGGGGTTTAAGGGGATGCAGGAGGCATAGCTATCCTAAAAGAAGGCAATGGTTATTTTTTTTCATTGCTTTAAGTAATGACATTCTTTGTTGTCTAAATTTTCAGTCTGTGTAGTGCTTAGATTTGTCAGGTTTTTACTTTATTCTCTTTATTATTATTATTTCTGAATTTTTGTGAGATTTGTATGGTAATATTCATGTTTCTGACACGCATTCTGGCCAGTGTGGCCATTTACAGAAGCATTTTCATTTAGCCTGTAGTAGTGGGGCTGCCACGTGTGAGGCTGTTCAAATTGTCTTATGCTGCCCTCCCAGATACTCCACAATGGAAGACAAACCCTAAAGCCATGCAGCTCCATGAGATCCTGCTGACCTGGTAGAAAGAGCTTACAGTGTCCTACCAAGGCCATGGGCTATTCCTGACCAGTAACATGGCTAGGATGCAAAGACCAGGGAGAGCAGCTACCTGGATAATGCTGTGTTAGTCATGGTTAAGGAGGATGCCATGAGGTTTTCATGAATCATGCATTGCAGCACTCTGTGTCAGAATGAGCTGTTTACAAACAGCTGTATAGCTGGGAAGTGGGGATAAAACTGAGTATAGAGACTGGTGGCAAAACTGGCACAGTACTGAAAGACATTGATATCTATACAGTTTGCCAGACATGGGGGTGGGGGTTGAGAACTTCAATTTAGTATGGCAGGAGTTTGTGTTGTACTTAGCTGGCAAAGGGGCTGGCCGCTGCAGTATTACTACACACATTCATGATGCCTGCAAGTATGCCATTTTTTCAGCACTACCTGTCCATCTTTTGGGACAGAGGTAAAGGCATGCTGTGTATATATGGTTCATAGCATCATGTTGGAATATATTACCATGGACATTTTTTGTTCACTTTTGACCCAGTTTGACATCAGGGAGGTTCACATAATGTGGCTGCCTTTTGGGGTCGAGATGAGGAAATGTGCTTCCTGTATGGATGGCAAAAACAACTTGAATTATGACTGTAGCCATTTGTTGTTCTACTTTCTTCTCAGTCTAATGGAGGGATAGAAGATGTGTGCCTTTT
Source organism: Protopterus annectens (assembly GCF_019279795.1). Taxonomy (NCBI): domain Eukaryota; kingdom Metazoa; phylum Chordata; order Ceratodontiformes; family Protopteridae; genus Protopterus; species Protopterus annectens. The sequence goes on from NC_056725.1 coordinate 1,749,052,750, forward strand.
AGGGGGCATGGAGGCAGGCACTATTTCCAGATGTGCTTTATGTATCCTTGAAAGCTTTTGTATTCTCAGTTTATGGGAAGGACTGTTTTGTCAAAGAGGAACATCTAGCCATGGATGCAACTTACTTCTTCCTCAGAAGAAAGTAAGACCAGATTTCTTTCCTTAGTCATGATTTTTGTTCAGGTCATTATTGGATCAAAACGATCCAAAATGCACCTCAGAGTCTAGAATCCCTTAGCTTCTGGAAGCCTGTAGGCCCTCATACCCTTGGCTTGATGCATTTATTTCACTACGGTCTTACCCAATTAGGATGTGTTGAAAGGATGGGAAAAAACACTGGAGAGAGTAAGTCAATGTGTGAAAAGAGAAAGAAATAATCCAGGCGGTATAAGGAAGCCTGGATGGTTTGAAAACAGAGATGGGGGGGGGGGTTTCAAGCGAGATAAACAAGAATTATCACCTAAATCTAAACTGAACACCTAGTATTATGAATTTCTCTGATTCATTAGTGTGTGCAAGAAATTCAGTAGCTTTCTGCAGTTTATTATTTATTTACATTTTTTTTTAAGTGGGCAAGAAAAGACCCCTTTCAGTGGAGGCTCATCGAGAAAAGCTTCAAACATTAAGAGAAATGCATGAAGTAGTTTTCTAATACATAGAGTTCTAAGGAAAATACTACAGTAAAAATAGAGACAACATGCAATATTGGCCTAATATGCAGAGCTCTAATGAAACACTACATTAAGAATAGAAACAACATACACTAATGGTCTAATACAGTGCGTTCTAAGGGAACATGATGTTAACATAAAGATCTTTTACAGTGGTATCGAGTTTATCCATCATTAAAATAATGTAACACAGAAAGAAAAATCCCAATGAGGCAAGCTAATAAAATCCCAACAGCAATCAAAAAGAAAAATCCCAACCTGGAAGGTAAATGCTGACAGCAACTGATGTAAAAAATCTTTTATTGCAAAATAGAACCAGAAGTAAGCGCTTTCTCGGACAAACAAACCACTTCATCAGACATAGTTGCAATGAAAAACAGAGCATCCTTGTATACATACTCCCCAACAGCCAATTCATCAATAAAATTTCCTCCAAAAACAATTAAAAAGCCAATTAGTAAAAAGGTTAAACCAACAGCTACTTACATACAGCATAAAAATCCACACAGGTATATGTCTATACATTGTTTAGCCATTTCATTTAAGTTTCTTCATCCTTAAAGCTGATTTAATAGGGACTGAATCATTAAGTCCCATGTATCTATGTGCCCCAAGTCTCAGGATCCACTCTAGTTCAATATTTTCAGTGTTGTAACTAATGGGTCCTAGTCTGCCATTGTCATGTATAACAGATAAAACTTGAAATACAAAAGTGTGTTCCCTTCCTAACTGTAGTGTGTACTTTGCAAGTACACTAAATAATTCACCTCTCCTAGTGCAATAATCATGGTCCCGGATCCTGTCTCTTAGTCCCCTATTAGTCTTGCCAATGTAAAAGTTAAAACATTTGACACAGTGTGCAACATAAACCAAATTAGCCGTGTTGCAGTTAGCTGACGGACATAACTCCCAAAGTTTTTCAGTTACAGGATGCTTAAAAATCTTAATTCATCCACAAATGAACAATATGGACAAGATCTGTATTTCAGTGTCCCTCCCAAAGGTGTAGATGCTGTTCGTGTAAGCTTAGGATAACACAGCATTTGTCTCAGATTTTTCCTATTCTTATAGACAAACATGGGGGAAGGGCCTACTACCTTACTTGTTTCTTGATCCACTAACAACACTGACCAATTCTTGTTTATTTGTTTCACCAATTCAATATTTTGTGTAAAAGAAAGAACTAAAGGAAGATGAGATGGCCTCTGGGATGAGCAATTGTTCAGTGAGACTGAATGTTCAGAATAATAGGGTCTCCCCCTTCCAGGACGTTCTCTACGAACTTTCATAAACGCTTGATCAACCTCAACTGTTGAGTAACCCCTGTGCATAAAGGCATCTTTAAGGTAGTCCAACTCACATGAAAAACTCACTTGATCGCCTGACAAGCGAGACACCCTCATGCCCTGTCCTACGACAACATTAGAAAAAACATGATGTGGGTGCATAATCTGTGTAAGAAGGCAGGTGTGCAACAATCCTTTTTGTGTACCTTAGTTCTTATAATATTGTTTTCCATAGAAACCATTACATCTAAATGTAATCATGTTCATTGCCCTTCCTTCCAAAAGCAGGTAGCTTTTTATTGATGATTTGTTGATGACATTTTTATTTGTTGGAAGGGCAATGAACATGATTTGACTTCATTTTAGCATAAATTGAATAGTAGTAGTCCCTTCTTGTGATTTACTCTTAATATGTCCACAGATAGTGATAATTTTTTAGATTAAATGGTTTCTATGGAGAACAATATTATAAGAACTAAGGTGCACAGAAAGGATTGTTATACACCTGCCTTCTTACATAGAGAGAGTGTGCACCCACATCATATTTTTTCTAATGTTGTCGTAGGACAGGGTATGAGGGTGTCTCTCCTGTCAGGCGATGAAGTGAGTCTTTCATGTGAGTTGGAATTTGTTAAAGATGCCTTTATACACAGGGGTTTTGGTATGAAGCCTTTTAATTTGAATGTTTGTTTTAATGGAAGTGGTAACATAACTGAAATAGAAAGCATCTCCCACATCATTTGACTTTGTGGTGGCCAGAAGTTGTTTTTCATGAGAGCATAACTCTCTGCACAGTGAATGCTGCCAAAGGATGTTTTTTAGGGAGTGGCATTATTGGGGTGTTGGCAAAATTATGGACAGTGACTACCTGGGTAATGATTAGCTGTTGATATAGTTCTAACTGTTGTACTTGTTTTAATGTGAGACAATTCTGAGTCTCATATGAAAGGTTGTATAAAATGTTGGTACTTTGTTGTAGCACACCTCTGACTTTGTTTGCTTTGTGGTGCACAAGTTTGTAAATCTGACTGATGTCTGTAGAAATGTGGGAAGGGGGCAGACTGGGCAGTGGTTTTCCTTGTTGCATTGGTTAAATATGGATTTTACCTGTAGAGAATCCCCCCTTTTTAAAAGACTTGCAGTATGTTCTGGTCAAATTTCAGATTTTTGTCTATAGTATCACCTTGTAGTTTTGAGCGGGTTACCTTTTTCCTGTGGTAGTGATATTGACTGTTCAAATAAGAGTGTTTCAAAGAAGAGCATTGTTTGGGTGTGAGTAACTTTAATTTGCTTTTCTTAGCATTTAAGAGCAAGTTTGTGCTAGAGTAATTGTGTGGTGCTTTGTAAGACGTGTTGCAGTGCATAGAAGGGTGGAGTCATTGGCATAGCTTGTTGATAGCTGAGTGGAGCTTGTTTATAAATATACTAAATAGAAGGGGACCAAGAATGGAGCCTTACAGGGCATCAACAGGAATTGGATGGAAAGTTTAGAATGTGTGTTGGCATTTTACAGCCTGTTGTCTGTTGCTGAGTAGCTATTGAACCAGGACAGCCTAAGTTGGGAGAGGCCAAGGGAGGAGTATTCATTTAACAAATTTGGATGAGATACAGTGTTGAATACTTTCAGTAGTTCAGAGTTTGCAACTTCATATGACCATTTATAAATATGCAAATCATGAAAAGTCCTGTCAAACCACAACAGTTTGTCACTTTTGCGTAAAAGTCTTAATGCTTTAAATGAATCTTTACATATTTATAACGTTTATATCACGCTATCAAAAGATGAAAATAGCGAATGCTATTTCATCGATCCTAAAACATCTAAACACCAAAATATCGAACATTCAGAATAGAGTGAATTTTTTCCCATGGAAAAAATTCACTACTCCAAAACACATACACACAACACAAGCACACCAAACAACAATCGACACACATACACTTAAAATCCTACAACTAACCCTACACTAAACTGAACGTACACTACTGTCTACCCACTTACCTTAACCCAAACCCTAACCCTAAGGTCCGTCACTATCACACACTCACCTAACTCATGCCCTAACCCTAACTCACTTAAACCGCCCCTAACCCTAAAGTCTGTCACTATCGCACACTCGCCTAACCCGTGCCCTAACCTTAACTCACTTAACCCGCCCCTAACCTAATGTCCACACAATCACACATTTACCTGAACCCGACCCGTAATTTTCCACCACAGTGCTAAGAATAGCTAAGCCACAGAAACGGCGAACCAAATTCTTTCCCTAGGAAAGAATTCGGTTTCTGCAGCTTCGCTATTCTTAGCATTCGCTGAATAGTGGTTGATGAAATAATAGCATTTGCTATTTTCATCGTTCAATATCGTGATATAGAACCTATTTATAGAGCAGACACAATCAGTATATATTTCTGACCCATCAGTCCTTATTTTTTTCTAATTAATAATTTAAAAAAAAAAAACAACTAAGCTATTCTTAGCATTCGCTGAATAGTGGTTGATGAAATAATAGCATTCGCTATTTTCATCGTTCAATATCGTGATATAGAACCTATTTATAGAGTAGACACAATCAGTATATATTTCTGACCCATCAGTCCTTATTTTTTTCTAATTAATAATTTAAAAAAAAAAAAAAACAACTAAGCCTATCCAGTGGCACAGAGCCAGGATGCCCATCCTTGCCACTGGCAACCAGAATTTGGGCACATGCTTGGACTGAAGGTTGGGCAAGCTTGAATGGATCAAATGAAATATCTGATGGTCTGTTGTCCTATTTCATTGGGAGGGTTGGAGGAAGCTCTGTGGGTGTGTAATCTCTGATGGAGAATAGGAGTGTCACAAGCCATCCCAGTAAGAGCTATGGAGCTGTGACAGTGACTGAGGTCACTGCACTTGCTGCTCCCATTGTTGTGGGGCGGTGACAGTGACCTGAGGTTATTGCACAAGCTGCTGCATTTGTTAAGGGTTGTGATTGAATAACACATTCATGATTTCTTCTGGTTCCACACCACCAGCTCCCCATCAGTGTTCTCTCTGTCTCTCTTCCCAAGACTAAAATAAGACATACCAAAAGGTCCAATTCCTGAGGTGTCTATCTGACCTCCCAAGTATGGATTATGTCACTGATAACTAACAAGGAGGATTTATGATTGGGTTGGAGTAGAAACTAGAGGCTGCAGTGGGTTGGGTGGGTAAAGATAAACCTACACAAAAATTGCCATTTCTCATGCACCATCCCAACCCTGCTGCTGGATATCTGCTACTTAATACCCCCCTCCAGTTTATACTTACCTTTTACAAATGTGCAGTAATTTCTTCTTACCTGAACCCAGGGATCCTCCTCATTCCTGAGAAGTGTTGAAATAAGTCTTTATTTTTTGCCTGTTTTTTATGATAATTCAAAAATAACCATAACTTCACCATTTCTCAACAATGAGTCCACATTTTCAGTACAGCATCTGTGAGCTGCCACCTGTTGAACTGTACCACTTACAGTCTGACACATTTGTCAGGAAAAGTCTTTTCTTGCAGTGATTGTGAAACCTTTCTTGCATTGATTGTGAAATCTTCGTTTATGAATGTCTTGCAAAGTGACACTTTTGTTTTCATAATATAAATCTTATTGATACATATTCGCATTGATTTGTCACAAAATATCACCAGTTGTCTGTTTAATGTGGAAGAAATTTCCTTGTAACTTTCTGTCAGAGTCAGACATAGGCTGTTGCAAAAGTAAGCAACAAGAAATGTTAGGAAAGACTCCTATAGGTACTTATTTGGCTTCTTGCAGCAGGCCGAACTGCCAGTGCTGTGGAACACATGGTACACAGTACTGCATGACTAGAAAGATCTTCTGCAGATGCTGTCAGCTAATGCGCCTCTTATACCGCTGATTCCTTTGTGTTCTGGTGGGAGGCACTCAGGGAAGCCTTGGAGAAAGAGAAGTTAAGCCAGCCAGTTACGCCACCTGCAAATATGACTCCTGTTCCAGAAGTAAGGATTGCAACAGTGAATTTACTCAAATATCCATATTTAGGGAATGTTCCTAACACAACTACACTTTGCTCAGCTTTTGTTTCTTGCAACCCCACCCATCACACATTTAACCTAATTAATAATCGCTCACTTGCCCCATTGCTTCCTGGCTTTGAGCTACTGTCTGAAGAGAAGCAGTACAGATTCCTGAACAGTTTGGGGCTGACTTTGTGCAGTACAACATATCAAGAAAAAAATCAGACTCAACTTATAAAAATATAGCTGCAGCCGGCAGTCCGGACAGTACTCTCTCTCCAACCAGCTCCATTTCCACTTCTTGGGTATGTAAGTGCAACTGTCTAATATATTAGTAAATGCTATATAACATTTGTCTATTAGTCTACATTTTTGAATGGATTACAAATAGTGTATAGATGTGTCATACGCATGAAGTGAAGTGTAAGTGACCAAAATGTTTCGAATTTTTGTGTATACATACACCTGTTCTTGGGTATGCAAGTATAACAATTCAGTGCACCAGCAAATGCTATGTAAATAGTTGGTTAGTAGGTTATAACTTTTAATTAATTATAAACAGCGTACTAATTGAATTATATGTATCATGTGACTTAGTAGGAAGTTACTTATAAGGAAAATTTAGTTCATCTGAAGAAGTCTTCACATTTAGAAGACGAAAAGCGCTTAATTTTACTTGTTTATTTATTGAGCTGGACTTGGTCAAACAACTGTCATTAAATCGTTATTTATTTTTTTACAATTTGGTGAACCATTATCATTTTTACTGAAGTGGAAACGGAGCTGGTTGGAGAGAGAGTACTGTCCGGACTGCCGGCTGCAGCAGTACAACATATGTTTTCTCCTACTGTTCCATTTTTGTATTAAAATTGTGATTTTATTTATGCTGACATTTTGACAACATATATCCCTTGGGAACTTCACCACATGGATAGATAGTGGCTGTGTCCTTAGGTTCAGTGGGTGAACCACTGTGCATGCAGAGGTGCATACCCATTAAAACCTAGAGATGCATTCCTATGCTGACACTGCTGTGACATCACCAATGGATAAGGTGAATTTTCTTGCCATTTAAGTTATTTATTAAAGAATGACACAAGGAAAAAAAGAATGAGACATTAAACCAAGGCTCCCATAAAAAAGATCCTGTGGGGAGGTGGATCTAAAAGATCCCATGGCACTTAGCAAAGAGTAAGTGAAGTTCCTCAGTGTCCTGGCCAAATTTCCCTCAGTCCATATGAATACTGCTTGGAGTCTTAACTGGAAAGAGGCTAGTGGCTGAGTGAGACTCACCTGGCCAGCAGAAGGTAAAAGATGTAAGTATGACATTGTATTATGGCTCTCGGATACTGTGATGTATGTCTCAGCTGTCCAGCAACACCAAATTGTTTCATACTTTGGTGGTAAAATGATTGCTTTTTATTATTAAAGCAACATAAATGTCTTCCTTGTCTGGTAAAACCAGTACAGCAGGAACTGCTATCCTGTGTCTTGCTTTGAACTATATGTGCTATTGATGTTGTTGAGACTGCTGCTTGGGCTGCACTGTGCCCATTTATTCATTTCAGACTGCAGTCACTAAAATAACAGTCAGTTCTCAGACAATACACACACAAGACGTGTTCTGAATCATGCTGCAGTGTATACCGTCCTTAAAAAAAATCAATCAGCCATCTAAGAATTCATTGTGAAAGTAAACTTCTTTCCCATTTTCTTCTTTATGGACGGAGCATTTTCTTTTGTCCATGAAATGAGAAATGGTTCTCCCATTACATTTTCTTTTGCTTATTTAACTGCTAAATACACTAAGCACAAGTGCAACATTTCATTTGTTCTTGTGTTTAACCTGTTTTTATATACAGGATAGCATTTTTCCTAGTAGAGATACAAAAGATGAGGCACTGTGAGACTCTATTTTTTAAGAGAAATTGGGAATGATATGTCTCAGAACTCTGCTGGTGAAATCATCTGATGAATCAGTGTGAAAACTATGATATTCCTGAATATAATAACATGCTGAAAGGGATTCACGTGTCTTTCAGTTATGTCTTCATTATTTACCATTTTTTTTTATGTCGCAGCTCAGGGTGTTGAAAGAAGTTACATTTTTCTTTTTTTTTTTTTTTTGTTTAAGTTGGAAATTGTCACAAGCCTTAAATATCAATTTATTTAAAAAATCCCCAATAAGGATAATTACATTATGGCATCTATTCTGTTAAGTGAGAACGTCTGTATAATTTGTTCAGAATCTGTATAAATCAGAAGCTTTGATGTGGAGAAACACAAATGTATTTATTCATTTATTTACTTATTTTAATGCAGGACTTTATACTCAGAACCTGACCTATGAAAATGGAGTAATAAAGATGAACTTAACAGGAGGAGAGAAATGCCATAATGTTTATAGCCGATCAACTGCTGTATTTTTCTTCTGTGATCATAGAGCACATCAGGTTTGTACCTACATATAGGTAAATATTTTGCAGTACATTGAAACATTTAGGTTTTACAGACTATATATTCCAAACTGAATCAAAAGAATTGTCATTACTGTTTTTGGGTTATGTTTAAACATGTCACTGTCAGTTTATATTATGATTATGCTGTATAACTTCATTTTGAACTTAATCTGAATAGCATAGAATCACACTGCTTCATGTGTGTCCCATTAATAAAGTGCTTGCTGGACTTTTTGGACATTTACAAGCATGAGTTCATATTACTGTGTGTTCCAAAATGCTAAACACAATAAATTGCGCGCAAGTGCAGGTAATGATTGGTTTGTGAACAGCTGAGCGAGTCTCATTGTGGCTGGTGGCCTGTATTCCCATACTGCCTCATTTTATTTTTAATGTCTTGAGTACCACTGTTCAGCTACAAAAGGTTGAAAAGCACTTTTTGTCGACAATGTCATGTTTCAGTTCATCACCGTAGAAGGCTGAATGTTCAGACTTCAGCAGCATTGGGCATACGCATTTAAGAAAGTGTGAAATGAGTTTGGAGAATGATGAATTCTTGGACTTTGACAGACCTTTTCACCTCTGCTGTTATTTTTTTCCACAGCGTTAGAAGTATGTATCACAAAATGTATGCAGTTGTCAACATTAGAAACATAAATCAGTTTTTCTGGCATATTCTGTACTTGAAGTATCCTTTGGTCCAGCCATGTCTTTGCTCCTTTCATTTGGCCTCGTGTGAAACTCTAATTGGACTATTGTGTGCTGCAAGTATCTGACATCTTTTCCGTGACAATATCATGTCACACTTCCCTTTAAGCCCTAGTACCTTCACTTCAAGTTTGTACCTTTTAATTGCTAAGAACGTGTGTCAGTGTAAAATATCATCATCTTGCTGTTCATTGAGTTGGTCTAAGTTTTTATGTTTGTGAAAAACATGAAACCATCACACTGCACATGTAGGGCATATGATAGAGTGACGCACCCACATCATTTCACATTATATTTACCTGGGGCAAGGGGGGTGGACTCCATATACTCTGATCTTTTTTGCCTTGTTTTCTTTTTTTATGTTTGTATATTTTGTATATGCATGTATCAGTTTAAGAACATAGTTCAGAATTTTACAATGTCTAGAAAAAACAGTTCTCTGGTTCCTTCAGAAGACAAAACATTTTGAACTGTTGGAATCCTCCCCATAGTGAAACTCTCACAGCCCTGCTCTGTGATGTATAAAGGACTTCTGCCTATTCAGCCTTGCACACCAAGTAATTTGCATCCTTGACATGGAATCTTATTGTGATTCTTGGGAGTCGGATGATATTCTTCGTGTTTCACTGTTGCAGTCATTACATTTGGGTAATCTGCTGGCAGGTTGCCCTCAGCCAGCCTGATAGCAAAGTCTTGGGTCCTGCATCGGTTGCTGTCCCTTCTTCCATGACGTCAGGTCGTCAGGGGTATAAAACACCACTGACGCCATTACATCAGTCTTTCTTGCCGCGCGGTGCCCAAAGCAGAAGCAGTTCGTAAGTGCCGGTCAGCCAACCCCTGAAATTTTCGTTTTCAAGTTTCAGCACCGAAGTCTTCAACTAAAAGCTAAGTACCCCTTTGGGGAAACTTTTTCTTGTTCCTTACCGATGTCAGTCAAAGTTAATAATTGCATTACTTGTGGGAAGCAAATACCTCATAAGGATTTTCATTTGTACTATATTCCTTGCCTAGGCCCTGATCATAACGTACCTTGCTATCGGTTTTGTGCTAGATTTAATCAACGCACTATTAAACATCGGTACATTTTTGCTTTTAAATATTTTGGCTCACGATTTAACTATCCAGAAATGACGTCAGTTAGCAATCCGACTACCGGAATACCTAAAAAATGCAAAGAAAAAGACAGACAGGCCATCGCCATCTTCGAAACTAAGGCCAAAAGCTACTTATATGTCTAAAAAACTGACGCGTGGGCCATGTGTGCAGGCCCCTATGCATAAAAAACAAATGATAAAAATGGCTGAAGATTTAATTACCTAAATCAGGGGTGGCCAACCCCCTCCTGCTAAGAGGCCTAGGCAAGACATTGACTATGAGTCTTCTGATCAGGATTCTATTTCTTCTGATTCTACTACTGAACAGGATTTATCTATACCTACTTATGAGGACTCTGACGTAGAAAATTCCATTCCTTCTGCTTCTCCCCCTGAGGATTTCTCTTTTGGAGAAACTTTACATACCTTAAGGGAACATTATTCCATCACTTTTTGTACCACATCACCAGTATCAATGTCAAAAATGTTTTTATCTTATTATTATGTTATTATGTTTACATGTAGTGCTTAAGGGTTTTTTACTAGTATCATTTAAAATATAAAAGCAGAGATTATAATATATCCAGCTAGACTAGCCCAGTCAACAAATGTAAAATAAAATAAATAAATAAAATAAACATTTCCACTGGGAAAGTCAGGATTTCTGTGAATCTAAAGAGACTTAGAGATTTTCTTCTTCTTCCTCAGCATAGGCCTTTGGCTATACCTCCTATTCTAGACATTGTTGATGATGTTTTTTTCAGAATCTGGTATGACTCCTGATTCTCTGCCTCCAACTCCTAGTAAGCCAGATAGATACTACGGGGTTCCTGACTCCCACAAATTCCTTTTCAAAAATTCTACTGCTGATCCTGAAACCATTTCTCAGGGTCCCAAGGGCATTAAGGCCTCTACTGCTAAAAATCCTACCCTTTCTGATAGAGATTCCAGGGCGCTGGATAGATGGGTTAAGAAGGTTTACACGTCTGCAATCTTGGCAATCGGGGCTTTAAACTGTCAATTTCATATGCTTAAATATCAACAGCATATCGTGGGACTACTTAAAAAGAAAATGATGTTAATCTCTGACTGTGTGGAAAATAAAGATTTGCAGGATTTATTACATTCAGCTGAACAAGTTGGAAAACATACTTTGCAATGTGGTTTTGATTCCTTGGAGGCCTCTTGCAGGGCTGCTGTAACTGGATCTGTGCTAAGAAGGCATGCTTGGCTCAAAGAGCAAACTCTGCCTGATCATGTTAAAGCAAAATTGTTGGATGCTCCTTTACAACAGGACCATCTCTTTGGTAATAAGGCTGAAGACGTGTTAGAAAAGATGGAAGATAAAGCTAAATCTATGCAAACTGTGAAAGATTTCTTACAACTGCAACCTCTAAGATTTAGTAGGCACTGGCCTACTAAGAACTGGTCCTTTCCAGTCCCTTCGAGAGCCGCTAAAGTCAAATTCAGGCATTCCAAGGGCTCCAGGTTTCAGTCACAAGGAACTTTTAGAACAAAACAATGGGGTGCCTCCACCTCCAAATCTGGAATCAACAAGGCACCTCCCTATGGTAAACAGTCTTAATGACTTCCATCTACACTCACCAAGCACTTACCTTTTAGCCTCCCCTTTGGGGGGAAAACTGGCACTTCATGCAAGAAACTAACAAGCTGTTACCCAGGACAAATGGGTTTTAAATATAGTATCCCAGGGATACAGATTCCATTTCCACACATTGCCAATCTCAAACGGATGGCCAGATCTGCCCCCAAATCAGTGGGCAGAGGTCCAGAAACAAGCTCTGTCTCTCATGAACATGGGGGCAATTCAACCAGTACCAGAAGAGGAAAAGGGACAAGGTTTCTATTCAAAACTTTTCCTGGTACCCAGAAAAGACAAATCATGGCATCCATGATTATCCACTCTAAACACATTTATGGATATTTCAAAATTCAAGATGCTGACTCTTCAACAGTTACTACCTATGCTGGGCAAAGATGCCTGGTTGGTAACTCTAGACTTAAAAGAGGCTTACCTGCATTTCCCAATCAGGGAGTCTTGCAGAAGATACCTCCACTTCAAAGCAGGCTACTTGAATTACCAGTTCTCTGCACTGCCCTTTGGCTTATCTACTGTGCCCAGGGTCTTCACAAAGTGCCTGGCTCCAGTAATTGCATTTTGCAGGCAAAGAAATATTCAAATATGTCCATACCTGGACGATTGTCTAATTCAGGCAGAAAACAAGGACATTCTTCTAAAGCATCTGGCGTTTGTAAAAAGGGTTCTAACTTGTCTAGGGTACACCATAAATGAAAAGAAATCACAACTGGTACCCTCTCAAAACATTACATTCCTAGGTGCAAGCTTGAATACAACTGCCCAGATTACTTGCCTTACGCCAGAAAAGCAAATTCAATTGGTAACTTACTTCAAACAGGTGGCCACAAAAACCCTGCTATCTGCAAGACTAATTCTGCAAGCCGTGGGGTTCATGGCCTCCTGCATTCTTCTAATTCCATATGCAAGACTGCATATGAGGAAACTTCAGTGGTACTTAAAAAGTTTATGGAGTCAACATTGTCACAGCCTGGAAACAATGATTCCTATTATACTTTGCCTGCAACTAGAGTTCCTATGGTGGGCAGAGGCCTGCCACCAAAACAAGGGACTGCCATTCACTCCACCCTCTGCCGCCCAAACCCTAACTACAGATGCATCAGACTATGTTTAGGGGGCTCATCTGGCAGGAAAATGCATTCAGGGCAAATGGAGCCCAAATCAAATGCACCTACATATCAATCAGAAAGAGATGCTAGCTGTACAGAATGCACTGACAGCTTTCAAGGATTGCCTTCAACTAGGACAACTAATGATAAAGACAGACAACACCACAGTCAATGTGGTACATAAACAAGCAGGGGGGGAACACATTCCTACCCCCTTTGCATACTAGCCATGGCCTTGTGGATCACGACCTTGACCTATCAGATACAACTACAAGCTCAATTCCTGCCAGGAAAGCTAAATACTCTGGCAGATGAACTAAGCAGAAATCTTATGGACCCACACAAATGAAAACTGGAACCACAAGTTTTCAACATGTTGAAACGCAAATGGGGGAGCCCAGACATAGATCTTTTTGCCTCACTCCAGAACAATCAGTTGGACAAATTCTGCACAAGAATTCAGCACAAAAAAGTTTGGAGAGTGGATGCTCTATCATTCAGCTGGAAAAACCTATCAGTCTATGCTTTTCCCCCTCTGCCTCTGCTCTCCAAAGTTCTACTAAAAGTCAGACAGGACAAACCAAAAATGATTCTGATTGCTCCAGACTGGCCTCACCAACACTGGTGCCCACTCCTGCGCAATGTGTCACACCTTCCTCCATGGCACCTGTCTCCGACACCTTACCTGCTGTCTCAGCAGAACTGCCAAATTCTGCACACTCATCTCCAAACTTTGAATCTTACAGCGTGGCTAATCAGCTAATTTCACCCTTGGCATCCCTCAGCAAACCTGTGATGGATGTAATTTTGGAGGCTAGAAGGCCTAGTACTAGAAAATCTTACGCTGACAAATGGAAAAGATTCTGTGCCTGGAACCAATCACAATGAATAAGCACAGCAATGCCCAATATTCCTCAGATTCTGCAATACTTAACTGAGATGCTTCACAAGGGCCTATATTTTTCTTCCATAAAAAATCCATGCCTCTGCCATTTCAGCTCATTCCAATACAGAACCTCCCCTCTTCTGTCATCCTCTGCTAAAGCAGTATCTCAGAGGGGCCAAAAATTTAAGACCTCCCAGGAGAGCACAAACTCCTGCATGGGACCTCAATCTTGTTTTGGAAAAACTCACTCTCCCTCCTTTTGATCCAGCTGCTCCGCAGACCTAACATTTCTCTCCTGGAAAGCAGCTTTCCTTTTAGTCACTTCAGCTAGAAGGATTTCAGGATTACAGGCTCTTAAGGCAGTGGAGCCTTTCATTATTTTTCATCCTGACAGGGTGGCTCTCAGGACCAGTCCATCTTTCATGCCTAAGGTGGTATCCGGTGTGGCTCTTAATCAGACCATTCATCTGCCAACTTTCTTCCCCAATCCACAGAACAAAGGTGAGCGGATTCTGCATGCATTGGATGTACACAGGCAACTTAGATTCTACTTAAACAGGACAAAATCTCTAAGAAAATCTGAACAACTATTGGTGGCATTTGCTGCAGGGGCAGAGGGAAAGGCTATTTCAAAGCAGACTATTTCCAAATGGATAAGCCGTTGTATTAGTTTCTGCTATATGCACCATGGTAAACCTATCCCCAAGGGGATCAGATCTCATTCCACCAGGGCTGCATCTACTCCTGCAGCCTTTCTCAGAGGTGTTCCTACCAGAGACATGCTAGAAGCTGCTACCTGGAGCTCAGTTCATACGTTCACCAAACATTACCATTTACCTCTCTTCTCTAAATCTAGAGCTGGCTTTGCCACTGCTGTCCTGCAGGGCCTTATAGCTGCTCCTAATGCTGTATAAATCCATCCTTCCAACCATAGCTTTGGGATTCTACCCAAATGTAATGACTGCAACAGTGAAACACGAAGAACATAGTACAGTGGTGTGCACTTACCATAAATGTAGATGTTCGAGTGTATTCACTGTTGCAGTCCTGGTTACCCACCCTCCAGCCCCCTGTTTTTCTCTTACTATACCTCTCCTTTCTTTTACTATGCTTAAAAGCCTTTTTTGGCGTGTTTACTTTTGTTTGGAGGTATATTTTTTGTGTTTTAAATTATATACATATATATATTTTCCTCCCCATTTGGGGGGTACCTGACAACTGGGGCAAGAAAAACTGATGTAATGGCATCGGCTGCATGTTTTATACCCCTGATGACCTGACGTCATGGAAGAAGGGACAGCAACCGACGCAGGACCCAAGACTTTGTTAATCAGGCCGACTGAGGGCAACCTGCTAGCAGATTATGCAAATGTAATGACTGCAACAGTGAATACACTCGAGCATCTACATTTATGTTAAGTGTACACAATTGTACTTTGCCTGATCAGCACTTTAAAGTAGAATGCAAGAATACAGGGGAATGACATGAATGGACTTAAGGCCTGAAAGCCTGCTTCCTATCCTCCACACCTAACTATACTTCATTGTCTTTGTTCCATTTTTTTGTAACTCTTTCCAGAGAGCCACTAGCCAGCTCCAAAAAGATCTTTTGGTGTCTCTCTTTCGTATTCTCCAGGTGAATGCTCTTAACTAAAGCTCTGTTTTATTAATAAATTTGTGGCTTTAATAAGTACAAGGTATACAACAGTTAATCCTCTCCACTGCCAGCTCCATTGAATCAGAGGAATGAAGCCTTGATTATGGCCTAGGTGAAGAAAATTTGACTAGTGGTTTTAGCTCGTTGAATTGGAATGGGGGGAGGAAGAGGTGACACTGCATTGTATGTTTTTATGTCATTGGGCTGAGGCATTGAACATATGTAACCAGGCACACAGTTGGTGCAAGAATCCAGAGCAGAGACTGGAGATCACCTGAAAGTCGTCAGTGGATTGGGAGGACCTG
The DNA here is from genome assembly GCF_019279795.1 of Protopterus annectens. NCBI lineage: Eukaryota > Metazoa > Chordata > Ceratodontiformes > Protopteridae > Protopterus > Protopterus annectens. Next base: position 1,749,068,558 of record NC_056725.1, read on the forward strand.
TCAGTGTTTCACACTGTGAGGTGTAGACATACCTGGTAAAAGCCCATTATACATCCTCATGTCTGATATTATGAGCATGCATGCATGGGGAACATGAGGCTTAAGCAAAGACGGTGCTTATAGCAGGTTACAGTTTCATGCTACAGTTTGGCCATCTACCACCTTCCAGGAAAAAGATGGACTGATGGTTTGTCGTCCTGGAGGGAATGAACAGATCTGCAGTGTGAACTGATGGATGACTTTGATAGTCAGCTAAGGGAATAGCTGTAAAATGCTGGAAAAAAAGAATTAAAAAGAGTCCTGTCTGTTAATTCAGTTCAGGCAGTCCATATTTTTTCCAGAATGTTCTTTGCCTTGTAGCAAGCATCCTGAAACTGATAACAGCTAGGAAAACTTCTGCTCCTATGAACCCACAGTAAAAAAGCAAGGGAAAATCTGTCTGCAGATTGGTTTTATCCCTCTTGTTGGTACATCCCTTATAGGAAGCCTGAGGGCTTACATTTTTGCCTCAGTAGCTCCCAGAAAACTCCACACAAAAGTGGTGTGTGTGTGTGTGTGTGTGTGTGTGTGTCTGTGTGTGTGTTGCTCCAGTTTCCTCTCACATTCCAAAGACATGCAGTAGGTGGATTGGACACTCTAAATTGGCCGTAGGTGTGTATGTGTGTATGCGATTGTGTGGTGCACCCTCTGAGGAGGGCTGGGTCTAGGGCTAGCAATTCGACCCTGTAAAACCCACACCTGCTATGGAAACAAGTGCTGAAGGGCTCGTGTTGCCCGATGTGCTAAATGCATGGGAGCAAATCCGGGATCCAAGATATATATATATATATATATATATATATATATATATATATATATATATATATATATAGATGTTTATATAGATATATATATATATATATATAGATGTGTGTGTGTGTGTATATATATATATATATATATATATATGTGTATATGTATATATATATACACATATGTATACATATATGTATATATATATATATATATATATATATATATATACACACACACATGTGTATATATACATATATATATATATATATATATATATATATATATATATATATATATATACATATACATACATACACACACACACACACACACACACACACACACACACATATACATACATTATATATATATATATATATATATATATAAAGTGTCAGGTTCTTTTCCTGCCACTCCAACCTAGAAGCAGAGATGCTGTCTTGCAACACCTCCATTTACATGAGGTCTGGTCCAGCTTATAGTTTTGAATCCAACTATGAAGAGAAATGTGGTATTTCCAAGCTTACTTTGCTTGTAGCCTACCCTATCCTTCCGAAGGAAATTCTTGACAAGTCTGTATGGCCAATCTGCAAAGAAGCTAGTAGGAGACAAAAGAATATAGTTTGCTTGAGAAAATAATTGGGGGTAAGGGAGTGGTTATTTTCTGCTGCAGCAAAATAGTCTGAATAATTCAGCTTGTCTTCACTTAAACGTTATTCTCAGACATTTACATTCCTGTAAAGAATGTTGTGATCTAAGATGTCCAGATTGTCCCTTAACAGAGATTTCAGGTGTTGACCCTATAAAGCTGCAGTCTGTAGTGATACCCTCTTTTTGTCTCTCTAAACCTACTTTCTCCTGCAGACATAGACAGCCACTCCCAGAAAGTGTTTTTTAAAGGCAGTAATCCATGCACAAAGGCAAAAAAAAGACAACTAGTTAGTTTATGTAGGCCAATGTATGTCCTAAGGCACTTAAGTAAGTTTGCATATAAGGATGTATTACTGGAAGGCCAAGTAGGGGACAACAACATTTCACTAGAAAGGGTTGTGTCTTTGCATTGACATGTCTTACAGATAGACACTTGTGCTTGAATTCTCCTGTTAAGTGGAACCCACTGTATTGACAAATTGCAGCAGTCTGGTGAACTACAGCAGTTCAGTCCTGTTCTACTTCTGCTCCACCTCCATCAGGTACCTTCTGATATTCCAGTCTACCGAGTTGCCTTTAATTGCCAGGAAAGTCCGACTGGGTAAAGTCCTTTACAGAGGAGACCTAGGGAGAAAAGCATCACATTACGTACGTTTGCACAGGCAGTTAGCACCCGCTAACAGTAAATATATACTTAAAACATTGAGGAGATTATATAATTTAACAGAATCTTACTCTGTGTAGTATTTCTGCAGAATCTTCAGCATTAATTTACATACATTTTAATGCACAGCAGATAAGGCATACTTATAGTTTTTACAAACAGTTATTCACTTGAAACCTGTAAATATTAGACAAAATGAGAGGGTTTTATGATGCTTATTTGGCTGCATAAGAAGGAGGCTTGGTAGTGGTGTTGGTACAAGAGCAAGACTGGTTTGCTGGTAAATACAGTTTAACTGCAGTTTTAAAATACAAATGGGGTAAAATCAGAATAAGAAGGTGCCTTAGTGGTGGGGTGCAGGACCTTTTATTTGTCCAGCATATTTTCAATGAGATTTTAAATTGTGAGTAATGTATTTCTGATGTATTTTTATTAGAGAGTTCCACAATTTACAAGTGAATACCTAATATACCACTTTAATAATTGGCTGCTGACTGGGCATCTGCCTGAGCTCTATAGAAATGTGTGTATAGGCCAACAGATTAGGTAGCCCTACACAGTTAAAGGATTGAACTGCAAGTTTGGGTAATGTGATTACTTGCAAACTTTTCAATTTTATTATAAGATTGCTTTGGTTTGCCTAGCTGAAAGAACTGTAGGTTTGTCAAAATGGATGTGGCATATAGGAGACTATGGAGGTGATATGTTTGAACTAAGATCTGACATGAATGCTCTGATAGAAAAGATTCAGTTTTATACAGGCATCCTAGTTTGATTGCTTTTTTAACTACATATTGGATCGTGTAAATGAGTACTTTGTCTTTATGCTGTTAATTGAGAGCTGAATGCTTAGAGCCTGTAATGAAATGTTGACTTGACTAATGGGTTCCTCTGGTATTTACTTGTGTAAAAGTGGGTAATCCACACATTATTCTTGCTTAATACTGTCAACATTTTATGAAAATGCCATAAACCACAGTACAGTATTAAGTTCTGTGTCATAGAAGCTAGCTTTTAGAAGGGTGCAATTGCTCCATGTATGATTTCCCCACTTTCTATGACCTACACCCTACACAGGAGGAATTATTCCCTGTCAAAAGATAGCGTACAAGGCGGACATACATCCTGGCTCAACCACAGTCTCAAACAACTGATAAAAATAGAGATGAAGTTTGGGTGGAATGGGGAAAGGTCTCAACTGAACAGAAGTATAGAGAATATCATCAGCTAAAAAGGGCATTAGAATTAAAATCTGTCATTCTTAAGATGAGTATGTCAGAAATCTGAAGACTGTATAGTTTGGGTCTAAACAATTTTGGAGGACAATTTAAAGACCATGACATATCCGAGATGTTCTCATAAATTTGAGCAACTAATATTCTTATTAAAAATTGATGGCACACTTAAAAGATGATGTCTGCAATCCTACTGTTCTAACCACCCCTTCACTCCATTTCTATCTCATGTGTGACCAGAATCTTTCTAGTTTCAAACATGCTGTGGATATTACACTTACCAAATACTCCTTCTTTGTTTCTGCTAATGACTGTCATCCTATTGTCAGCCTCTGTCCATTGCCAAGATTCTTGAGAAAATTGTATATTACCAGTTCCTTGAATATGTTATAAAATATGACATCCTTACTGACAGGCAACATGATTTCCAATGTTGATTTTGCATGGTAAAATTATTATACATTCTCTGAAGGATCAAATATTGGCCAACTTCAAGCAGGCTAAAATTACTCATACTTTTAAGCAAGTATTTGAAACATTAGAGCATGTAGTCTTACTGCACAACATTGCTGATATTGAATTCTCATCTGAAGTTATTCAGACGTTTGAAAATTATTTTGACAATAGAAAGTTTAGAGTAGTAGAATCAAAGAAAACCACTCAGAAGGAATACTAGATATCATCCCACAAGGTGCAATCCGTGGCCCTGTATTCTTTTCCCTTTTTATAGATTACCTTAAATGGGAGTTGCCATACATTAATTGCATCCTGCATGTGCTGATAACATAGTCGTGACCAGGTTAGCAGCCACTAGTCCTTTCTAAGAAAAAAAAAGATCTTCAGGAGGACTTCAGAGTTCCATGCTCTGTCTATAAAAAAAAAAAGTTCATAAACTCCTCTCTGTTATCGATCCCTTTGTATCTTCCTTACCCTGTATGTCATAACAAATATATCCAGGTATTGACCATAGATCAGAACCTGTTCTTTCATGTATATACATAATCACAAGTGAACAATGTATTGTGTGACGTCCCCACTCTGGGCCCGTAATCAAAGGAGCCTGAATCCTCACCACTGACACTGGAGAGGGATATTCAATTTGGAACAAAAATGGATACACCCAATATTTCCATGTCTCTGCATCAAGCACAATTTCCCTTAAGAGCCCACAGGGAACACACTCAGTTTGCGTTCTGAATTTCTCTGTCTGTCTCCTTCCAGGTCCCTACTAAGACTGCCTACTGGAACAGCTGTAGAGGCCTCCGCTAAGTGTCCAAGCCAAGTTTTCCACCACTGTGTCTGTGAAACTAGTGCTTCTTGCACGTGCTTCAAGCAGCTGGCACACATACTCTTTCAGATTTGATTTTCACACACACACACACACCTGGGAAAGGCTGGCACAGATTTAATAGCTATGCCTCCTTCTACCCAGACTATAAGGTAGTTACACTGCCACCAGACACTCTAAAGGCAACTAGTCCAAGGTGCTTGTAAGGGTACCCAATTATACTGACTGAAATTAATATTAATGCAATTGATTATGGTTGGCCAATGCAGTAAGGCTTTCAAGAGTGACCACAGTGTCGGCAGATAGATACAAGTCCTTTCAAAGTTTAAAATATTCTCTAAAGGATCAGCCACAATGAAAAGTTTAAATATATTTAATAATAAACAATGAAAGAACATGAAAATAGTGAATATCTGTTTACAATAAACATCAGAGTTTCAGTCACAGGAAATGTTAAAAATAACACAGACGAATAGAGTCACACAGCTACAGAAAAACAATACTTAACTAATCTCACTATATTTTCCTCACTGATCTAAAGATTTAGTATTCCCTGGTTCACTTACTAGAGCAAGGCAAGATGAAATAGGTGAGGGGTCCTTCTCTTTCAAGTTCCAAAAGTACACTGCCATGAGACCTCAGTCTCAGCTAGTATGTTAAAACATAATTTTTTTGATGAATTACAGAATGACATCACATATATCCGGACATCTGACTTCTGCTTCCCATGCTACTCCCCCCTTTGATGGCTAGAAGTTGTCATGATTTAGCACGTGTCAATAATACACACACACACACACACAGAGCCTTAACAAGATCTGCTGCAGTACCTGGAAGTCATAAAACAATTTCAAACCTCCACCCTTCCAAAGTAGAAATCAGTTCACCCCAAATACAATGTAGAGAGCTTCCTAATACAGACTTTTTGTCTCTGACTGCATAGAGAACTGTAAGATACAATCTTTGTGGCCTAAGCCAGGTAATTTAATTTCAAACTATTTTCAAAGTTAGGTGGATTAAGATTAACCTTTTTTCTTCCATTATCCTCTGTTAAAATTTATGTATTTAAACAGTTACAATAATGCATGTATATTTATTTTTCTGTCCAGCAGGGCACGCTATTGGTGCATTTTTAGCATAAGCAGCTTTACAAATACATTTTTCAACACAATCATCTGTACAAGTCAGTTTGATATGCAAATGACGTATAATTCTTTACAAAATTCCAGCTAGCTGTGCTGGCATACATAGGTTCATAGGTTGGTACTAGGCTGTCGGCCCTAGGGCCTATACAAGCCTAGCCATAACAATTCCCTGGATATTTCTTCCACAATATTTACTTCCCTGGACTCTTGTCTAGCAGGGCAACTGACATGACCCCCGGGGTGAATTTCCTATCTCCCATTCAATCATCAAGGTTCCTTTTCAAGAGGGCCAAGGAGGCGCCCTGCTTGACATGTATGGGCAGTCTATTCTAGAGTATGGGGAGTCTCTGGGTCAGGAAACTATCACTCCAGCATGGTTTGTTCATTGTGATGACACGGTTTAGATTCCTGGAGCGTGTGGCTCTGAGGGATTGGGATTTCTTTAAGTGGAGTATGTCCAACAGCTCATGGTTTGACATGGCCTTTTATGTTAAGCATAGATCGCCTCTGAGTAGACAATATTCCACAGAGTATAGCTGGAGTTTTTTAAGACGGTCAGCATATGGCATCTGCTTTAGGCCTGTGATTCTTTTAGTGAGGTATTTCTGCTGCCTTTCCAGCTGTTGCAGATATCTTGTGAGGTACATACCAAATGGGGCATTATACTCTATAATGGGTCTAATGAAGGATGAGTACTGTGGGACAATGACCTCCTTTTTTCTGGATGAGAAGCCCTTAGTGATGAGGTGTGCCACATAGAAGGATTTCCTGACTGTTGTGGTGATCTGGTTATCGAAGGTGAGACCACTGTCCACCTGTGTCCCTAAGTCTCTCATCACACTTTCGATGTTTAGTGTACTGCCACCTATGTGGTAATTCATGGGTACCTGTTTTTTTTCCAAAGGGGATAACTATACATTTCTTGGCATTAAGCTTGAGCCCATGGCTCTGGCACCAGGCATCTGCTTCTGTAAGGCCCTTTTGTAGAATATCCACATCATTTGGGGATTCAATAATGGCTCTCAGTTTGCAGTCATCTGCAAACTTTGTTAGCCAGAGTCCCTTAGTGTTGGCCTCTACTTCAGAGAAGTAGATGCCAAACAAGAGTGGTCCCAGGGCTGAACCCTGAGGTACTCCACTTGTCTGGCGCTGGATTTGGAGTCGGCTACTTTTACAGTTTGGGTTCTGTCAGTAAGCCAGTTGGCAACCCATCGAGTGACATAGGGATTTATACCCAGCTTAGTAAGTTTATCTATGATTCCAGAGTGGGGGATGGTGTCGAAGGCCTTGGCGAGGTCCAGATAGGCTGTGTGCACCGCCTTACCCTCGTCCACAGCTCTGGAGACTGATTCAAAGAAGTCAGTCAGGTTCAGAAAACAATATCGGCCCTTCATGAACCCAAACTGGGTGGGGTACAGTGTTTGAAGGTTGCCAATGTCTTTGTTTATAAGTTCCATGATAATGCGTTCCATGCCCTTGCATAACAGGCTCATCCAACTGATGGTACAGTAGTTCCCAGGATCTATGGTGGATCCCCCCCTTGTGGAGTGGATAACTGTAGCTGTGCACCACTCAGTGGGCACGAAGCCTGAGGTGAGGCTATGATTAAACATGACACTTAAGTGAGGTGCCAGTTCATTTTGTAGTTCATGCAGTACAGAGCCGGGGATGTCATCTGGTCCCATGGATGCTGTATTCTTAGCTTTGGAGAGTGCGGTGTCTACCTGTGTGGCCTTGATTACTGGAATTTGGCAATCTTTTGGTATTGAGATGGGGTTGAGAGGGGGGGGGTGAAGTTGGCACTAAATCGATCTGCCAGGATATTAGCAATATTCTTGGGATCAGTATATTTAATGCCATTATGTTGCAGCTCAGAGCAGATCTGAGCATTGCCATTTAGATTCTTGACATAACTATAGAATTCCTTGTGGTTGTCTTTGGAATCTTTGGCAATTTTATTTTCATAACTAGCTCCTGAGGATTTTATGAGGGATCTCAACTTCTTACTGAGGCTGGTGAGGGAATTTTTTGCATCCTGGGATTTTCTTCTTTTCTGCAACAGTTTCTTCCTTCTGTTGTATAGTTTGTTTATAGCAGGGGACCACCAGATTGGCTTTCTTTTTTTGGAGGAGAGCATCTTGGTTCTATTTGGGATGGCACGATTCATGCATGAGTGGATGTGCTCGTACAGTGCCTTAGTGTAGGATTCAGCAGTCAAACTTTCAGATCCCGTCTGCATGGGTGTCATTAAATTTGTCACTTCTGACTTCAGTAGCATGAAGTTGGCTTTGGAGAAGTTTTTTATGGAGGTTTCCTTACTGGGGAGGGTGGGGGTGGGATGTGGATGTCAAGGGTGATTTGCTTATGGTCAGACCTGACCAATGAGGGGGTGACCACTGGTGTTGTAGCATCTATCTCCCATGTTGGTAATGACCAGGTCTAGGATACTGGGGCCCCTGGTGGGACAATGCATTAGTTGATCCAGGGCGTTGGAATTTATGAATTCCAAGAACTGTTGGGAAAAGGTGTTGGTACTGGTGTAGTTTTCCCAGTTAATGGCAGGGTAGTTGAAATCACCCAGTATTAGGGTGTTTGGTTGTATCTTAATATTTTCCAGTATGTTTAGAAAGGTGTAGTGAGAATATTGGGGCATGGTGGGGGATCTGTAGCAAGCTACAATTTGGATTGCAGTCTTACCTAGTGTTAGTTGCACCAGGAACATTTCAGATGCATTGTGTTGGACAACTAGCCTGGAGGTGTGAATATACTTGGTGAATATGGACACTCCTCCACCTTTAGTGTTTCGGTCTTGGTTTTGTGGCTGAAAAGTGTGGTAAGAGTTGTAGCCTGGTATTGCAGGGGTGTTCCCTGGAGACTTGAACCAGGTCTCAGTTACTGCACAGATATCAGTGTTCTCCATTTTTAGGAGTGCTTCAACGAGAGAGTGCATTTTGAGGTTTAGATTTCTAGCATTAAGTAGCATTACCTTCAGATTTTGCATGCTTGTATCTGTTATAGTGGTGGTTTTGTCCTTTGAAGTTGCCTAAAAAAGGCACTATAGGTGTGGCAAGAGCTTTAGCCAGTAACCTAAATTCCAGGGGCAACAGGTGCATACCATCTCTGGCAAAGCATCGTGGTTTTTCGATCATGTCTTCCCAGGCAGACAGATACTGGATCCCCTTGTATGATACCAGAAGCGTAGCCAATTGTTGAAGTCAGTCATTTTGTCCTTCTACTGTGGTATCATTCTGGGCAAAGGCAGGATGCTACTCGGGGCTAGGGTCATACCTGCCTGGGTCACATGATCCGAGAGCTCTTCCATGTCTCTTTTCATGTAGTTCTGGGAGGTACGTCTCTAGTCATTCACTCCAACATGGACAATGACAGAGTCGTATTTGTACTTGTTGTGGAGTGACTTGAATGCATGCGTTATGTGGTGGATCCTGGCACCCGATAGGCAGCTGACTGTAATTTTCTCCTTGTTCAGTTATAGAACAGTTCAGTTCTTTATATGTTACACATCCGCTGCCCTGCTTCTCCTGGCATAGCTAGCAATACTTCACATCATCACAACTGATTCATTGAAACATGAAGGTCCATTATTTTAGGGTATTTTGCAGGCACCATAATGTTTGTGTAAATCAGGCTTGGTCTTTAGCTCTGTGCTTCCAAGGTATTGCCAAAGAATCCATTCTTGTTGTACTGAAAAGCTCATTATAAAGGGGTGGATATGGCATGTCTGCAGCTGACAGGTTTTGGCTTTGTTGGCCTGAAAGTACCAGTAAAGACTTGAGTCATAGTCATTTATAGGCTTACTAGATGAAACACTGGTATGTCCTGAAGAGGTCATTTGTATCTCTCTGTCTGTCATATATGTATATCCCATGGACCTTCACTATAGGAGACTTAAGATATTACACGGAATACTGTAGTTTAGCTGAGTCCGTGGAGTTTTTACTGAATGGTTTGCCTGTGTGACCTTTTTACCCTTTGGTTTGGATTTGAATAATTTACTTATGCTGTGCTGACGATGTTGGAAAAGGGTGAAACATGGTACAATTACAGCTAGTGGGATATGAATGCACAGAAAAGACTTAAAAAGTAAAATTGAAAAGACATGGACATTCAGAAGCCATGTAGCTTAAACATGGGTATATCATTAATTGGTAATTTTTGTATAACCCATGGACGTCTACTACAGTAGGTTTAAGGTATTACACAGTGAATACTCTGTTTAGTTGGGTTGTACACTTTAAATTTACGTCTGCAAACATGCTTATATATGTTTTCCCATTTCCCCTTATGTATCCATAATCTATATCTATAAAACTGATGTAATCCAGGAAGCTTGAGTCAGGTCTGCTGTCACACTTGGGACCAAGAGGGTGACAGGACTAACAGGAAACTGACTACAAATGTTTAGTCTAGATAAAATCACTTCAGCTAATAGATCTAGGAGACTTTCTCTCTGATGCTGTCCCTGTGAGAGGAGTAAAGCTGACTTGAAGTTTCAAGTAGTTCATTCATTTGAGTAGGTAGATGGATAAGTGTTCTTGTTCTAATATACATTCTAGTTTTAACCTCTTGAATTGTCCCGTTTATTTATGTATTCATTAATTCATTCTTTTATGTTAAGTATTTATGTATGTATTTGGAAGGCAAAGCACTGGTCAGAATTATGTTATTAGACTTTGAGACATTTCATTTCTAGATTGCATATTGCATGCATCTTATTGAAGTTAATTTTGTCAAAGAAATACGTGAGATGCATTAATTTGCATGTAAGCAATATGGCACATTTTGTATTATATGTGAAAAAAATACCGGGGCTTAATATTTTAATAAGCAGAAATTAACTGAGAGCTTCAAGCTTTTGGATTCTTTTTGTCACTGACCTTTTCTCAGAGTACATTGTGTTGTCATGAGCATGTTTTATGTTACTCAGATGTATTTGTTTGATGTTCATCGTGTTACCCTGCTGCAGTCATCACACTTGGGTTATCCTGTCGTCAGGCGGTCCTGCATTCGGCCTGAATTCCAAAGTCTTGGTCTGGCGTCGGTTGTTGTCGCTTCTTCCCTGACGTCAGTGCACCAGGGGTATATATAATGCATCCGACGCCATTTTCTTCAGTCTTTCTTGCCGCGCGGTGCCTGAAGCAGAAGCAGTTCACAAGTGCCGGTCGGCCGACTCCTGAGATTTTTGAAGTGGAATTTCAGATCCGAAGTCTTCAATAAAGCTAAGTACCCCATTGGGGAAACTTTTCTTGCCTCAGACCGATGTCAGAAAAAGTTAACAATTGTATTTCTTGTGGGAAGCAAATTACCTCATAAGGATTTTCATTCTTACTGCATACCTAGCCTAGGCCCAGACCACGACATCACTGGTTGACGTTTTTGTGCTAGGTTTAATAAGCGTACTATAAAAAGATGCTTTGATTTCACCCAACACTACTTCGGTAGAAAATTTAACTACACAATGCCGTCGGAGCAACCGACTACCGGCGTGCACAAAAAAACGCAAGGATAAGGAGAGGCAGCCTAGACCCAAGCCAGACTCCGAGGCCTCGGCTGGACAGGTCTCCGGTTCACCGGTCTTCAGTGAGGCTGCGACGCAGACCCTGACTACCGCAGATTTGGAACCCGAGACCGCTTCGGAGCCTTTGGCGGAGAGTGCTAGGCCGATGCACCCATTTTGTTTAGCCCCTACCGACTACACTGCAGAAAGAGATGTTGGTGCTGCAGAAACACATTCAGTTTCTGAAGGCGTCTTCAGACCGACGACGCTCACCATAAAAACGTATCCTAAGCTTAAGACTCCTATTAAACCAAAAAAGACTGCACTTCAGTCTCCAGTTCAAGGCCCCATGCCTAAGAAACAGATGCTTAAAATGGCTGGAGATTTGATCTCTTTAATCAGGGGTTCCCAACCCCCACCCAACAAAAGGCCTAGACAAGAGGAAGATTATGCCTCCTCTGATCAAGTGTCTATTTTCTCAGGCTCCTCTGAGGACCAAGATTACTCCTTTTCCCCTTATGAAGATTCTGATGCTGAGGATTCTATTCCCTCAGCTTCTCCTCCTGAAGACTACTCCTTTGGGGAAACTTTACACACTATGAGGGAACATTTTCACTGGGAAGGTCAGGACTACTCTGACTCAAAGAAAAGGCTCAGAGAGTTTATTTTACTCCCCCAGCACAGACCACTTGCCACCCCCCCCCGTTTTAGACATTGTGGATGATGTTTACTTAGAATCTAGTTTGAACCCAGATTCTCTGCCTCCTGCTCCAGCCAAACGAGACAGATACTATAGAGTGCCTGACTCCCACAAATGCCTTTATAAAAGCCCTGTTGCTGATCCAGAGTATCTCCCAGGGTCCCAAAGGGGCTAAGGCTTCTATGGCAAATGTCCTGTACCCTCCGAAAGAGACTCCAGAGCACTAGACAGGTGGGGGAAAAAGGTTTACACCTCAGCCACTCTAGCTATGAGAGCACTAAATTGTCAATTTCACATGCTAAAATACCAGCAATTTCTAATGTCTCAAATAAGACAAAAAATGAGCACACTCCCTCAACAATCTGAATTGAAAGAAATGCAGAATCTGTTGCATGCAGCTGAACAGGTGGGCAAACATACTTTACAATGTGGGTTTGATTCTTTAGAGGCTTCTTGCAGAGCAGCTGTCACTGGGTCTGTTATACGTAGGCATGCTTGGTTAAAGGAACAAACTCTGCCTGATCATGTTAAAGCAAAGCTTCTAGATGCTCCCTTACAGCAGGATGTTCTATTTGGAGTTAAAGCAGAAGTCATCTTAAAGAAGATGGAGGATAAGGCAAAATCTATGCAGACAGTCAAAGATTTTCTACAGGTACAGCCCCCTCGCTTCAACAGAAATTGGCCAACAAAAAATTAGTCCTTTCCAGCTTCTGACAGACCACAGAGGGGTAAATACAGACGTCTAAGAGGCAGAGGACAACCACAAGCCCAATAAAAACCTCGACAATGGGGCACTGCAACACAGAAGGGAGGAGAAGAAGACAGGCCCTAAACTACTAGAAGGCAAACCCAATGACTTGCACTTCATCTGGCCAAGCAACACTCTCTTGGCAGCTCCCTTGGGAGGAAAACTCACACTTTGTTCAGACAACTGGCACATTGTCACAAAGGACAAATGGGTCCTAGACATAATTTCACGAGGATTCAGATTCCATTTCCACACCTTGCCAATGAAAAGAGGAATGCCAAACCTGCCACAAAATCAATGGACAGAGGCACAAAAACAAATTGCAGCTCTCATGGACATGAGAGCCATTCAACTGGTACCTACATGGGAGCAAGGCCAAGGATTTTACTCAAGACTCTTTCTAGTCCCCAGAAAGGACAATGCCTGGAGACCAATTCTGGACCTTTCAATTCTAAATACCTTCTTACAAGTACCCAAATTCAAGATGCTAACACTACAGCAGCTTCTTCCCATGTTGGGCAAGAAAGCATGGCTAGTAACATTGGACCTCAAGGAGGCATACCTGCATGTCCCTATCAGACAAAGTTGCAGAAGATACCTCCGTTTCATTGCAGGTTCAACCCATTACCAATTCTCTGCACTGCCATTTTGCTTATCCACTGCGCCCAGGGTCTTCACAAAATGCCTGGCGCCAGTAATTGCATACTGCAGACAAAGAGGAATTCAAATATACCCATACCTGGACAACTGCCTCATCCAAGCAGAAAGCAAGGACATCCTCTTACAACATCTGGTTTTTGTAAAACATCTTCTAAGTTGCCTGGGGTACACAGTAAATGAAAGGAAATCAAAACTAGTACCCTCACAAAATATGACATTCCTGGGTGCCAGCTTGAATACAAGGCCCAGAAGGCTTATCTGACGCCAGACAAACAACTACAACTGACTCAATATTTCAAAACAATGGCAATAAAGACCCAACTCCCTGCAAGAATAATTCTGCAGGCCTTGGGCTTCATGGCATCTTCCATACTACTAATACCATTTGCAAAGCTGCATATGAGGAAATTACAGTGGTACCTAAAAAGCGTATGGTCTCAACACAGCCACAGCTTGGACACAATGATATCTCTCATTCCATGCCTACGACAGGAGTTTCTATGGTGGTCACAGGCATGTCACCTCAACAAGGGTCAGCCTTTCACCTTGCCCCCAGCCAGGCAAACTATGACAACAGATGCATCGGACTACACCTGGGGGGCACACATGGCAGGACAGTGCGTTCAAGGCATATGGACTGCAAATCAAAGGAATCTGCACATCAATCAAAAAGAGATGCTAGCTGTACAGAATGCTCTGACAGCCTTCAAGAACCTATTACATCCAAGACAACTTACAATAAGGACGGACAACACCACAGTAATGTGGTACATAAACAAACAAGGGGGTACACACTCCTACCCTCTATGCAGGCAAGCAATGACCTTGTGGAACACAGCACTGGCTTACCAAGTTCAGTTGCAAGCTCAATTCCTGCCAGGAAAAAAGAATACCTTGGCAGACGACCTCAGCAGAAACATCATGGATCCCCACGAGTGGAAACTGGATCCACAAGTATTTGCAATGATAACTCAAAAATGGGGCCTTCCAGACATAGACCTGTTTGCCAGCCCCCAAAACTATCAGATGACAAAATTTTGTACAAGGACACTTCACCATCAAGCTTGGAAAGTGGACGCACTCTCATTCAGTTGGAAAAACCTGACAGTATATGCCTTCCCTCCATTGCCTCTCCTCACAAAGGTGCTTCTGAAAGTCAGAAAGGAGAGACCACAACTGATACTCATAGCCCCAGACTGGCCACGCCAGCACTGGTACCCACTATTAAGGAATATGGCCCAGGGCCCACCTTGGATTTTACCACAAATTGCCCATTTGCTCACACAGCAAAACAATCAGATTCTACACAGCCAGCTCAAAACCTTAAATCTGGCTTCATGGCAAATCACCTAAGCATCCAGCCAGCTCCTCTTTCCCAAGCAGTTATGGATGTTATTCTGGAAGCTAGGAGGCCCAGCACCAGAAAGGCCTACTTGGACAAATGGAAAAGGTTTTGCGCCTGGAACCAAGCTAAAAGCCAAAATATACTTCAGCCTCACATGCCTCAGATTCTACAGTATTTAACTGAGATGCTGCACAAAGGACTTTCTTTTTCTTCCATTAAAATCCACGCATCAGCTATTTCAGCCCACTACAACATGGATCCACCCTTATTTTCACATCCACTTCTAAGGCAGTTCCTCAGAGGGGCAAAAAACATTAGGCCCCCCCAGGAGAGCACCTACACCAACATGGGACCTCAATTTTGTTCTGGAAAAACTTACACTACCTCCCTTTGAACCAGCTTTCTCTGCAGATCTACAGTTTATATCATGGAAGACTGCCCTGCTGCTAGCAATAACTTCAGCCAGAAGAGTCTCAGAGCTGCAGGCACTAATGGCAGTGGAACCTTTCCTCATTTTCCATCAAGACAAAGTTTCTCTACGAACTAATCCTTCCTTCATGCCTAAGGTGGTTTCCAGTGTGGCTTTAAATCAAACCATCCACTTACCCACCTTCTTCCCAAATCCACAGAACAAAGGAGAAAGACTCCTGCATTCCTTGGACATTCACAGGCAACTTCGTTACTACTTGGATAAAACTAAGGTTTTCAGAAAATCTGACCAGCTCTTTGTATCCTATGCTACAGCTTCACAAGGGAAGGCTATATCAAAACAAACCATTTCCAAATGGATAGGACATTGCATTCATTTTTGCTATACCCATCATGGAAAACCAGTTCCTGCTACCATTAGGCCCCACTCTACCAGGGCAACAGCTACATCTACAGCCTTCCTCAGGGGGGTTCCAACCAAGGAGATTTTGGAAGTTGCAACTTAGAGTTCAGTACACACCTTTACCAAACACTGTCACTTACCACTTTACTCTAAGACTAGAGCTGGTTTTGCCACTGCAGTTCTGCAGGGCCTTCTAGCCCCCTCTAACCCTCTGACTCCTCCACCCATCCTTAGCTTTGGGATTCTACCCAAGTGTGATGACTGCAGCAGGGTAACACGATGAACATAGTACAGTTTTGTACCTACCATAAATGTAGATGTTCGAGTGTACACCCTGCTGCATTTCAGGTTACCCTCTCTCCATCCCCTTTGATCTAACTGGCTAAATCTCTACAATTCCTTCCTGACATATTTGCTTATAGCTGGAGGGATTTTGTGTTTGTGCTAAAATTTCTTAAATTAGTACTAATTACTGACCACCTTTTTGGGGGCACCTGACATCTGGGGCAAGAAAAACTGAAGAAAATGGCATCAGATGCATTATATATACCCCTGGCGCACTGACGTCAGGGAAGAAGAGACAGCAACCGACACCGGACCAAGACTTTGGAATTCTGGCTGACTGCGGGACAGCCTGACGACAGGATAACCCAAGTGTGATGACTGCAGCAGGGTGTACACTCGAACATCTACATTTATGGTAGGTACAAAACTGTACTTTCTGGCATGTTACAGATGTGCTTGTAGTAGTGATGAATACTTTAAACTCTGACTGTCATACCATGTTTCCTAGTTTGTGTTGCATGGATTACAGCACCAGACAACATGTTTGTGTTATGTTAATGAGTGCTGCTCATTTCTGCTGTGACTTATGGCCATAATTCACCAGACGTTTGTAGCAGGTTGTATATCCGTAGCTTAAGTAGACATTACAAAGCATCTTTCATTGAGAGAGGGTAGAGTACATATTTTCCTCTTGGTCTTCATTTCTTCTTTCGGCTTTTCCTAGTTAGGGGTCGCCACAGTGGATCACCTGTCTGCTCATGATTGGCAGTGGAGTTTTACGGTGTCGAGTTGCCAGCCCGGCACCCAACCTTCCACAGAAGGCACACACACGCACGCACTCACATCTAAGGCCAATTTAGAGTGTCCAATCCACCTACAGCATATCTTTCGGATGTGGGAGGAAACCGGAGCACCCAGAGGAAACCCATGCAACCACAGGGAGGACATGCAGACTCTGCACAGAAGGCACCCCAGCCGAGGATCGAACCGGAGAACCTCTTGCTGTGAGGTGGCAATGCTAACCGTTGCACCACGGTGGCCGCTCCTTCTTGGTCTTCATTTACCAGTCACAATTTAACACAATGAACAAGACCTAAAAAAATAAAATTTTGTAAGAAACCGTCAGCATGGAAGAAGGTGTGGAATATAAATTTCATGGTAATTGTATAGGTACACATTGAGGGATGTTCACTCAGGGTTGTTAAAAGAAAATCAGTAGATGTTCTTCGTGTTTCACTGCTGCAGTGTTAACCATTGGGTTAACCATGCTGTGGTAGCCCTCAGTCAGTCCGAATACCAGAGTCGAGGTTTTGTTGTGCGGTGGCTGCTGTCACTTGCTGGGTGATGTCAGGTCATCCGAGCAATAAAGGAGAGCAGGCGACGCCATTACCTCAGTCTTTCTTGCCATGGAGCCCATAGCAGAAGCAATTCACAACAGTGCTGGTCGGCCATTTCCAGATTTCGAACTTCAGCTGAAAATGTCTAAAGCTAAGTACCCCATTGGGGATCCTTCCTTTTTCTTGCACTAACCGATGTCCGAAAAAGTCAGTAATTGTCTCACCTGTGGAAAGCAAATACCACACCAAGACTTCCTTTCTTAGTGTGTCACTTGCTTAGGCCCAGATCACGATGTACCCTGCTGTCAGTTCTGTGCCCTCTTTAACCCATGAACTATTCATCGTAGAACTTTGTTTGTAGCCAGTTATTTTCGTCTTCCATCTCCGATTATCGATATGGCATCCATCAGTAAGCAAACCACAGATCTTCTTAAAAAACGTAACGATAAGGACAGTTACAGACCGCATAAGGCCAAGCCTTCTGATGACACCACCGCTAAATGGGTCGTCAGTTCTTTGGAATTCAGTGAGGCACTTTTGCAGCCCCTGATGCTCGACTCTGTTACTTCGCAGGCTTTTACTGAGACCCTTTCCGAGTCCTGTATGCTGCAGATGTCTGCATTGTCTAACAAGCCTTCGACTGTCTCTGCCTTGTTTGGGTCTGGAGCCGCTAAGCAGGCACCGGTTTCCGAGGATACCGCTCACATTTCAGATTTCACTTCAAGGCCTTCGCCCTCTCTTCCAGTTAACACACCCACAGCACCGCGGGATACCCTTCAGGCCAGACATAGAGCTAATCCTAGGAAAACAGCGAAAGTCTCCATTCCACTACAACTCCCCCTTCTCAAACTAGAATACTTAAAATGGCGGAGGATCTCATCACTTTCATCCAGGGTAATCAGGCCACTCCATCCAAAAGGAGAAGGGAACCTTCTCCAGACATTCATTCGGATTTAGACTCAGAGCAATCTGACTCCTCTGTTTTTGAAGAGGAAAATACTCTTACTGCCTATGAAGACTCAGATGCAGAAGAATCTATTCCTTCTGCATCTCCTTTGGAAGTCTTTTCTTTGGGGAACCCTCAACACTCTCATGAATACTTCCAGTGGGAATCAGTGGATTTCCTTCAATCCAAGAAAAGACTAAGAGAGTTTCTAGACCTACCCCAGCATAGGCCTGTGGCCATCCCACCCATCTTGAAACTGTCATCTGCAAAGAATCCCACTCCCTCAGACAAAGAATCCAGGGCCCTGGACAGATGGGGTAAAACAGTATATACCTCTGCAACTTTCACTATAAGGGCTCTCAACTGTCAGTTCCATATGTTAAAATATCAACAGCACACTTTGGAACTTTTGAAGCAGAAAATATCTGCTTTACCAGATTTTACCAACAATAAAGAGATAGAATCTCTGCACTCTTCAGCTCAGGTGGCTAAGCACTCCTTGCACTGTGAATTTGATGCCCTAGAAGCTTCTGGCAGGGCAGCAGTGCCAGAATCTGTTATCAGAAGACATTCATGGTTGAAGGAAGGACCTCTCCCTGATCATGTCAAAGCTAAAATCATGGATGCACCTCTTGACAAAGACCACTTGTTCGGACAGAAAACTGAAGAGGTATTTAAAAAGATGGAAGACTGTTAAAGATTTTCTTCAAGTACAACCTCCTAGGCTTAGCAGAAATTTTCCCTCTAAACACTGGTCCTTTCCTGCACAAAACAGGCAGGCACAAGGCAAAACTTGTAGGGAAAGAACCACCAGGACTCAAACTCAGGGCCAACAAAGAACTAAACAGTGGCCCCCCTCAAACACTAGAGCAGGGAATTCAAAAACAACCCTGTATAGAAAAAATCTCTCAATGACCACCTTTCCCATCTCTGCCTGCCTCCACTACACCAAAATCTAGGAAGAAGGCTATCTCTATGCAGGGAAAATTGGAACTCTATAACAAAAGATCAATGGGTCTTAACAATCATTGCTCAGGGGTACAAATTCAATTTCCAAGAACTACCACCTCCAAGAGGGTATCCAGACATACCTCCAAACCAGTGGGCAGAAGCACTAAAACAAGTGCAAAACCTAATATCCCTAGGGGCAGTAGAACCTGTACCTCCAGAACAAGTTGCAGAAGGATTCTATTCCAGACTATTCCTTGTTCCCAGGAAAGAGGGGAATTGGCGTCCCATCCTGGACCTATTCTTTCTCAATACCTTCCTGGTAATCGCAAAATTCAAAATGCTTACCTTACAACAGCTCCTACCAGTGCTGCCAAACAAGGCTTGGATGGTCACCTTAGACCTAAAGGACGCTTACCTGCACATCCCAATAAGGGAATCATGCATAAAATTCCTGCGCTTCAGAGCAGGATCATTACACTTTCAATTCTCTGCTTTGCCCTTTGGCTTATCTACTGCTCGTAGGGTATTCACCAAATATCTAGCTTCTGCCATTGCCTTCTTCAGGCAAAGCAATATATAGATTTACCCTTACCTGGATGACTGTCTCATCCAGGCAGACTGCAAGGAAATGCTCCTGCAGCACCTCTCATTTGTAAAAACCCTATTCACCTCTCTGGAGTTAACTATCAATGAAAGGAAATCAAAACAGTCTCCTACCAGGAAAATCATATTTCTGGGACCCCTACTGGACACAGAACAGCAAATGGCCTTTCTGTCCCCAGAAAAACAAAGTTTTCTACCAAAATACTTCACTACTCTGGTCTCTCATACCCAGCTTTCTGCCAGGAAATTCCTGAAAGCTGTAGGGTACATGGCCTCATGCATCCTCCTGGTACCTCTGGCCAGACTGCACATGAGGAAGATTCAGTGGTACCTAAGGAAGCTATGGTGTCAACACTCACAACCTCTGGACGCCTCCCTGCCTGTGATCCCTTGCATAAGATCTGAGTTCCTCTGGTGGGCCCAGTCCTGTGTTCTAAACAAGGGACTTCCATTCACCCTTCGTCCATCAGAACAGACCATAGCTACAGATGCTTCGGACATAGCCTGTGGCGCCCACCTAGAAGGCAGATACACCCAAGATCTCTGGGACGCGCAAAAACTACCCTTGCACATTAACCAAAAGGAAATGATAGCAATGCAAAACTCTTTGACATCCTTCAAACCCTACCTCAAACCAGGGTTCTCCTCATAAAAACAGACAACACTACAGTCATGTAGTACATCAACAAACAGGGAAGGCCTCAATCTTACCCCCTATGCAGACTAGCCATGAACCTGTGGCTAACAGCCTCATCTAGGGGACTACATCTTATAACCCAATACCTACAGGGCATCACCAACACCCTAGCAGACCACCTAAGCAGAAACCTGCTGGACCCACATGAATGGCAAATAAACAGAGACATTTTCCTGCAAATTACCCACACATGGGGGACCCCCCCCCAGGTAGACCTCTTTGCCTCTCATCTAAATCACCAAGTACAGGCATTCTGCACCAGGGAGTACCATCACCTGGCCTGGAAGGTCAATACCCTGACCTTCCCTTGGAATGCCTTCTTTGTGTATGCATTCCCACCTCTTCCTCTCATTCCAAAGGTATTAATCAAGATAAGAGAGGAAAAGCAAGAGCAATATTCATTGCCTCTGATTGTCCCTGCTGCGCAGCCTATCTCAGCAGCCCCCCTGGCAGCCACCTCTGATTCCTCATCTGCTATCCTGTGGGGGGGAATGCTGCACCCAGACCTTCAGACACTCAAACTCGCTGCATGGCTTATTCTACCATAACCAATAATGAATCTATGCTAAGCAAGCAAGTCCTTGACATCATCACAGAAGCCAGAAGGCCCAGGACCAGAAAATTTTTGTGCTGGAAAATGGAAAAGATTCTGCTCCTGGAACCAATCTAAGGGGGCAGACATACATCTGCCCTACATTGCTATTATTCTAGATTATCTTGCTGAGCTTCTTAATAAGGGTCTCTCTTTCTCCTCCATAAAGATTTATGCATCTGCCATCTCAGCACACTTTGTCACAGAACAGCCATTGTTCTCCCACCCCCTTATCAAACAATTCCTTAGAGGAACATCTAATATCAGGCCTCCCAGAAGACAACCCAACCCAGCCTGGGACCTGAACTATGTTTTAGAAAAGCTTACTCTGTGCCCCTTAGAACCCGTAGCATCCTCAGAATTAAAGTACCTCTCTTGGAAGACTGCCTTTCTCCTGGCTATTACTTCAGCCAGGAAAGTGTCAGAGCTTCAAGCTTCAATTGCCATTGAACCATTTATCATCTTCCATGCAGATAGGGTCTTCCTGAGAACCAATCCCTCCTTCATGCCAAAGGTGGTTTTAGATGTTACCCTCAACCGGGCCATCCACTTGCCCACCTTCTTCTCTAACCCTCTGAATAAGGGGGAAAGGATACTGCATTCTTTGGATGTGCACAGGCAACTCAGATTTTATCTGGATCGTACAAAGACATTCAGGAAAACTGACCACCTCTTGGTCAGCTTTAAAACAGGGGCACATGGGAAACCTATATCCAAACAGACCATTTCCAAATGGCTAGCAGACTGCATCCATTTTTGCTACTGCTTGCATGGAATACCACCCCCTAAGACCATCAGAACGCATTCCACTAGGGCAACCTCTACATCCACAGCTTTCCTTAGAGGGGTACACACCAAGGACATCCTGGAAGCTGCCACATGGACCTCAGTCCACACCTTCACCAAACATTACTATCTGAATCTATTCTCAAAAGCTAGGGCTGGGTTTGCCTCTGGAATTCTGCGGGGCTTTCTCACCCAATCTTAAGTTTCTATCAACCTTCCACCCTTCCCCTCAGCTTTGGGAATCTTCCCAGTGGTTACTACTGCAGTAGTGAAACACAAAGAACATAGTACAGTTGTGTACACTCACCATAAATGTAGATGTTTGTGTATTCACTGCTGCATTCATGCTTTCCCTCCCTCATTCCCCCTGATATCTGCTGTCCTAACAGAGACGCATATTTCTATGGGGGTCTCTGACTCCAGGACTACTTATAATTATTAAAATTGGACTTCTTTGGTTGGTTAAGGCAAGAAAAACTGAGGTAATGGTATTGTCTGGTCTCCTTTATAGCTTGGACGACCTGATGTCACCCAGCAAGCAACAGCAGCTGACGCACAAAACCTTGACTCTGGTATTCAGACCGACTGAGGGCTACCACAGCATGGATAACCCAATGGTTAATACTGCAACAGTGAATACACTCGAACATCTACATTTATGGTAAGTGTACACAACTGTACTTTTTCAGGGTAGAACCATCTTCCATTACTAGATGAGTCTTGATTTTCAAATATACAGTGTATTCATTTACAGTTATTTTTTTTAATATTTGTTATTCCACGCTGTTACGCTTGTAATATTATGTGAGGATTACTTGTTTCAAATGTGAAATAAGGTGACAAAAATGAAAGCTAAAACTGATAAGTTTAAGCTACCTTTCAAACCTCTCACTTGTCCCCATTTTGGAGGATTATGTGCATTTTTAGACCTGTTTTGAGCATTGATTTTTATGTACATGATTTTCGATATATGTTTCTGTTTTCAGGCTTGATTTACCCCTTCACACAATTTTCTGAATCCCTCATAACATGATTTTTTGAAGCTATCTAGTACACAGCAAACCACACTACATGCGTCATCTGTCCAGATTTTTGCCTCAGATTTTTGGTATTATCCTCATAAAATTTGTGGTTTTCTGGCAAATCACTGAAGATTGAAGTCACTAATGACATTCGAGTTTCAGACTTCACATCTTTCAGAAAATGTATGCTAACACAAATCCTGTTTTTCTAGCAACCTTCTAAGCTCATACGAGTGGTATTTAAAATGTGTCTATTTTTGGACCTTTGTCCCCCATTATTTTAGGCTTTGTCCAGATTTCTTGTGCTAAGAGGTTGAGAGGTATACTACATGACCAACATACTACTGGCTTCAGTAACTTAAAGAAAGAAGACAACATCTTAGATATCCATTTTTCAGTAGCAGAAATAATGTGTTTTAGAAGTTTGCAATACAGTTCATTAAAGTCTACAGATCTTACACTGTGTCTGTGGTAACGTGCTTACATTTTTCCATTAATTTTGTCACTCTTGTTTTAAATGTGTTTATACGTAGTATCCTACATTTCTACTGGAAACGCGGTAAGTTATGCGCTATTAGGTATTCAAATTTTATGCTAATGAGGTGCCCAGATATTTTTTTGACAGTGTGTACCTACTTTTCAGGGGCTTTTGTACTATTTTCAATGTTGCAAGATTGAGGGGTATGCTGCTTGTCGTACAACTTACAAGAGACAATAAAACTCCCCATGTCAGAAAAGGCTACCTAGAAATGTAAGGTTATAGCAAGCATGAGGATTTTTGGAGTCTCATAGTGTCCTGATCTGTTGTTCCTGGAGCATCTTTCTCCAGCTTTACAATGAATGCAAAATCTTACTCTGTTTGAAATGGAGAGGGAAGAAAAGATGTTAAGCATCCCAGCCATGTGAAAAAATAGTGACCATTTATAGCTTTTAACCATTTAAATAAAACAGCTGTTGGTTACGTAATGCACAGAAAAGATGTTACTCTCCCTCATCTAGATAATGGTGATCAAAGCCAAATGTTGACTCGTACAAAGCAGATTGCTCAGTCAAAAGTCTGACTTAAACAGGAGCACATTGTTCCGTGTTCCTAGCACACTTTAAAGTATAATGTAGCAGCAGTTTTCTTACATTCTTGAGCCCAGAAGGAAGCAAATAAGTATTTGCAGTCAGGAGGGTTAGTTTATGAAGAATGTTGTAGTAGCAGAGGCTACAACCCACAAGGCAGAACAAATCTTGATTACGTGCTTATGAAGTGGCCAATAAAGTTCTTCAATGTGCGTGGGCTGAGGAAGAAAGGAGCAATGTTTGCTTCCCTTTAAGGGAGAGTGAAAGCCCTGCAGGCTTCCCTTGCTCTACCAGCACAGTGAGGACCTGGTGAAACTGCTCCAGAAGAAGCTAGAGCTGAAGAGTATAAATGTCTGCCCTGTAGTGTTAAGTACAGACAGAGTCCTCTGTGTTTACTTCCAGAACGTCTACCCTTTTACTTCCTTTCACATCACCTATGAGCATCCATGCCCCCCCCAGTAAGCCAAGATAACACAGCTTTACAATTTCTTCAGCTGCAAAGATGCAAATCTACTCTGCTGTCTGCTGTAAGCACTATTTTTGCAAAGCAGTGTCTTTTTGTTTTAAATACATTTTGAAGGCAGAAGAAACCTGTACAGCTCTTACCTTTTTGATAACTCTCAGTTTTCATCTTCACAATGTGCACATCCACAGTGAATACCTCCTGCTGGTGTGGGAGCTGTTGCAGTCTATGCTCCCTTCCTGCCCGAATTCCCCAACCAGCCCCCCATTTCATTACTTTTACAGGACCTGGCATCCAGCCAAAACTCCACCTACATCCATCCTTCTTAAAAGCACAACTTTAGAAATTCCCCAAGTCAACATTTTTCTCACATCTCGAATACTCTAATCTACGTTACGTGAAGCTAAGTTTGTATCTTTTCTTCTTCTGTTCTCCCGCTTAAGTCCAATACACTCTCGTACTTTTTTCTTTATACATGAACCCAGTTACTACTGTTAATCTACTCTCTAGTTTTAACAATTATTTTTTCCTCTTACCTTCACATCACTCTTCTAACAATTTCCTAGTTTAACACATATATTTTGCTGTGCACATTCACTCCTCCTCTCTCATTTCCTTCAGTTTCATTCTTAACTACTTCACATCTACAGTGCCACTATTCTGCACAAATGTGTCATTTTCCCCCACAGCTGCTGCCTCCCTTACACCTTACCAAGACCACTTACCTGAATATACAACTCTTCCATACCAATCCCAGTCATCTCCAAAACACTACACATCTCCAACTGTTAATAGCCTCTAGTCTGTGTTCTGCTACTACCCTCGACAACATAATCATCAAGCGCTCCCCTAGACCAAGACTGACATTCAAACACCCTTATACATACTCCCCTCTGTGTTTCACTTGAAAACATGTGACATCCATCCTAACCCAGGTCCTGTAGAAATTAACAAAAAGTAAGTCTGCCATGTCACAAAATATACATCTCTCAAAACCATGCAGACTCTACCTATATACACAGCTATTCTTATAAATATAAGACACAGTCTTACTGATGTACATGCTTGGGTAGCCTGCCACTCCTCAGATATATGTCTTCTTTCCTTTCTTTGTCCTCCTGGACCATGGATATCAGAAGGAGCTAAAGTTTTTGCTTTGCTAGAGATGGATAATGATTTTCCCTGTCCAGTAACCCCACTGTGATTTTTCCATTGGGAAAACAGTGAGGCTCTTAACTCCTTGGACTTGCCTGTATTTCCTGTTCATACTACTCCGATAAGAATTGTTCGTATCTTGGGAAGGCATATAATGATTTTATCCTTGGAGTCTATACGGAAGTATGCCATTTTTGTGTTTTGGAAGCTTCAGCTCTCAAGAAAGGAACATTTCCTCTAAGCTCCTGGTAGACAAGTCATGCTCCAGGCATCTCAGCGTAAACTTCTTTGTCACTTCTTTATTCCTGGACTTCCACTGGACAAAGAGATGAAGGCTTTAGGTAGGGTTAACATGTGGACTTCTCTGCTACTTAAAATTTTAAAGCTGTAAATTATTTGCCTCACATTTCCCAACCCAGCCCTCTCTGGTGATTCAGGCACTACAAAAGCTGTCAGAGCTTCCTGATTCTGGAGTGCATAATCTTTGTAAAAGAGACCGAAGGCACCTTCTTCAGTGAGTTTCCCTGTTGCCTTCTGTGCTTTTGATAATGCTGATGCCATGACTAGGGCAGCAACCTCATGTGTCCATATTAAAGTATTACAATTGAGGCTGTCCTTGATCCTGAAGAGGCCACATTGGGCTGTTCTCTATGCCTCATTCTGGAGAAGTTCCTCTCTGGTATTACCCCAGTGATCTTTGAAAAGTCTAAAGTAGGAGAACGACTGCTGACTGCTTGAGAGCATGTCCAATGGGCCCACAGCTTTTTGTCCAGGCAAATTCAACCCAACAAGATGGAAGAATTTTCCAGCCGACTCCTACTTCAGAAGCCTCCTTTTCCAGACAAGCTATCTTCTGTCTGACTACCTTCATCCTTGCCTCCTAAGTTAGGTTCCTTTATCTCTTCACAATTGGTCAAGGATCACTCAGGATTCTTGGATTCTCTCCATCATTTGTCAGGGGTATTTCATGGTGTGGAAATCCCTTCCTCCTCCTCTTTTGAGCATTCCTCAACCTCTTCAAGAAAAGCTTCCCTTTTTTTTCAGATGTACTTCAGAGCCTTTTGTCTCAAGGTACCATCCACACAGTTTCTGCTCTTCAGCAGGAGAAGGGGTTTTATTCCAGAATGTTTTTGGTTCTCAGAAAATAAGCCACCTGGAGACCCATTCTGGATCTTTCTCAGCTCAACACCTTTCTGAAGGTTCCTTCCTGTCGATTACTGTCCCTTCAGACTGTGTTTTCTGCGTAAGGCTTTCCTAGTATCTCTGGATCTCAAGTATGCTTATCTTCACATGCCTCTTCATCCCCATTTCAGGAACTATTTGCATTTCTGTTTCTTCCTTTGGCCTCTCTATTGCCCCAAGGATCTTCACCAGATTCCTCACTCTTGTGATTGCTTTTTGCAGGATGTGAGGTGGATATACATTTTTCCTTACCTGGATGACCCTGCTCAGGGGATCCCTTGAGTAAGGAATACTGCAACAA
Organism: Protopterus annectens; assembly: GCF_019279795.1. Classification (NCBI taxonomy): domain Eukaryota; kingdom Metazoa; phylum Chordata; order Ceratodontiformes; family Protopteridae; genus Protopterus; species Protopterus annectens. The sequence continues at coordinate 1,749,095,524 of NC_056725.1, forward strand.
TGAAGGAAAATACATCTACTGTTATGGTAAGATTTTACACAACTGTACTTTATAACCATGGAAAAGATTCTTTTGAGTTGGGATAATAGTATCTGAATTACCTAGACATAGTAAGGCCGTACTAAGTTCATTGCTATTGGCTATTGAAAAACAGTTACCAGGAAGTGGAAGTTAAAAGCCCATTGTAAAGGAAGTTCTGGTAATTGTAAAGCAGCTAAAATGACTGGATGTGGGATCTTTAAAAAAAGAGAAGGGGAAAGTTTCATAGAAATAAATGGAATGAAAAATAATATTCAGGTAAAGGACTATCGTTTAAGGGAAGGCAGGAACTGAGCAATTTTTTGTTACGTTGGAGTGAATGAAAATTGTCGAAACGTAATGTATACTGCAGAACAATAATAATAGAAACTTAATAAGATTTGTTCTTTTTTCTATTAATGTATGTAAGCCCATGTTACAACTTCAAATGTGATGGTTTAACAAAAAAAATGTTGATCTGTAGCTCATTGTGGGTGAACTTGGCTCAAACATGAAAGATGCAGTGTGTTATGTTTCATTTCACAAGTGAGGAAGCAATTGAGGTTTTTAACACTTCTGCATTAGAGAGGAAGAGACAGTCAAGATTGCAGTTTTCTAAAGTATCAAGACAAACCAAGAACCAAGGAAGAATGTATCACAAAAGGGCTTTCTGTTTTACAAGTCTTTGTAAAGTCTTTGTAATCACAGCAAAATTACGTTTGCATTTGGCAGATGTAGATCTCTAGTATTGAGGGAATGTTGCATACAGTTTATATGCTTAGTGTAGTGTGTCTTTGACAGCAGCAGTATAAATGGGTGCAAGTCCTGACGTTTTGGGGGGTGATGGGAATCTTTAGTGAGCTGTTAGAAATGCAGATAGTTTGTGAGTGCCTCTCTCCTACTTGGCTGCTTCCTTAAAATAGTGTACAGATGTAAGAGTGACCTCTCTTGGAAGTATTACTGAGGTTTTCAGATGATATGGCCAGATCAGATAGACAGCTAATGAATGTGCTAGTGCAGGTGGTACAAAATTCAGGCATTGGAGGTGTGTGCCTGCTGTTCTCAGGGTTGAAAACTCAGCAGATTTGAGCAGACTCCTGTGCCTTTTGTGTATTTGTATGCACTCTGCTTTACCAGTATGCATGTTTTGACATATGGTGCTCAATGGCTGAATTAGGCAGCAGACTGCTTTGAAATCTAGCTTAATGACGACACAGGGTCTAGTGTAGACATTTCATGCTAATGCTGCTTTTAGGTGGTGTTTTGCTTGCTAGTGTCCATCACCTTGCATTTGCTTGCAAGCACATTCCTGTGGTGCAAGAGATATACAGTTTGTCAGGGTACTAATGTGAGAAGGATGTCGTCTTTCCTTTCTTTGTCCTCCTGGACCATGGGTATCAGAAGGAGCTAATGTTTTTGCTTTGCTAGAGATGGGTAATGAGTTTTCCTTGCCTAGTAAGCCAACTGTGATTTTTCCATTGGGAAAACAGGGAGGCTCTTAACTCCTTGGACTTGCCTGTATTTTCTGTTCATACTACCCAGAGAAGAATTGTTTGTATTCTGGGAAGGCATATGAAAATTTTATCCTTGGGGTCTATACAGAAGGATGCCATTTTTGTGTTTTGGAAGCTCTTGGAAAGAAAACCTTCAGCTCTCAAGAAAGGAAATTTTCCTCTCTAAGCTTCTGGTAGACAAGTCATGCTCCAGGCATCTCAGGGAAAACTTCTTTGTCACTTATTTATTCCGGTATAGGGCCCAGAGACTCCAGTGCCTTGCTGGGCTTCCACTGGGCAAAGAGATGAAGGCTTTGGATAGAGTTAACATGCGGGCTTCTCTACTACTTAGTTTTAAAGCTGTAAATTATTTGCCTCACATTTCCCAACCCGGCCCTCTCTGGTGATTCAGGCACTACAAAAGCTGTCAGAGCTTCCTGATTCTGGAGACCTGTAATATTTGTAAAATAGTCTGAAGGCAGCTTCTTCAGTGAGTTTCCCTATTGCCTTCTGTGCTTTTGACAATGTTGATGCCATGGCTAGGGCAGCAACCTCATGTATCCATATTAAATTATTACAGTTGAGGCTGTCCTTGATCCTGAAGAAGCCACATTGGGCCATTCTCGATGCCTCATTCTGGAGAAGTTTCTCTCTGGTATTACCCCAGTGATCTTTGAAAAGTCTAAAGTAGGGGAAGAACCACTGCTGACTGCTTGAGAGTATGTCCAGTGGCCCACAGCTTCCTCTTCATTTTTGTCCAGGCAAGCTCAATCCAACAAGATGGAAGAATTTTCTCAACAGCAGGAAAGACCACCTAATCGTAAGGCAGCATTGCCAACACAAGGTCCCTCAATCATGTATCCTTGATAGAAGGCTTCACAGGGTCTGCTACAGCATTCCTAATTATATATAAGTATCTTGTGTCAGAAGTCAGTTCAAGTTTGATCCATCTTGGAGAGCTGTCTCAAAGGACACACAGGTTCTGGATGTATTTGCAGGAAGTCGCATCTAAAAATACTTGGGATTTCCTGTAGCAGTAACTCTGCTAACAGCCAGTCATTCTTATTGGAGTTCCTGGAACAGTCTTACTGTGTAGTGTTTAGATGGGCCCTTAAGCCTGCTGCTCCTTTGGAAAGATGGCTGGGTTTTATTCCCAACTTTTCCTCTTTCCAAATAAGATGAAGTGGAGTTACTTTGGATCCTAAACTTCTTTGAGTTAAGCTTCCTGTTTGGCGCATGAGGTCATCATTCCTCTGCTATCATAGGGAGTCTAGATGGCTTTACTCAACATGATGGATGCCTTTGGGTGAATCATTGCCTGATAAAACCACAAGAACTCTTGTTTCCTGAGGTCAGCACTACTTCATGTACAAAGGTGCTGGTGTTTTCCCTGTCATACAAGGTGCTGGTGTTTTCCCTGTCATACAAGGTGCTGGTGTTTTCCCTGTTGTACAAGGTGTTGGTGTTTGCCCTGTCGTTCAAGGTGCTGGTGCTTGCCCTGTCGTTCAAGGTGCTGGTGCTTGCCCTGTCGTTCAAGGTGCTGGTGTTTGCCCTGTCGTTCAAGGTGCTGGTGTTTGCCCTGTCGTTCAAGGTGCTGGTGTTTGCCCTGTCGTTCAAGGTGCTGGTGTTTGCCCTGTCGTTCAAGGTGCTGGTGTTTGCCCTGTTGTTCATGGTGCTGGTGTTTGCCCTGTTGTTCATGGTGCTGGTGTTTGCCCTGTTGTTCATGGTGCTGGTGTTTGCCCTGTCGTTCAAGGTGCTGGTGTTTGCCCTGTCATCTGTCTTCAGAGTTTTGGCCATGTAGAAGAGAGATTTATTCTGGTGTTCTTGTAATAGACACCTTGCTTTTTGTAGTCTCCCTGTCAGATGCTGTGTGTTAACCTTGCCATAGTTTCTGTACCTATTGACCAGCTTAATAGGGGAGAAATATGCTGTTGCTTTACAGTACCTTATAGTTTATCACATTTGCTTCATGTCAGAAGCAGACAATGAACATGTTTTGTTGTTTAAGTGACTTTGACATTCTGCCTTCCACCCATCCCCGTCCTTTTCTTCCTTCTGTCATTTGTCTTTAAGCCTTCATTATTGTTTCTATGAAGTCCATTTCAGCAATTTGTTCCATAGTCCACAGCCCTGACCATGAAGAAGTATTACTGTTGTAGATCCAGGGTGTAGTTGATGTCTGCAGTCTGCTGCCTATGCCTGTCTTTCCTCTCATACCCTTCTGCTCAGAATGACACTTTTACATCTCTCTGACGCAATTTTGTGTGCCTTTATCATTTTTCTTTTCTTTCTTCCAGTTTGTAGTTAGATATTCATGCCCTGTATTCTCTGATCATATACATTTATTCTCTGTCCCAGCCACTCATCTTATTTGTGGCTTTTGTATATACTCTCAACAACCTGAGTCCCTTGTAGGGCTTGCAGTTCTGTGCACAGTATTCAAGGTGTGACCTGAACAGGGCCCAGTAGAATTGGAACATTACTTGTTTCCTTGTAGAGTCTGTGCCTCCTACAGTATAAACCAGCATTCAGGTTGCTGTTGCTGTCACTGCCCTTTTACTTTGTTTCTGGTGCCACTGTGATAACACTGACCGGTCTTTCCTGCTCTGATGTTTTCAGTTCCCTCTTCTCAACTGATAACCTTACATCAGTGTTGTAGCACAAGAGCAGTGCATTACACTTATCAGCACTGTATCTCAACAGCCAGTTTTCAGTCTATTTTATTAGACTTTTCCAGATATTTACTTAGACTCCTCATCACTTTTTCACTGCTGCGTATGTATACTTTGTAGTGTCATCAGAGAGGTTGATCCAGTTCCCTGCCCCCTGTTCTGTCAGCTATTTAAACAAAAAAAAACACTTAAGAATACTAAACAATAGTTATCCTCTGTAATACTTCATTAGTCCCTTTACTTATTCTTGTAGTTCCTCTCATCACAGCTGTTTGTCATGTCCATGCCAGCTACCCAGTTCCTAATTCACTGTCCTACTCCCAAATTCTTCATATTTCCTATTCCACTTCCTGTACAAGACCAAGTCAAAGACTTTGAAATGCCCATTGACCATGTGTTCTAGAATTGTCCCATCAAGTTGTTCATAGGTGTGTACTAGGCTAATAGTCCTGGAGCCTTTACAGGTCTAGCCCATAGGATTACCCTGGCATCATGCCACCCAACCTTAGTTCCCAGTGCCTCTGTTGAGTAGAGCCACTGGAGTGATCTCCGGGGTGAATTTTCTATTTCCCATCCACTCATCAAAATTTCTCTTGAAGAGGGCCAGTGAAGTGCTCTGTTTGATATGTATGGAAAGTCTATTCCATAGCATGGACAGTCTCTGGGTTATGAACCTGTCCCTCCAGCACATTCTGTTGATTGTCATAATGAGGTTGAGATCTCTGGAGCATGTGGTGCGGAGGGTTTGGGATTTCTTTAGATATAGCATTTCCAACAGAGCTGGGTCAGACATGGCTTTGTAAGTCAAGCCATGGGATATTGTACTCTATGACTGGCCTAATGAGGGAAGAGTAGAGGGAGACGGTGACCTCTTTCTTCCTGGATGCAAAACCCTTAGTAATAAGATGTGCCACATAAAAGGACTTTCTGACCACAGTGGCAATGTGGTGGTCAAAAGACAGGTTGCTGTCAACCTTTTCCCTGATCTCTTATAATGCCTTCCTTGTTCAGTGGACTACCATTCATGTGGTAATTCATGGGAACCGGGTTTTTCCCAAATAAGATGACGACACATTTTTTGGCATTGAGCTTAAGGCCATGGTTCTGACACCAGTCATTGGTTTCAGTGAGGCCTTTCGGTAGGATGTCAACATCACTTGGGGAGTTAATAGTAGCTCCCAACTTGCAATCATCTGCAAACTTTGTTAGCCAGAGTCCCTTCGTGCTGGCCTGGACTTCAGATACCAACAGAAGAGGACCCAGGACCCCGAACCCTGTGGGACTCCACTTGTGACTGGTCGGCAGTCTGACTTGGAGTCAGCTACTAACACACTGTGGGTTCTATCTGTGAGCCAGTTTGCAACCCATCTAGTGATATAGGGGTTGATGCATAGCTTAGTGAGTTTTTCTGTGTTTTCTGAATGGGAAATGGTATCAAAGGCCTTGTCCAGATCAAGGTAGGCTGTATGAACCACCTTGCCTTTCTCCACAGCTCTGGTGACTGACACAAAGACGTCGACCAAGTTGAGCAGGCATGATTTCCCCTTCACAAAACCAAACTGTGTGGGATCCAGAGTTTGGAGATTCTCTATAGGTGATAGTTCTCAGGGTCTGTAGTCACTCCTCTTTTGTGGAGAGGATGACTTTAGCAGTGCGCCATTTGGTAGGGACAAGGCCTGAGGTGAGGCTGTGATTGAACAAGGCACACAGGTGAGATGCCAGTTCACTCTGTAGTTCATATTGAACACAGCCAAGGATATTGCCATGTCCCATAGAAGCTGTATTCTTGACCTTGGACAGTGCTATTTTAACCTGTGCAGCAGTGATACTGGATACCTGCCAATCTACTGGTATTAGAATTCACCTTGGAAGTTTTTCATGGTGGTTACCTTTGTGGGGCGGGGGGGGTGAGGGATGTGGATTTCCAAGGTGATTAGTTTGTGGTCGGATCTAATCAGGGAGGAGTTGACTATTGGTGTAGTGCAACTGTTGCCCATGTTAGTAATGACCAGGTTGCTACCTCTAGTGGGGGTAAAAACGAGCTGGTCCAAGGCATTGGAATTAATGAATTCCAGGAAACGTTGGGCAAGTGTATTGGTACATGAGTAGTTTTCCCAGCTAATGGAAGGGTAGTTGAAGTTGCCCAGTATGAGAGTGTTAGGCTGGACCCTAGTAATCTCCGTTGTGCTTAGGAACGTGGAGTGTGAGTCTTGGGACATGGTTGGGGACCTATAGCAGGCTACGACCTGAATCGCTATCTATCCCAATGTTAGCTGCATCTGAAGTATCTCTGATGTGTTATGTTGGGCTACCAGTCTGGAGGTGTTGTGCATCCTTTACGAATACGGAAACACCACCACCTTTGGAGCTTCGGTCCAAGTTCTGGAGCCAAAAGGTGTGGAATGAGTTATAGCAGGGATGCTTTCTGCTGCTTTGAACCAGGTCTCTGTTACAGCATAAATGTCGATGTTCTCCATTTTAAGGAGTGCTTCGACCAAGTGCATTTTGAGATTTAGACTTCTAGCGTTGAGCTGCATGACCCTCAGATTGCATTTGTTTGTAGGTGTTATGGTGGTAATTTGGTCTTTGGAACACCGCCTAAAAAAGGCACTATAGGAGTGGCAAGAGCTTTGGCCAGTATCCGAAAGCCCAGGGGTGACAGATGCAGGCCATCTCTGGCAAAGCAATGAGGTCTGTCAATCATGTCATCCCAGGCAGACAGATACTGAATCCCCTTAAAATGGCACCAGAAACTTAGCCAATTGTTGAAATCAATCAGTGTTGTGTAGTCCAATCTCACCTTCATTTTTACGTATGGGTTCAGAGCCGATCCTCGGCTTCGACTCAGCTGATTTATAAGCTCGAAGATGTCTGGTTGGCTCGTGGCTAAGCAGGTATCCCATAGTGCACCAGTACAAACCCCAGATCTCCTGTGCCGCGTCGAGTTCGGTTGTGCTTCTCTTGGCTCTGGCTAAGTATTAACTGTTTTCTTGCTTACATTGTTAAAATTTTTGATCAAAGATATATTAACTTAGTACAATTGTTGTTGCATTAGTACTTGTTAGTGTAGGTTACTAATTCTTAGGTAATTAGCTCTTTGCGCCCTTTGGTGCAATCATGGGCCTTGGGCCTGTTAATGTTAATGTAGTAATTTGCTTTGTGGTATCCTGTGTACCAGTTTCTTACTTAGTGTGGATAGCTTATTACCGCTAGTGGTTTTTTGGTATTCCAGTCTACAATTTTGTAGAGTAGTTTTGGTTTTTGGCGGTTATCCGCTAGTGTTCTTTCCTACGGTTGTGGATTTAGTTGTTCGAAACTCCAGTTCCAACTTCCTCTGTTAATCTTTAACAGATTCAAGTTTTTTTCTGTGTGAAAGGTTTTTGTGTGTGTGTGTGCTAATTTTTGCTGGTCTGTTTAAGTTAGAAGACCTAGTTGCCCCTTTCCCGTCTGGACTAGGCCGTTTTAGTTAGAGGACCTAGTCCTCCTGTTGTCTCTTCCTCCTTCAGGGCTAGGCCAGTTTAAGTTAAAGGACCTCGTCCTCTCCTTTTCTTCTCTTTTCTGTCATCTGTGTGTATGTCTAAAGAGGTTAAGGAGCACAAACCTTCGGGCTTCAAGAAATGGATAGATGCTCCCAAAAAAATGTCATTGACTCATGGCCTGTGTGTCTGTTGCTTAGGGGCCATCCATTTGCAAGAGACTTGCTTGTTCTGTCATGCCTTCTCCCCTAGAGTGTTACAGGAGAGAAGGAACAAGCTAATTCTAAAGGGTCTGTTAAAGCCTTCCTTTGAAGAAGGCTTGTCTAGCTGTTCCTCTTCTTCCAAGTCCACTAAATCTGCAAAGTCTAAGTCTTCGAAAAGACCTTCTCCGGCACCGGCTGGTGTCTCGGAGCTGCCTCCTAAAGTGACAAAATCAGCCTCATCAGCTCCACTGCCTTCGGAGCTGACTGAGGGCAACATTGTGGTGACAGGGTCGGATCCTAGTTTGTCGGAGCCAACCACTGAATTTATGGAACCTGCTATTCCTCCAAGATCAAGATCCCCGACTGTCCTCCGGGTCTTCCAGGAGCCTTTCAGATGAAGATGTGGAGAGGGTAGTCCTGAGACTGTTGAAGTCGTCTGCTCTATCTAAATTGTTGTCAGCTCTGACCCAGTCGGTTCCGGAGCCTATGAAACCTGTGATACCCTCGATTGTTATTCCTCCTCCGAGCCAAGCTGGTTTGTCGGAGGGCTTGGTGCCATTGGTGGAACCCATGGCTCCAGCTCCACTTGCAGTTGCTTCTCTGCCGAGCTCTGCTCCAACACTTTCGGTGTCATCTGTTGTGTCCAGGGACTGAAGCTGTCTGGTTGGCACCGACAGGGAAGGTTGGAATTGGTCTTCTTCGGTTCAGAGTCTCCCTCTCGGCGCTATGGCTAGGGTGAGTTCGGACCCTGCATCTGTCTCAGAGCCGATAGCTCTGGCACCGATGTCATCCTCGATCTCTTCAGAGCGGGCAAGGCCCTCGGAGCCAGAGAGGTCAGCATTCGAGGTGATGAGGAGCATACTGTCCAAGTCACCAGTTTCCACCAAAGGTACCAGCACTCTTCCCCCCAGAGCACCCACTTCAGTCTCAGCCCCTACTCTCTCCGGAGACCGCAGAGACTGTCAGCCTCAGGAGCCACCAGCTGGTGGCCCCCACTCTTCCTTGACCTCCCCAGAATACCCTTCTGAGGAGTCCCCCAGGAAGAAGACATGCAAGAGGAAGCATATTGACTCCCAGGATGAGTCTTTGACATCTGACACTGGCTTAGAGGAGTCAGAAGGGTCTCCCAAGTCATCGTCTGATGATGTCTCTTTTGTGGACATCCTGGAGATCCTTAAGCAGAGGTGCGGCTGGCCCACTTTTAACCCTTCTGATGAGGGGTCGGTGTACCTGAAGGCTTTCGGGTCTCAACCTTCTGCCTCTTGGGTGTCTCCACCTTTTGACGAACTGATGGATTTAGTTAGTCGAAAGGTGTGGGATACTCAAAATGCCATGGAGCCAGCCCCTAGGAGACCCAGCAAGTTTCTTTCTGCCCCTCCAGATAAATAATTTTTGTCCAAAGGTGTCCCAGTAGATGCCATGGTGGTGGTGGCGGCAGCCATTAAGAAGGAGCTTGCTGAGACTTCTTCTTCTGTCCATCCGCCGAATAAGGAGTCTCAGCAGATGGACAGGTATGGGAAGCGTGTCTTCAGTTCAGCGGCTTTTACTCTTCAATCGTTGAACTATCTCACTCACTTCACACGATTGCAGAGGGATCTCCTTAAGGAGTTGGGAGATTCTATATAGGGTACATGTACTGAGGGAGCTCCTGTCAAGATTTCTGTTCAGTTGTCCACCCTAAATTCTATAGTTAACTTCTCCATGCGGCTTATTTCTTATGCGGCTGATGGAGCGAGTAGAGCAGCGGGTTCAGGAGTTGCCCTATGGCGTCACTCATGGATGCACTTGTGTAATTTTGTGGAACTGTTCAAATCCACTTTCACCAATGCCCCTTTTGATGGTTCCTCATTGTTTGGATCTAAGGTGAAGGACACACTCACTCGGTGTGAACAAGAAGGGAAGACTCTATCTGCCGTGGGAGTACGTTTTACTGTTCCCTCTAGACCATACCCTAAAGGTCAAAGGGGTGGTAAAATGTGGTTCAAGAAGTCCCAGAGGGTCTTTTCAGACACACAGGGTGAACCCTCCTTCAGAGGCAGAAGAGGAAATGGGAGACATCGCCCTAGAGGTAGGGGCGGTCCGCAATACCAACAAGGTCGTGATTCTTTTCGGGAACGGCCTTATCAGCATTCCTGAGGTGGGGTCTGACAGTGTTTCTCTGGGGCCGGTCAGGGGTCACTTTTCTTTGTATCCAGAAGCCTGGCTAAGTATAACCCAAGACAAGTGAGTACAAAGAGTTGTTACCAGAGGCTATAGCATACCCTTTTCCCTTCCACCATTTGTTCCCAAGAAGATCCCGGATGTACCACCCAATCTCAGGGATCAGGCAACTGTGGAGATCAACAAGTTGCTCTTAAAAAGAGTCATCCAACCCATCCCAGCAGACCAGATAGGATCCAAAACTTACTCCAGGTTCTTTTTAGTCCCAAAACGAACAGGAGACTGGAGGCCAGTATTGGACCTCAGCAGATTAAACAAATCCGCGAGGAAGGACAAGTTTCAGATGGTAACACTGCAGTCAATACTCCCTTTGTTAGGGAAAGACTGTTGGATGTGCTCAATAGATCTCCAGGATGCCTACTACCATATAAAAATGGACAAGGCATCCAGGAGTCATCTACGCTTCTGGCTGGGAGCCAATCACTATCATTTTCGTGCTCTGCCCTTTGGTCTCACCACAGCCCCCAGGGTGTTCACCAAATGCATGGCAGTAGTGACAGCTCACCTGAGACATCAGGGATTCCAGGTGTTTCCGTACTTGGACAACTGGCTCCTGACCACCCCCACCAGGCATCTACTTGACCAAAACAGGGACGCCACTATTCAACTTTATGCTCAATTAGGGATCTCCATAAATTGGGAAAAAATCTGCATTATTGCCCTCTCAATCTGTGATTTTTATTGACGCAGAGGTAGACACAGTGAACATGACAGCTCATCTTCCCGCCGAAAGGGCACAAAATTTAATCTGTCAAATTCAACGCTTTCTCCCTTTGTGGAAGGTCAAAGCAAAGTGGGTTTTTCAGCTCCTCGGGACTATGGCATCCACCATCCTATTAATACCATTAGCCAGGTTGCACATGAGAGTTTTCCAGTGGCTTCTGTTTTCCCAATGGTCCTTCCAATATCTTCCGCTGAATCACCCTGTTCTGCTGATGGAATCATGCAAGGAGGACCTCCTTTGCTGGATAGCACCCAGCCAGTTGACGACGGGTACCTCCTTTGTTCCTGCCAATCCGTTTCTAAGGTGACCACGGATGCCTCCCAGATCGGGGGGCATTATCTCAGCAGGACTGCCCAAGGCACATGGCAAGTACACGAGGTTCACCTGCATATCAATGTTCTGAAGATGAGAGCAGTGCTCCTGGTGTTGCAAGCACTTCAAGACCTTCTTCCTCTAGGGACTATTGCGATACAAACAGACAACATGTCGGTAGTTTGGTATATCAACAAACAAGGAGTTACCAGATCTTACCCACTCTGTTGAGAGGCCATGCGAGTTTGGGAATGGGCGATTTCTTCCCAGCACTTTCTTTTAGCAATGCACATCCCAGTGATGACCAACGTGATAGCCGACAAGCTCAGTGGGGCGATCCTGCTGCCTCAAGAGTGGTCTCTGAAACACGAAACAGCGGAACAGATTTTCCACAAATGGGGACAGCATTGCTGCAACCTTTTTGCCAGTCCAGTCAATGCCAAATGCAGCAGCTATTTTTCCCTCATTCCAACTCTGGGGGAGACACCCAGAGATGCTGTAGCTCACGATTGGCCCCTGGGTCTTCTGTCTGCATTTTCTCCATTTCCAAAGTGATTCAGAAAGACAGATGGCTGGGATGCAAGTTTAATCCTCATTGCTCCTTACTGGCCTCGTCAGGTTGGGTTCCCTTTCCTCGAGCCTCTTCTCCTGGATGATCCTTGGATTCTGGACCCAGCTCCAGATCTTTTGACTCGCATGTCAGGGTCGCTACATCCCTCGATCCACACCCTCAAATTGACAGTGTGGCTGCTTCAGTTTCATCCCTAGTCAGGCTTCACGATGCATCTGCTTCAGTGCCACATATCGTTATGTCCTCCCATAAACCTTCAACTAGGAGACTATATGGCAGTAAATGGAAATGTTTTTCTATTTGGGCACAGAAAATTAATGTAGATCCCTACACTGCTTCTATCCCTGTAATTTTGGAATTTCTCTATGAGCTTTTTCAGCAAGGATCTGCTGCTGCCACAATCAGAGTTCAATTGGCGGATATTTCTCATTTCCATTTAGAATTTCCAGACACCAATTTAATGTCTCATAAGCTATACAAGACCTTTTTGAAAGGAGCTACTCTATTGAGGCCACCTCTTCAAGAGCCTGTGGCTTCTTGGTATTTAAATTTTGTATTGTCCAAACTGACATCTTCCCTGTTTGAACCTTCTCACTCATCCTCATTGAAATTTTTGTCTTGGAAGACTTTGTTTTTGGTGGCTATCACATCTGCAAGAAGGGTATCTGAGTTACAAGCCTTATCTGTTAAGCCACCTTATTTGATCTTTCATAAAGACAGGATCTCACTGCGTACTAACCCCTCCTTTGTTCCCACGCCACCTTAAATCAATCCATAGATCTCCCAGTTTTTTTTTCCCTAATCACTGTAATGCAGCTGAATATCGGTTTCATCAGCTAGATGTTCATAGATAGCTACGTTTTTATTTGCATCGGACCAGATCAACAATTGATCTCCTTTTCTGAATCTAGATTAGGTTTACCAGTTTCTAAAGTGACACTATCTAATTGGATTTCCAGTTGCATAGCCTTTGTCTACAATTCGGAGGGCAGACCTTTACCCTCCAGGATCAAGGCTCATTCTACCAGGTCTCTGTCTACCTCTGCAGCCTTTCAAGCCAGGGTCCCACTTGATAATATTTATGCAGCAGCTACGTGGGCTACCCCTCACACTTTTATTACACATTACAAATTGGATTTAGCTTCTAGAGCTAGAGAATCCTTTGGCTCCACGATGCTCAGGAGTATTTTCCAATGAGCCACCCAAGAATAAGCCGCTAGGGATGCTGTCCCATACGTAAAAATGAAGGTGAGCTTGGACTACACAACATAAAGAAGTTATGTACTCACCATAACGTTCCATGTTGGTAGTCCATCTCACCCTTCATTTTTACCAACCCGCCCTCCTGCCCCATCCTGGAAGAATCTGGAGGTGTTAATATTTTGGTTATCTTTAGCTGGAGACCCTTTAGTATTGGTTTGTCTTTATGGTTATTTCTTCTAGTGAGCAGCAAACAAGATCTGGGGTTTGTACTGGTGCACTATGGGATACCTGCTTAGCCACGAGCCAACCAGAAGTCTTCGAGCTTATGAATCGGCTCCAAACCCATAAGTAAAAATGAAGGGTGAGATGAACTACCAACCTGGAATGTTATGGTGAGTACATAACTTCTTTTTTTTCTGCTTGTACTGTGGTATCATTCGGGGTGATGGTAGTATGCTGTGCAGGGCTAGGGTCATACCTGCCTGGGCTACATAATCCGAGAGTTTCTCTATGTCTCTTTTTACGTAGTCCAGGTAGGAATGTCTCAGGTCATTCACACCCATATGTACAATGACAGTGTCATATTTGTACCTGTTGTTGAGGGACCTGAGTGCGTGCATTATGTGACAGGTCCTGGCACCTGACAGGCAGCTGGCTGTTAACTTTCTCCTTATTCAACCTAGTGAGTGGGACATCAGTGTGCCTCACTATCGAGTCACCTATGAATAGTGTGTTGGGCATGCTGTTTTGCCTTAGGGACTTTGTTTGAGTGACACACTGTTTAGGAGAGTTGTGTCTTGTGATTAGTGTGTTGTGGTGGTCGAATTAATTTCTGCTTTGGAGGTCTCTGTTGTTTGGGTAGAATTTTATTGAGAGCCTTAGCAAAGGTGGGTGTGTTGTTTGTGTTTTTATGTGAAGGCAGTGCACCCGGTGTGTGTTCTGGAGGACTGTGTGTCATATGGGTTGTGTGTCATAATCCATTCTTAACAATGGATTTGGTTTGGCTGAGTGCTCCCTCTGGCCATGGACATATGTTGGTGGCTGTCCTGGTGATTGTTATCCTAAAGAACAGTGATCAGCTGTTCCCTCAGGATTATTTTTTGGACTTTCCCTGCAACTACTGTTCTATTAATAGGTCTGTAGTTCATCAGAGCCTTGCTGTTTTGTCTTGTACAAGTGTATCACTCACTGTCTTCGTCACTTTTGCACTCTGTAGTGATCTGTTGAAAATCTCCATCAAAAGATCTGCCAGCACATTTTCTAGATACCTCTGGATTCTGGGAGGCAGCCTGTCTTGTCCCCATGCTTCAATCTTCCTGGTGGCTGCCATGTATGTACATTTTCTGTGTGTGTGTGTGTGTGTGTGTGTGTGTGTGTGTGTGTGTGTGTGTGTGTGTGTGTGTGTGTACTGTTCTCCTAACTCTGCTTGTTTTCCTTCATTACACCCTCCTCCTGCTTTCCTTTGTGTACACTGGAACACAGTTTTTATCTAGTATCTTTTCGTATTACAGATCTTCCAAGATATCCCTTCCATATTTTCTCAGCCTGGCCAAGATTGTTCCTCTACAATTCCTCCTTTCTGCTACATATCTAGAAGAAAGCCCCCCACACTTTCTGAGCATTTTTGCCTCCTTTTCAGCTTCTGCCTTTGTTGCTTCAGCCCCCCCCCCCCCTTTGTTGCTTACCTCTTTGTACTGTGGCTTCTCTACCTTTTCTGTTCTTTTATTTGTGGAGCTTTTCTCCCCTGGCCCCATCTAAAAATGAATAAAATTATCCAGTTGAACTCACCCAATAAACAAATATCAATAAATAATTACATTCGCCCTTTCTCTTATACCTCCTTTTTGTCCCATGCATTTCCCATAATTGATGGTCTTTCACTCTTATGCAGCTACATAGATCTTCTTTTCTTTGCTTCCTTATATCCTTCTCCATAACCATGAGTAATTTCATATTTGACTCATTACAATAGCCTAGTTACTCCTTCAGCATATCTTTCTCTCTCAGTTCTCAGTTCTACACCATCCACTCCCCTAAAAGTCCAAACAATTGTCTTTCTATTGTGTTCTTTCTCTGTCTTTAAGCAATACAGTGGCTTGATCATGTTTGAATACCATGCCTTCACCTGGAAATCCTTGACCTCCTCCACCTTGGTTTGGCTACATTCAAATTTTGCTGCAGAGCATTGCTTTCACTGGATGGAGTTGTGCTGTTATCTTTCTACCTATGGAAGAAGACCTGAACGATCACTGACTTTGTTTCTTAAGTGAGCTAAATAAAGTTAGGTGCAGGTTCATATCTACATCTCCTGGCACTGACAGCACCACATTACTTCAGGGTCCCACTGGACTACATCAATGTGCTCCAGCAAGCTGTAAGCTGCCAGTGATTGCGTTTGTCATGCTCTCACAGATCAGCTCTTGGTGTCTAGCTCTAGTCACTATGTTGTAAAATTCTAAATGAAGCCCAAGACGCTGTTCATGCTAGGACAAGGAACATTCACTCCACTCTCAGCTGGACAATCCTGTATGTCCTTTGAGAAGAAGAAAATTGCATAGAATTCCCTGTAGACATAAGAAAATGTAAAAACAAAAGAATGCCCAGTTAGTTAAAAGTGGATAGTAGTTTAATGATGGTTATTTAATATGTACATTCTTTGTTGTGTCCGGTATGTTGGTGGTGGTTGTATATACTATTGTACTTTTACCAGTAGTTGTGTTTCATTCATTTATGAATTATGTTTTTAAGGTTTAGGTACCTGAAAAACTGTGCCTTTAATGGACCTGACCAGTCAATGTTAAGGTCACCCAGAATTATCGGTGTATGTTCCTTAGGCTGTTCTAGCATGATGTTGGTGCTATTTCAAACTAGCATGTGGTCAGATGGGGATAGGATTTATATAGTTACTGTCTGAAGTACAGCTTTACCTCCTAACATGATTTGTAGGATTTCAATTGGGGCTATCATTTCTGGCAATGCAACTTTTTGTGCTAGGTTTAGGTATAAGGTTGGCTTCTTGACTAACTAGTGTTAATAACCCTGATAAGTTTAGAACCAGATCTGCAGTGCAATATTTATTGGAGATTTGGGTGGAGGGTGTTCAAATGGTATGTCTAATCCATGATTCACAAATGGAGAGTGAAGTGGGTTTAGGGGCAGCATCCCATAACTTCATTTGTGACCTTTTAATGTGAGCAATGGAGAGAGCCTTTGTGACTCATAGAATAGGAGGAAGGGTCTGGCATTGTGATACAGACCAGAGTTATGGTGTATATGCCCAGACTGCACTGTAGGTAATAGCAGATGCATGGAAATTGTGAGAAAATGTATGTACATAGCCCCTGGAGATGTATGGAAAAGTAGTGTACTCTGCATAAATATTTGAATTCAGGCAGAGATGGAGCAGTGTTTAATACTATATGCTGTGAGCTGCAAATCTGTATTATGAAAGTGCTGTAATCCTAAATTCTGAGTTTTGAAATTACTTGTGTGATGTAGAATTGCTAAGTTCACAAATAATTCTGTTATTGTGATGGGCTTATACCTGCACTATTAAAGGGAATATGGTCCTAGCTCTGTTCACCCACCCCTTTATTTCTAGCCTACCAGTTAATGCTCTTGTTGACCATACAGAGCAGGTGCAGCACTCTGATTCAAGTTGTCTATAGAGGTGTGTGTATATTGCAGCTGTCAAGACTTTAGCAATGTACTGTATATATATTGTATATAGATCTGCTTCTGTCTTGAACTTTGATATTTGCTGGCATATAAGATGCTAAACTCTCTCAAGGCACCTTGTGTGGTGAATATCAGCCAGTAGAGTCTTAACTGATTGGCAACCCTTTAGTACCATTTCATACACCCTTTGTTTCTTGGACAGTAACAGATTACCCTTCACAGGTATTTGTAATGTTTGCACACTGCTAGTTTCTAAAGGAAGGAAGTATGCTCCACAGAATGTTTGCTAATGTGCATGATATCAGATTCTACATTGCATTTTGTAAGAACAAGTTCAGCCTAGCGATCACCACACTCGTATACAGCATCTTGCAGCCCTAACCATGGATTGTACGTGTTTTCTGTTGAGGGAGAAGTGAAGTTAGCCATAAATAGTAAGTATGTTTTTTCTGTTTAGAGTGAAATGACAGGAAAACAGTAGACATGAGTAAAAAAAAAGGGTTCATTACAACAGCATTGCTGTAATGGGGTTTTGGTGGAAGAATTGAGTTGAGTCTTGTATTTCAGGGCAAACAAGGGATCTAAGATGGTTTTGCTTAGTCTTTTAAAATACTTATGATTTCATTGTACACTTTTATGTGCTAATTTTGTGAATTTTTCTGTTACAGGACCCCAAATTCTTAAAAGAAACAGCTGAATGCACATATGTGTTTGAATGGCGTACTCCCTATGCCTGTTTACCCTTCAAGTTATTTGAGTGCTCTGTAAGGTAAGATGTTTTCTTCATTACTTTAAAATTGTTTAGTTTAGTAGTTACAATGTTCCTTTTTAGAACAGGTATCCAGTTGCTTCAGCAGAATACGGTCTTCCTTACTATTTCCCAGTTAGGGATTTATTTTATTTAATAGAGAAACATTAATAATTTACTTCTGACTTTTACACCAGATATTCCCGATGAGAGCTTTAAGTGTGCATATTCACATGTTGTATGGCAGTAAGACATTAACTGTTAAGTGTCAATTGTTTTTGTAATGTTTCCACGTGTAAGGAGGAACAGATGTTCGTCGTGTTACACTGCTGCAGTCATCACACTTGGGTTATCCTGCCGTCAGGCGGTCCCGCAGTCGGCCAGAGTTCCAGAGTCGTGGTTCGGCGTCGGTTGCTGTTGCTTCTTCCCTGACGTCAGTGCTCCAGGGGTATACAAGAGGCATCCGACGCCATTTTCTTCAGTCTTTCTTGCCGCACGGTGCCCGAAGCAGAAGCAGTTCGCAAGTGCCAGTCGTCCGACTCCTGAGATTTTCAAATCGAATTTCAGACCGAAGTCTTCAATAAAGCTAAGTACCCCATTGGGGAACCTTTTCTTGCCACAGTCCGATGTCAGAAAAAGTTAACAATTGCATTTCTTGTGGGAAGCAAATACCTCATAAGGACTTTCATTCTTATTGTATTCCTTGCCTAGGCCCAGACCACAATGTCACAGGTTGTTGGTTTTGTGCTAGGTTTAGCAAATGAACTATTAAACGTCGGTTTGATTTCGCCCGACATTATTTTGGTAGGAAATTTAATTATACCATATCGTCGGAGCAACCGACGACCGGAATGCATAAAAAATGCAAAGATAAGGACAGGCAGCCGAGACCCAAACCAGACTCCGAGGCCTCTGCTAGGCCAGTCGCCGGTTCTCCGGTTTTCAGTGAGGCGCCTACGCAGCCCCTGACGACCGCTGATTTAGAACCCCAGGCAGCATCCGATTCCCAAGCGAAGATTGCTAGGCCTCCACAACCTTTATCTTTAGGCCCTTTCGACTCCATGGCTGAAGGAGATTCCGGTGCAGTTGAAACGCCTTCAGTTGCAGAAGGTGTCTTAAGACTGACTACACTCACTATTAAATCCTATGCAAAGCTGAAAACTCCTTTAAAAGCAAAGAAGACTGTACAGCAGTCTCCAGTACAAGGCCCCATGCCTAAGAAACAGATGCTTAAGATGGCTGAAGACTTAATTATCCTAATCAGGGGTTCCCATCCCCCTCCTGATAAAAGGCCTAGACAGGAGGAGGACTACGCTTCCTCTGACCAGGTTTCAATTTCTTCAGATTCTTCTGAGGAACAGGAATACTCTTTTCCCCCTTATGAAGACTCTGATGCTGAAGAGTCTATTCCTTCAGCATCTCCCCCAGAAGACTACTCTTTTGGGGAAACTTTACATACCATGAGGGAACATTTCCACTGGGAAGGCCAGGATTACTCTGATTCTAAGAAAAGGCTCCGAGAGTTCCTTTTACTAACCCAGCACAGACCACTTGCTATTCCACCCGTGTTAGACATTGTGGATGATGTTTATTCAGAATCTAGCCTTAACCCAGATTCACTACCTCTTGCACCAGCCAAACCAGACAGATACAATAGAGTCCCTGACTCACACAAATTCCTATATAAAAGCCCTGTTGGTGACCCAGAAACCATTTCCCAGGAGGTTAAGGCCTCTATTACTAAAAATCTTGTACCCTCTGAAAGGGATTCTAGAGCACTAGACAAATGGGGAAAGAAAGTATATACCTCAGCTACTCTAGCTATGAGGGCCTTAAATTGCCAGTTTCATATGCTGAAATATGAACAATATTTGATGTCTCAGTTAAAACAAAAATGATCACACATACCGAGCAGCCTGATTACAAGGAAATGCAAGATTTGTTGCATACAGCTGAACAAATGGGAAAACATACTTTGCAATGTGGATTTGATTCATTGGAAGCTTCTTGTAGAGCAGCAGTGACAGGGTTGGTCATACATAGGCATGCTTGGTTAAAAGAACAAACTTTACCTGATCATGTTAAAGCAAAGTTATTAGATGCACCTTTACAGCAGGATGTTTTATTTGGTGTAAAAGCAGAAGAGGTTTTAAAGAAAATGGAGGATAAGGCAAAATCTATGCAGATGGTCAAGGATTTTTTACAGGTTCAACCTCCTCGTTTCAGCAGAAATTGGCCAACCAAAAACTGGTCCATTCCAGCTTCTGACAGACCACAGAGGGGCAAATACAGACGCCCAAGGGGCAGAGGTCAGTCACAAGGCTCTTACAAGCCTCGACAATGGGGTGCCACAACCCAGAAAGGAGGAGAAGACAGATCTCAAACTATCAGAAGACAAACACAATGAGACTGCCAATCAAATCCCTCTTGGCAGCTCCCTTGGGAGGAAAACTAGCACTTTTTTGCAGACAACTGGCACATCATCACAAAAGACAAATGGGTCCTAAATATTGTATCTCAAGGATACAGATTCCACTTTCACACTTTACCAAGGATAAAAGGAATGCCAAACCTGCCACCAAATCAATGGGCAGAGGCTCAAAAGCAAATTACAGCTCTCATGGACATGAGAGCCATTCAGTAGGTTCCTACACAGGAGCAAGGACAAGGATTTTACTCAAGACTCTTTCTAGTTCCCCGAAAGGACAAAGCCTGGAGACCCATTCTGGACCTCTCAATTCTAAACACATATCTGGAAGTACCCAAGTTCAAGATGCTAACACTACAGCAACTTCTTCCCATGCCTGGCAAGAAGGCTTGGCTAGTAACGTTGGACCTCAAGGAGGCATACCTGCATGTCCCTATCAGACAAAATTGCAGAAGATACCTCCGATTTATAGCAGGTTCAACCCATTGCCAATTCTCTGCACTGCGCTTTGGCTTATCTACTGCACCCAGGGTCTTCACAAAATGCCTAGCACCAGTAATTGCATACTGCAGACAAAGAGGAATTCAAATATATCCATACCTGGACGACTGCCTTATTCAAGCAGAAAGCAAGGACATTCTTTTAAACCATCTGGAGTTTGTCAAAAACCTATTAAGTTGTCTAGGGTACACAGTAAACGAAAAGAAGTCAAAACTATTGCCCTCACAAGACATAATATTCCTGGGTGCCAGCTTAAGTACAACGGCCCAGATGGCTTATCTCACGCCAGACAAGCAAGGACAACTGACTCAATACTTCAAAATGATGGCAACAAAGACCCAACTCCCTGCAAGAAAAATTCTGCAGGCCTTGGGATTCATGGTATCTTGCATACTACTAATACCATATGTGAAACTGCATATGAGGAAATTACAATGGTACCTGAAAAGCATATGGACTCAACACAGCCACAGCTTGGAAACAATAATACCACTCATTCCCTGCCTTCAACAGGAGTTTCTATGGTGGGCTCAGGCATGTCACCTCAACAAGGGTCAGCCTTTTACCTTACCCACAGCCAGGCAAACTATAACAACAGATGCATCGGATTATGCTTGGGGAGCACACATGGCAGGACAGTGTATTCAGGGCAAATGGTCTGCAGATCAAAGGCATCTACATATCAATCAAAAAGAGATGCTAGCTGTACAAAATGCCCTAACAGCTTTCAAGGACCTCCTACATCCAGGACAACAACTAATAAAGATGGACAACACCACAGTGATGTGGTACATAAACAAGCAAGGGGGCACACATTCCTACCCCCTATGCAGGCAAGCAATGACCTTGTGGAACACAGCACTGACCTACTAAGTACAACTACAAGCACAATTCCTGGCAGGAAAGAAAAACACATTGGCAGTCGATCTAAGCAGAAACATCATAGATCCTCACAAGTGGAAACTAGATCCACAAGTATTCGCAATGATAACTCAAAAATGGGGGAGCCCAGACATAGATCTGTTTGCCTTCCCCCAAAACTACCAACTATGGAAATTTTGCACAGGGACATACCACACATTAGCTTGGAAAGCGGACGCCCTCACATTCAGTTGGAAAACATTAACAGTGTATGCCTTTCTTCCACTGCTTCTTCTGGCAAAGGTGCTGCTGAAAGCCAGATTAGAGAGGCCACAAATGATACTCATTGTTCCAGACTGGCCACACCAACACTGGTATCCAATACTAAGGAACATGGCTCAAGGCCCACCATGGATTTTACCTCAAATTCCTCACCTGCTCACTCAGCAAAACAATCAGATTCTACACAGCCAGCTCAAGACTTTAAATCTGGCTGCATGGCAAATTACCTAAACAACCAGTCAACACTTCTCTCTAAAGCTGTTATGGATGTCATTCTGGAGGCCAGGAGGCCCAGCACCAGGAAAGCCTATTCAGACAAATGGAAAAGATTCTGCGCCTGGAACCAGGCTAAAGGCCAAAATCCCCTTGTCCCAAATATTCCTCAGATTCTACAATATTTAACTGAGATGTTGCACAAAGGACTTTCCTTTTCATCTATTAAGATCCACGCCTCAGCTATTTCAGCTCAATACAACACGGATCCTCCTATATTTTCACATCCATTACTAAGACAGTACCTCAGAGGGGCTAAGAACATAAGACCGCCCTGGAGAGCACCAACTTGGAATCTCAACTTTGTTTTGGAAAAACTTACACTACCGCCCTTTGAACCAGCTTTTACAGCTGATTTACAGTTTCTGTCATGGAAAACTGCCCTGCTGCTATCAATAACTTCAGCACGAAGAGTCTCAGAGCTACAGGCCCTAATGGCAGTGGAGCCTTTCATCATTTTTCATCAAGACAGAGTCACTTTACGAACTAACCATTCCTTTATGCCAAAGGTGGTATCCAGTTTGGCCCTAAATCAAACCATTCATTTGCTCACCTTTTATCCAAACCCCCAGAACAAAGGGGAAAGGCTCCTACACTCTTTGGAAATTCACAGGCAATTATGTTACTACTTGGATAAAACTAAGGCTTTCAGAAAATCTGACCAGCTCTTTGTATCCTATGCTGCAGGATCACAAGGAAAGGCTATCTCAAAACAGACCATTTCAAAATGGATAGGACATTGTATCCGTTTCTGCTACACACACCATGGGAAACTTGTACCTGGTAACATTAGGCCCCATTCACCAGGGCTACAGCAACTTCAACAGCCTTCCTCAGAGGGGTGCCAACCAAGGATATTTTGGAGGCTGCAACTTGGAGTTCAGTGCACACCTTCACCAAGCACTATCACTTACCTCTATACTCTAAAACCAGAGCTGGCTTTGCCACTGCAGTTCTGCAGGGCCTACTAGCTTCTCCAAACCCTGTTTAGTTCCACCGCCCATCTTTAGCTTTGGGATTCAACCCAAGTGTGATGACTGCAGCAGTGTAACACGATGAACATAGTACAGTTTTGTACCTACCATAAATGTAGATGTTCGAGTGTTCACACTGCTGCAGTCCAGGTTACCCTCCCTCAATCCCCTCTGACCTAGCTGAACTTTTCTATACCTTTCTATCCTGTACAACCTTTGTGGTGTATTTGCTTGTAACTGAAGGTATTCCTTTTATTCCTTTTATCTGTTTTATTAGCAATATGTATTGCCTACCTACTTGGGGGCACCTGACATCTGGGGCAAGAAAAACTGAAGAAAATGGCGTTGGATGCCTCTTATATACCCCTGGTGCACTGACATCAGGGAAGAAGCGACAGCAACCGATGCCGGACCAATACTTTGGAACTCCGGCCGACTGCTGGACCGCCTGACGGCTGGATAACACAAGTGCGATGACTGCAGCAGTGTGAACACTCGAACATCTACATTTAGGTAGGTAAAAAACTGTACTTTATTTTGTTGATATTTTGTTTTACTTCCTCTAACTAAAAATACTGTACCATTAGGATGTGTGGAAGGTGATACAAAATGTCTTTTTGATGCTATTCATCTGTAGCTCAACATTCATTGATGATTGAAAGAAAGCATGTTAACTGGCATTTAGTCTGAACTTTTGTATGAAGTGTACAGTTCAGGAGCTATTTGGAATCGGTTTATATTTTGACTTGCTGTTTAAGGTACTTGGAGAGTGGAAGACTAAGATCTGATCACTCTGGTTCCACTTCCATTGCTTGCAAATCCTTGAAAGCTAACCTTTACAAAGAAGCAGGAAAGTCTGAAACATTTTTTTAAACCAAGGACAGGTACTCCACAACCCCAAACAGGGCTGGCCATTGGTCTTCTGGTGCCCTAGGCAAAAGGGCTCCACGGCAACCCCCACCACCACCCATTGCCCCCATCCTGTTCTACCCGCATCATCTAGATTACTTTTTTCTTGTTTTTTCTCACAGTTTGTTAATACTCTTCTGTATTTCCTGTATTAATTCAACACCTTTTAAAGAAGCCATTTCTTTACTAGAAAAAATAAATACTGGAAAAACTCCCCTGCTAGAATGGCACCCTAGGTGGCTACTTGGTTGGCCTCTGCCTATGAGTATGGCATTGAGGCTATCAGACAGTTTCTGAGTAAGAAAATAGATATACCTACAGGTGATGTTCAAAATATATGTGCATTATTAGACTTAGTTCTGAGCAACAATGTATTTATGTTTGATCAACTTTTGGCCTCTGCCTAAGGCCAGCTATGCCCCTGAAACTTTATATTCCAAACCCATGGGCACACAACATTGGGAAAGGGAAACTCCTCAGTGCACAGCAGTCTCAAACAGTCACTTGTTTCACTCAACACAAAAAGAAACTGATGTCCAATGTTTAGAATACTGAGAACACGCAGGAAAGCCTTTTGTGATAACGGCTTTGGTTAAAGTAATATCTGTTTTGCTGATATTCCTTTAATTTTTATTATGCCATTCAGCTAAGAAGTACTACTTTCATAACAAGATTTATTTCATTGTCCATCTGATGAATAGGATTGGTTTAAATAAATAAGTAAATGAATCAAATGTTTTCAAACTGCAGATGAGATGGTGGAGATAGCAGTATTTCCATATCTTCTTGAGATGAAAAAGTTATTTCAGAAGGATAAATTCCAGATTCTATGAAATGAACCGTTTCCTTCAGAATCCTACTATTATTTCATTCTCTTAGATCTCTAGGATGCATTATGTTACACTTAAGTGTGCCTGTCCCCTTGTAGAAACCTATATCATATGTGATAAGTGATGTGTAGATCATGCACTTTGGTGTCACATATTTACTTTTAGTCATCGTCAAGGAGGAGTAACAATGGTAGAAACCTTTTTTGGGAAAAGCAGAATTAAGGTGTACTGTTTTCCTGGATGAGTGACTGTTAACCATGTAGCGGCCCAGTAATTGTATCTCAAGACTTAATGGTCATTGTTGATTGGTGCAGACTTCTTTGCCTAGAAGTAATTAGCTAGAAGTGGAAATTAACTCATGATCAGAGACCAGATTTGACACTGTAAAGATTAAGCATGTCCGACGTTTATGTAATCATTTAATGCTCTGACATACTTTGCCTTACATTCACTGGGGCTGCTGGGATGCACAGTCTTGCAGTACTACTGCTTCCTTTGATGATACAATGATACCTGGACAAACAGTGCTACAGTCTGTGGCATGTGAGTTATTTTGTCTTGGTGAAGCATTTGTGGCAGGTTGAAATTTTCTTTGTAATTTGAGAGTGGTCAGATAGAAATGTCATAACCAGACATTATAAAAAAGGTTAGAGGAAGTTTTATTGTTTAAAAAAATACAGAGCATTACAATCAGAATAATAATTCGGAAAGCATAGCATATCACATAAATAATTACAGCTGTCACTAATCAAGCCTCTGTAGTGCTTGGCACTGCAGTACCTAATCAAGTCTGTGTCAAGTTGTCATATATCACTTATTTGCACTGCTTCAGTAATAGCTGTAGTGTCTGTGCAAAATGCAACTCTATTCTCATTTACAGTTGGTGCATCATTTACATAGCAGTACTTACTGCTTACTATCACTCAGTAGTTACGTCATCAGTCATTAAGGTTTTTCCCCTTCAGCCAGTAGGGACCTCTTGTTTAACTGCAATGGTCTAAGGCTGTAATTTCAAAAGCCTGGCACAATAGCCATTCCATGTCAGCCAAACTGAGATCCAGAAATCTGCCTGATGGCACGTTCATTGCCATAGTTAGAACAAAGTTACTGTCTGTCAGGTTTGAAAACTACAGTGTTGCAGCTACAAATTTCAAGTTCATCTTACACAGAATCTAGGCATCATGTTACATCTTGTATCACTTTTGAAAAGAGGATGCTTGACACTACAGAGTGATTAGCTGTATAACATTGTGTCATGTTGTTGCACAAAATGGATGCCTTTGTTTATAGCTCAAGAGCAGCTCCTTGCCTTATGTAAATTTCACTTAGGTTGAATGCCTCATTTAGCTGTTTTCAGTGTCCTTGTAACAGTTGTTTTATACATATGTGCTGTTTATTTAGCCTTCCTCTATCAGTGGAGTATGTTTTAATTAAGCTCTGTAAATCACTGGTTAGTCTCTCTGGATTCACAGATTACGTTTAGTAAACTCTTTGCATTAATTGTACCTGGATATGTCATCCAGTGAATAAATTTCTTTCCTATGTACAAAAGAGAAAATAAGTCTGCATAGCAGGTGATGCAGTGATGATGTGAAGTATTTGACAGTCTTTAGAGATGACAGATTTATATTCCAATGCTTCTTTTTTCTCTAAAAATGCCTGCTAGAATTATATGTAGTATAGCGTGCAGTGACATTTTCTCCTGCTGTCAAATATGTCATACATGTCATGATTGGTAATACTCACTGTATTAATCACAGCTTTGCCACAGAAGGACAGTTTTGGAGACACTATTGTGCAAGTACCTGTGACTGTGCATTCCCATACACACATCTGTTCTTTAGCCTCAGTGCTGCTGCTGAGACTTGCAATGACATGATGTTTATGAATGAATCTGATAACTCAGGACTGACCTATGCAGTTCAGGTAGTAGAATGTTTTCAATATAACTCTGTAGCATTTATCTATCTACCATGATTTGAATATGTCAAAGTAGTTAGTCCTTGCAAGTATTAAGCTGGTTCTTGATCACTGGATTTCCAAAGTTTAGGCTGTATTGGATTAATCCCAGGGTGTAATGGAAACAATCCCTGAATTAGCATATTGATGACTATAGCTATTCAGAATTGTAGAGCTTTTATGTTCTTCGTGTTTCACTGTTGCAGTCATTACATTTGGGTAATCTGCTGGTAGGTTGCCCTCAGTCGTCCTGAATAACAAAGTCTTGGGTTCTGCGTCGGTTGCTGTCTCCTCTTCCATGACCTCAGGTCGTCAGGGGTATAAAACATGCAGCCAATGCCATTTTATTCAGTCTTTCTTGCTGCGTGCTGCCCGAAGCAGAAGCAGTTCGCAAGTGCTGGTCGGCTGACTCCTGAAATTTTCGCATTCGAGTTTCAGAACCAAAGTCTTCAAACTACAGCTAAGTACCCCGTTAGAGAAACTTTTTCTTGCTCCTTACCGATGTCAGTAAAAGTTAATTGCATTACTTGTGGGAAGCAAATTACCTCATAAGGATTTTCATTTGTACTGTATTCCTTGCCTAGGCCCAGATCATAACGTGCCTTGCTGTCGGTTTTGTGCAAGATTTAACCAACGCACTATTAAGCGTTGGTATAGTTTTGCTTCTAAATACTTTGGATCAAGATTTAATTATCCTGATATGTCGTTGGTTAGCAATCTGACTACCGGAGTTCACAAAAAACGCAAAGAAAAAGACAGAGACAGACCATCAAGGTAAAAAAACGACGACAAAGCTTCTCCTAAGCCAGTCGCCGGTACTCAGTGAGGTGCTTTCGCAGCCCCTGATACCCGTTACTTTTGAGTCGCAGGCCTCTACCGAAACCCATTTGGAGTCCGGTATGCCGCGAGATTCTCAGAGTATTGAACCCATGGATGTCTCTCCCTTGGATGGGTCTGGAGCCACTGGGCAGGCACCGGAGCTGCTGAGCAGGCACCGGCTTCTGAGGGTGTTTTCAGGCCTCAACATTTTTATATTAAACCGACACCAGCCTCAAAAACAAGGTCAAAAACATCTCCTATGTCTAAAAAACTGACGCATGAACCAAGTGCACAGGCCCCTAGGCCTAAAAACAGATGATCAAAATGGCTGCGGACTTAATTACCTTGATCAGGGGTTCCCAACCCCCCCCTGCTAAGAAGCCTAGGCGAGGCACTGATTATGAATCTTCAGATCAGGTTTCCATTTCTTCTGATTCCTCTTCTGATCAGGAATTTTCTATTCCACCCTGTGAGGATTCTGATGCAGAGGAATCCATCCCATCTGCATCTCCTCCTGAGGATTACTCTTTTGGAGAGACTTTACATACTTTAAGGGAACATTTTCATGGGGAGAGTCAGGATTTCTCTGAATCAAAAAAGAGGCTTAGGGATTTCCTTCTTCTTCCTCACCATAGGCCTTTGGCTATACCTCCTGTATTAGACATTGTTGATGATGTGTTTTCGGAATCAAGCATGGCTCCTGTTTCCCTACCTCCGGCTCCTAGTAAGCCAGACAGATATTACAGGGCTCCTGACTCCCACTAATTTCTATTCAAAAATCCTGCTGCTGATCCAGAGACTATTTCTCAGGGTCCCAAGGGTGTAAAGGCCTCTATAGCCAAAAATCCTACCCCCTCTGATAGAGATTCCAGGGCGCTGGATAGATGGGGAAAGAAGGTTTATACGTCTGCTACCTTGGCAATCAGTGCCTTAAACTGCCAGTTTCATATACTTAAATACCAATAGCATGTTATGGGCTTACTGAAACAGAAAATGATGTTGATTTCTGATTGTGTGGAAAATAAAGAGGTACAGGAATTATTGCATTCAGCCGAACAAGTTGGAAAGCATACTTTGCAATGTGGTTTTGATTCCTTGGAGGCCTCTTGCAGGGCCGCAGTTACTGGATCTGTGATTAGAAGGCATGCCTGGCTCAAGGAGCAAAATTTGCCTGATCATGTTAAAGCTAAATTGTTGGATGTCCTCTTGCAGCATGATACTCTGGTAGTAAGGCAGAAGAGGTTTTAAAGAAAATGGAAGATAAAGCTAAATCTATGCAAACTGTAAAAGATTTCTTGCAAGTGCAGCCACCCAGGTTTAGTAGGTACTGGCCTGCTAAAAATTGGTCCTTTCCTGTGTCCAACAGAGCCACTCAAGGCAAATTCATGCACTCAGAAGGCTTCAGATATCAATCACAGGGTTCTTACAGGTCAAAGCAATAGGGTGCCTTCGATCTGCCACAAAATCAGTGGGCAGAGGCTTAGAAACAAGTTATGTCCCTCATGGATATGGGGGCTATTCAACCAGTACCAGAAAAGGAAAAAGGACAAGGTTTTTGTTCAAGACTTTTTTCCTGGTACCTAGAAAAGATAATTCTTGGCGTCCAATAGTGGACTTATCGATTTTGAACACGTACCTGGACATTCCAAAATTCAAAATGCTGACTTTACAACAGCTACTGCCTATGCTGGGCAGGAACGCTTGGTTAGTGACTCTAGACTTAAAAGAGGCATACCTGCATATCCCAATAAGGGAATCATGCAGAAGATACCTCCGCTTCAAGGCAGGTTTTTTGCATTACCAATTCTCTGCACTGCCCTTTGGCTTATCTACTGTGCCCAGGGTCTTTACAAAGTGCCTGGCACCAGTAATTGCATTCTACAAACAAAGAAGCATACAAATTTATCCTTATCTGGATGACTGTCTCATTCAAGCAGAGGTCAAGGACACTCTTCTTCAACATCTGGCATTTGTAAAAAGGCTTCTAACATGCCTAGGGTACACAGTAAATGAAAAGAAATCCCAACTGGTACCCTGTCAAATAATTACATTCCTGGGTGCAAGCTTGAATACAACTGCCCAGATGGCTTACCTTACGCCAGACAAACAAAGGCAACTAACAATATATTTCAAACAAATGGCAACAAAAACCCAGTTATCTGCAAGACAAATTCTGCAGGCTTTGGGGTTCATGGCATCCTGCATTCTACTAATTCCATATGCGAGACTGCATATGAGGAAACTTCAATGGTACCTAAAAAGTTTATGGAGCCAACATTGTCACAGTCTGGAAACAATGATTCATCTCATTCCCTGCTTACAACAGGAGTTTCTTTAGTGGGCAGAGACATTTCACCAAAACAAGGGACTGTCATTCACTCTACCCCTGCCACCCAATCCCTAATTACAGACGCATCAGACTATGCTGGGGGGGTTTGGAGCACCTGGCGGGGAGATGCATTCAGGGCAAATGGAGCCCAAAACAAATGCATTTGCATATCAATCAGAAAGAGATGCTGGCTGTTCAGAATGCTCTGACCGTCTTCAAGGACTTACTTCATCCAG
This sequence comes from Protopterus annectens, assembly GCF_019279795.1. Taxonomy (NCBI): domain Eukaryota; kingdom Metazoa; phylum Chordata; order Ceratodontiformes; family Protopteridae; genus Protopterus; species Protopterus annectens. The sequence goes on from NC_056725.1 coordinate 1,749,125,243, forward strand.
GACAACTACTGATAAAGATGGACAACACCACGGTTATGTGTTACATAAACAAGCAGGGGGGTACACATTCCTACCCCCTTTGCAGATTAGCCATGGCATTGTGGAACACAGCTTTGACTTACCAAATACATCTTCAAGCTCAATTCCTGCCAGGAAAACAAAATACTCTGGTAGACGACCTAAGCAGAAATCTTATGGACCCACACGAATGGAAACTGGACCCACAAATCTTCAGCATGTTAACACAGAAGTGGGGGAGCCCAGACATAGATCTATTTGCCTCTCCCCAAAATTATCAGTTGGACAAATTCTGCACAAGAACTCATCACAACAAAGCATGGAAAGTGGATGCCCTATCCTTCAGTTGGAAAAACCTATGCCTTTCCCCCTCTGCTTCTTCTCTCCAAAGTCTTGCTAAAAGTCAGACAGGAAAAACCAAGAATGATCCTAGTTGCTCCGGACAGGCCTCGCCAGCACTGGTACCCACTTCTAAGGAATATGTCTCAACTTCCCCCTTGGTACTTGCTTCAAATACCTCATCTACTGTCTCAGCAGAACAATCAATTTCTGCACACTCAGCTCCAAACTCTGAACCTTGCAGCATGGCTGATCATTTAATTATTCAAACACCTCTCAGTAAGTCTGTGATGGATGTCATTTTGGAAGCCAGAAGGCCTAGTACTAGAAAATCTTATGCTGATAAATGGAAGAGATTCTGTGCTTGGAACCAAGCACACATAACAGACACAGCAAAGCCCAATATTCCTCAGATTTTACAGTATTTGACTGAGATGCTTGACAAGGGCCTATCTTTTTCTTCAATAAAAATCCATGCCTCTGCCATCTCGGCTCATTACAACACAGAGCCTCCCCTCTTTTCTCATCCTCTGCTTAAACAGTATCTTAGAGGGGCCAAAAATTTAAGGCCTCCTAGAAAATCACCAACTCCTGCATGGGACCTCAATTTTGTGCTAGAAAAACTCACTCTGCCTCCTTTTGAACCAGCAGCTACTGCGGATATAAAATTTCTATCTTGGAAAACAGATTTCCTCCTGGCAGTCACTTCAGCAAGAAGGATTTCAGAACTACAGGCTCTCATGGCTGTAGAGCCTTTTATTGTTTTTTTACCCGGACAGGGTGTCCCTCAGGACCGATCCTTCTTTTATGCCTAAAGTGGTATCCAGTGTGGCTCTTAACCAGACAATTCACCTGCCAACATTTTACCCAAATCCTCAGAACAAGGGGTAGCGGATTCTGCATTCATTGGACGTACACAGACAACTAAGATTCTACTTAAACAGGACCAAATCTCTAAGAAAGTCTGAACAACTACTGGTAGCATTTGCTGCAGGGTCAGAGGGGAAGGCTATATCAAAGCAGACTATTTCTAAGTGGATAAGCCACTGCATTTGTTTCTGCTACTCGCACCATGGTAAACCTGTGCCCAAGGGGATCAGGTCTCATTCCACCAGGGCTGCCTCTGCCTCAGCAGCTTTTCTCAGAGGGGTTCCAACCAAAGACATTCTAGAGGCTGCTACTTGGAGCTCTGTTTATACCTTCACAAAGCATTATCATTTGCCTCTCTTCTCCAAATCCAGGGCAGGCTTTGCCACTGCAGTTCTGCAGGGCCTTAGAGCCGCTCCTAATGCTGTTTAGCTCCATCCTCCCATCCATAGCTTTGGGATTCTACCCAAATGTAATGACTGCAACAGTGAAACACGAAGAACATAGTACAGTTGTGTACACTTACCATAAATGTAGATGTTTGAGTGTAGTCACTGTTGCAGTCCGGGTTACCCACCCGCCATCCCCCTTTTCTATACCTTTTCTTTCCTTCACTATATACTAAAGCCTTTGTGGTGTATTTGCTGTTAGATGAAGGTAAAGTTTATGTTGCTAAAAGTGCATTTACATATATTTTTGTTTATTTATATATATATATATATATATATATATATATATATATATATATATATATATATTTTTTTTTTTTGCTCCCCATTTGGTGGGCACCTGACATCTGGGGCAAGAATAACTGAATAAAATGGTGTCGGCTGCATGTTTTATACCCCTGACGACCTGACGTCATGGAAGAGGAGACAGCAACCGACGCAGGACCCAAGACTTTGTTATTCAGGTCGACTGAGGGCAACCTGCCAGCAGATTACCCAAATGTAATGACTGCAACAGTGAATACACTCAAACATCTACATTTATGGTAAGTGTACACAATTGTACTTTCTTTTGTTTGCCCTGTAGGGAGCATCCTGTAATATGCCCCTTCTCAGCCAGTTGGTTTATTCATTCCTTCTTCACCAGACTGGCAGTCCGCTAAGAGAAGCCATCATTAACGTAGTTGTTGGAATTGTTTTTACTTATTGTAACCCTACCCTCCTCCCGTGCATACCCAGTAACATGCTCCAATGGTTGGCATTTATTGGTGGTAATGTGTGAGGGTATGTAGCTGAGATCTCTCCTCAAGACTGCCCTACTCCCTTTGGAGCCAGAACTCCAATGTGGTCTCCACTTACTGCTGGAGACTCTTCCAGGTGACAATACACCCTAATTATGGGCCCCTACACCCTTCTAAAAATGGAGGTGAGCCAGCATGGGCAAGTTACTCTTCTCTTCTCTTCCCCCGTCAACTCCATCATGTGCATAAGCCACTAGTCAGACTTGGATCACATAGGTTATAATCAAGGCTTTAGCTATCTATGCTAATGGAGCTGACTCAGTACAGTGCTGTCCCTCTGTTAAGTTTCCTGGCAATAGATAACCATGTTTTATTTTATTTCTTCAAAGTGATATGCTGTATTTTATTGGGAGAAGAGAGGCAAATTATTGTGAAGTCTGAGTTCTTTGCAAGCGTTAGCATTTTAAAGTCTACCTACAGTTTGTGTGGCTGTTTAAAAGTTCAGTAGAACCAACGCCATGGACCCTTCTTGATGATCCAAAGATTGGGTTCATTCACTCCACCAGTCACAGCTTGGCACTTTTTTTCTGAGAAAGTAGCATATATTATTCATACAGATATATACTGTAACATTAATGTCCAAATATGTAGGTGTAACTGCCTTTGAGCTTGACATTTTTCTGCCAGCTGCAGAGTTCAGCTCTCAATCAGTGTCCCTTGGTAAAAGGTTTGCCTGCTCAGTACCTAAGAGCAAACAGTGTTTCTGTGCTCTTAGGTTAACCATAGAGTCCAGAATTGCACTGACTGTACAGCAAGCACTGAAATAAGTGCCAGTTATTCAACCCTGCCACACCTAAGATATTGGAGTGAGAAACTTTTTGGCAGGTTTGATAACACAATGAAAATTCATTTAAAAAAAAACGTTACTCTAAAAGCTAACTTGTAAAGCATATTTCATTACATATGTCACAACAGCTGAGCTACCCTTGGTTGGACTAGAGTCAGTAATTTATACAAAGCAATGAACTGCATATTCAGGTCTGTTTAGTTTGTAAGAGTGCAATTGCATAAATTATACTCTAGTGGTACCTGTATCATTTGCATAAGATACAAATCCAGTGTTAAAATCAGCACTTAGTATGTGTACACTTTTCTCAGCAGAGAGGGATTCCATTTTCACTCAACACATTGTAAAGACTTCCCTGCCAATAGGTAACCACAGTGCTAGGCATGATACTCCCTCATCCAAGTTGAAGTCCATAAATTCCTTCAGAACATGAAGAGTATAGAGTTGAAGCGTTATGATCTTGCAGGAAATTTGCAGTCTCTAATATCTGTGAAGTTCAGCTTGCATTAGTTTATATTCACTTAATCTTTACTGCTGTAGCTTCAAGGCCAAGTCTCTCTGTTTTGAGTAGCATCAGCTTTCCTTATATATGAGGGGCCATTCCCATCATGGTATTAAAAACCCTAAATACCTGGAGAAATTAAAATGTAGAGATATCAGCCATTGTTGTTGTTAACCTACCTGTATCAACATGCCATGCTGTAATTAAACTTTGTGACAGTAATGGGTAAATTGACTGATCAACATCCGTTGACTAACAGGTCATCCTAACCATTGTGCATTAATCTCAATGTTTTTCTCTACAGTACTCAAACCTTTGATGCAGCAGGACTGGTGGTTTTAGAAGCCATCTTGCATTAACCACATGATTGTGTTCTATTCTTGGATATATCAGTATTAGTTGCACAGAGTCACTTGTCAAGATTTACTTGGTGAGCATTAAAACTGACAACTGTTTTGCTCAGAAGTTTGCACATTACTTTGAGCTAAGGAACAATTAAACTTACTTTCTATGACAGAATTAATTACTATTACTGATTATATCCGAATTAAGAACTCACATGAAAATAAAAATGGTTTATGCCCAAAGTTATTTCTAAGAGGCTTACGGAACTAGGCAGACTCTTACAAAGTGTGTAATACCTCTTTACCATAACAAAGATTATTTTTCAATTTAATGAGCACCGGACCTGTCAATCTCTGCATTATCCTTATGGCTGAGCATTCTCTTACTGTGATGTGGCCAACTATCATGTAAATGTTGTTTTACTTGCCTTACCAATTACAATATTACTGACTTGATGGTTACCTTACTAAAAATAAAGTGGTCACAGCTTGCATATTCACCAGTAAATTATGACCATGTGAAATGGCATATTTCCAGGGAGAACTCACTCCTGCAACCTCAAAGCATGTGAACTTTTCCAAGGATATTAAAGTGAATACACATTTAGCCAGTGTATCCATGTGCTTACATTTGGAAGCATAATACCATTTCTGTAGGCATAGCAGATAATTGCATGAGATTTTTTAACTGTACAGATGGCCACTGTTCATGTAATCATTTAATTAATTTGTATACTCCATCCATCCAGTGCTACCACAGAGTTTTACTGGACAAGTAGGTAATAGAAGTAGATTTCTAGGCCTTTCTTCCTTATGCTACATGCAACACACACACTAGACAATTTAGAGTCCTCAATCCACCCACATGCCTTTGGTATGTGGAGGGAAACCAGAGTACCCAGAGAAAACTCATAAAAACACGGGGAGGATAAGCAGACTTGAGCAGAAGACATTCCATTTGATAACCAAACCAGACAACCTCTTTTGAGGTGACCATGCTGTTCACTATACCTTATCACTTGTGTAATGCCCATCTGTGCTCACAAGAAATGTCTATTCTCTTTAATCTGACTGCTGAAAGCATAGTTAAATATTTAAACTGATTAGGCTGACATCAGTTGCATCGTGTTGCTGTATTTTTAACGTGTAGTACAGCCAGGGTTGCCAGACGTCCCTACTTCAGTTGGACTGTCCTGGGATGAGCAGCCCAATCCCGAGTCCCACACTGCTGGTTAAAATCCCGGTGAATCAGCCTCCGATTTGCGATTTATGATTGGCCCATATACCAGCCAATCATAAATTGCAAAGTGGAGCCACTTCTGTTCAATGTGGAACTGCCTACTGTTCTGCATGAAAGACCTTTTTTTGGTCTTCACTTAGAGTGGCAACCCAGAGTACAACTCAAAGTAATAGAAAGTCTGTTGACATGACATGGGCAATGTTCATTTTTGTTTTCACCCCTTATCCCTTGCCAGTTGGGCAATTCATTCTTCATCACCAGGGCAAGGATTGACAGCTAACTTTCAAGCAGCCATCAGGTGTGGTTTGAGATGTCCTAGTCCCAGAAAAGTGCCTGGTAGGCACTGGGTAGACGATGTAGGTTAACACCTCACTCTTACAAGGGGCATCTCCTCCGAGCAGTCTTGCTCTTCCCTCAAAGCACAAGTGGGGTTTCCATGATTTACAATATGGAAATTGCATCACTCTGTGTGTCCCTGACTGTGTGCAGCACTCCTCACCCCTGGGAAAGGAGAGTGGGCCACATACTTTCATTTCTCCTCATCCCTGCTGGCTCCCTCACTGCTAGGGCCACTAGTCAAACTTTGTTGCTCGGGTCACAGTTAGGGCTACATCTCTGCATTATGAAGCCATTTAACATGTTCAGTTTTATACAGTCCTGCTTTATATTAGGACAATCATTTGCAGTCCAGATTATTTTTGTTATATGAAGCAGTTCTTTTCATGATATCAGGTATTTACAAAGTCTACAGCTGGATAAAACCCCAAATGTCATGTGTGTCAATTACTTCCATCCTTTTGAACACAACTTGTATAATATATTTGCAAGTCACTCAGGGTTGCCAGATTTCCGACTGGCCAGGTAGGGACAAAGTCTTAAAAAAAAAAAAAAGGTCTTCCACGTTTTTAATGCGGAACATCGTAGTTCCGCATTAAACAGAAATAGCTCTGTGTTTATTTTTATAAATAAACACAGAGCTACTTCTGTTTAATGCGAAACATCGCAGTTCCGCATTACACAGAAGTAGCTCTGTTTTGCGATTTTTGATTGGCCCGTATACCGGTATACGGACCAATCAGAAATCACTAACCACGGAGCTTCTTGTGTTTAGCGATTTTTGATTGGCCCGTATGCCGGTATACGGGCCAATCAAAAAAAAAAAAAGTGGAGGCTGCCCGGGATTTAAACCGGCAGTGCGGGACTCAGGATCAGGCTGCTGATCTCGGGACAGTCCCACCCAAATAGGGACGTCTGGCAACCCTGAAGTCACTTCACTCTCAAGTGGCTTCATGTGTCCTCCTGTGGTGTGGGCTTTAATGTGATATTAACTGTCTTATATGAATTGAACTTTGAATCACAAAAACTACTGCATTTCTTGCATCTTTTTTTTTCTGGGCTGCAAGGCTGAATTCTTAGAAATCTTTTAATATTAAAAAGACAAAATCAGAATGTCTAGTCAAGTAATTAACTGTATAGTCTCAGGGCAGTAAGAAAGACTATCCAACACTGGCAGCTGTTTCTTTACTCTGCCTTTTGTAATAACTGATAGCTATATGCATAAAGCAGCACCACGTTAAAAGTCTGATTGAATACTTTAGTAAGTATTATTTATTCTTAACTGCTAATTCCTGATCTGTTATTTCAAAGATGCACCTTATACCCTATGTACTCTGGCTTCTAGCCATATCTTTTAAAAAGTTAGTAACTGACATGATGTGATAAATATTATTATTGTTGTCCTGCTTAGCTAGTCATATCTGACATTGCCCTGGCTTTGCTCTGTTTTTTTAATATTAATTGAAGGTGGTAGGCTCAAACATCATACTGACTAGCCATTGCTTTTTGAGAACTGAGACAGGAATGCCACAGGCATACAAAAAATAATTTTGTAAAATCTTTTTTCTAAAACTTAGCCATCAAAATGTATTATTGCATGCGTCATTGCAGCTGTCATTGTCTGGACCAAAACCTACAATTGATATAAAAGAAGTTAATTGTTTAAATCTTAAATAAAAACCAGCAAGAACCACAACAGGAAAATTGCTCCTGTAGTAATAAAACAAATATATAAAAAACGCAAAATCCAGAGCTGTTTGTTCGAATAAAAGGTGTTGTTTCTACGAACGGAAGTCTTTGAATTCGTTTTGACTTTTGGAATTGTCGTACCATTTTCATTGTGGTGGACTGCCTGTTGCTCCCGTATATGCTCTGGATTTTGTGTTTAATTAAATCTGACTGATGTAGCAGTACCATTTATAAATAATACTTTTGTTTGCAATGAACCAGTCAGACTTTAATCTGCATTATAGCAATAGTAACTGTAAGAAGTGAAAGAGCTGTATTATGCTGGAAGTAAGTGGAAGAACTGGAATAAATGTTTTTATCTTTTAATTACCCAGAACTGTGCTGAACAAGTTCCAAATATATCAGTTTTCCTTTATGTGCCCAATCTTCTTGTACTTTTCCGAATAAAAGTCTGTGCTCACTTAAGTCTGATAATGGTGGTTTATTATGTAGTAACAGCATACAGTGCAGGTAAATGTCAACAGTACCCGAATCAAATCTTACCGTCTAAAATGACAGTACCGATGAAGTGAAACAGACTGAATTAAACTGTCCGTAGATTCTGTATTCATTATACTGTCTATAGTTTCTGTACTCAGAATCGTTTCTTTACTCCTGAATCATCACCATCATTATCATAAACCCCCTTTTTCACATTTTCTACATGAGGTCGGGGAGTCATGTTAACTGTCCCTATCTCTCTCTGTACAGTGCCATTCTCCTGCCTTCTTTGACACTCATGCCAGACTGTTGCAGGTCGTCTCTTATATAATCCACCTCTTTGCTGGCTGCCCTTGTTTCCTCTTGCCTTCTTTCTGTCTGTCCCAAATCATTTTCACCAGATTGTTTTCTGCTTCTATGCCCAGACCACTGTAATCTGTTCTCTTTGACCTTTTCTGCAATTGGAACTACTTTGGTTTTTGCTCTAATGTCTTCATTTCTTCATCTGTCCACAGTTTGCATCCTACTGCCCATCTCAGGCACTTCACCTCCATCACCTTTAGCTTCCTCAACTGTTCTGCCTTTCCTGGCCAGGTTTCTGTACCATACAGTAGCACTGGTCACACCACTGTTTTGTACACCTTATGTTTCAGCTTCTTTCACATTACATCGTACACTACACCTGACACACTGTGCCAGTTGGCTACAGCCCCTCTGAGTTTGGCTTTTACAGCTTTATTCTGACTTCCCTTCTCCTCAACCACCCCTCCCAGATACTTGAATCTGTTCACCTGTTCTACTATATTCCCTTATATCTAAATTCTCAGCTTATTCTGATTTCCTCCATTTGCTGCCATTATAACTGTCTTTTCATCCCATATTCCTTCAGTTTTGCATTCTATTTCTTTCCCCTTATCCTTTGCTGAAGTTCATCCCATGTTCGTTCAGTTTTGCATTCCATTCCCCTATCCTTTGCTGACGTTCTTGCTCAGAGTCTGCCTGTAGTGCCATATTGCCTGCGTACAGTAATTTTGTTGATCTGTCCCCCATTCTGTTTGCTAATGTAGTTCATCACTAAAACAATGAGTAACAAGGTTACACAGACAAACCAATAAGTAAAAACTGAAAGAAGAGTCTAGCCAAGCTAGATTTTCCACTGTGATTTCTTAAAACCTCTTGTATTAGAGTAGTTGTTGTAGTTTGTTAGTTGGGATATTTTGCAGACACCCTAATGGTTATGGACATCAGCTAGGTACGACAACCATGTGTTTCTAAAGGTTAACCAGACAGTTCACTTATGCTGTGCCAATGAAGCCATAAGAAGGCTGCAACATGCATGTCCACAGCGAGTAGGATATGGCTTTATTGGCCTGGATGTGTCCATAACAGACTTAAAAAAGAAAAAAGCCATGAGCATTTAGAACTGCCGTATAGCTGAGACACCTGATGTCCTTAAGGGTCATTTCCATATATCCCATGTTACCTCTAATACAAGAGGTTTTAAGGAATCACACAATGGAAAATATAACTTGACTAGATTTTTCTTTCAATGTAGTCCATCACTAGTGTGAACAGTAGTAGGCTCAGAGCTGAACCCTGATGGACCCCCACTCCCACTGGGAACCCCTCTGAGAGACCGATCACTGTTCATACTTGAGTCATGTGGTCCTTGTACATAGCTTGCACTAATTCTACCAGTGTTTCTGGGACTTTGAATCACTGTAGGATTGCCCAAATCAGTGACCTTGGGACCTTGTCGTATGTTTTCTCCAAGTTTAGGAATATTCAGTTGGACTGATTCCTCATCTCTAGCTTCTTCTCCACAGTCTGTCTCATTGCAAACATCAGGTGAGTTATACTACATCCTGATCTAAATTTAAACTCATTATCTCCCATCTTACTTTCTGCTACTCTACTTATTCATTCTCAATCACCCTGTCCAGAACTTTCAAGCAGTGTGACAGGAGTTTGATAATCCACACTGCCCACAGCTGTGAATGTCTCCTTTGTTCTTGGAACACTGGTGTATGCTTATTCTCTAGGTGTCTGGGAAATGCCTTTCTCTCCATACTGCTAGGAGTACCCGCAGAAGCCATTTTTCTCCTGTCTCACCCAGTATCTATATCATATCTGCTGTGAACTCATCTGAACCTGCTTCTTTCTTTGACTTCATTTTGTCAGTGCTGTTCTTACTTCTATGGTGGGAGGCTCCTATTCTCTCACTATAGGCTGTGTCTGGGTCAGTACCACTTCTGTGGGGTTTTCTTTCAGAGCTGTTGGAAGTACTCTTTCTATATTTGCCTTTTATGTCCTGTAGACTTGAATAGGTTGTTGCTGGCATCCCTTAAGAGAGGTGTCTGACATTCTTTTTTAGTACCATCTACTGACTCACTTTCCAGAAGTTGGGAGAGTGCCTCTGATGCCTTGTTCTTTGCTATTGTAACTCCTTACTTAGCCTCTTTTTAAGCCAACCAGTATTCCATCCTACCTGGTCTATCTTTTCTCTCTCCCACTTTTCCTCCACTCCTCCTTTCTTTTGATGACTTCCTGGACTTCTACATTCCGCCACTAGCTTTTCTTTTGTACCTTATGTCCATACCTGGCACGACCTTGTATCTGTTCTGTAGTCTTCACATATGCTGTTTTGAAGTGCTCCACCTATCTCCTCCTCCTCTTGTGGTGCTGGAACTCTTGAGTATTTCCTTTGACTGTTCTGATCTCTTTCCAGTCAACTTCCAGGACATCAGCCTGTCTTAGTTGACCTTAGAATCTTCTCTGACCACTGCTTGGAGTTGATTGTGGTAATCAGTGGTCTATGCTGTGATCCAACTGTTTCACTAAGGCGAAGGGAGAACTTTGCAATCGCTGATTCTAGCCCACCACCCTTTTAACTAAGAGGAAGGCTACCTGAGTTGCATGTTGGCTACTCTTGTATGTGATCTTGTGCCTGTCTCTCTTTCTGAACCATGTGTTGGCTGTTATCAAGCCATTTGCCAGACAGAAATCTAGAATTACCTCTCTTTCTTTATTCCTCTTGCTCTACCCATGTGACCCTAGGCTGTCCTGATATCCTGTTCTGTCTGTCCTGATATTTACATTCCAGTCACCTGTTATCAAAACCAATTTATGTTGCCCTGCTTTATTTGGGTCCTGCAACTGTTGTCTGAATGGACTCTCATTCACAACCCTGTTGTGGGGTGTAAGATGAGATTATGAATATTGCTCTATCATTAGGCTGGAGTCTGATTGCCATGAGTCTATCACTAATTCTGAGAACATCCCTCACTGCCTTTTGAAGCCTGTTCCTCATCACAATTCCTACACCATTTCTACCCTGTCCCTCTCCTGAGTGATAGATTATGGATCTCAAGCAAAGTGGCTTTGATGTATTGCCCTTTCATTTTGTCTCCTGTATGCACAGGATGTCCTGCCTCCTCCTTACCATCATGTCATCTACTTCCAAGCACTGTCCTGTCAATAAACCTACATTGAGTGTAGCAATCCTTACTTCATGTTTGGCAGGTTGATTGGTTTTACATCCAGCAACTTATTGACTGAGCTTTAGGGTAGACACACACTGACCAGTAAGGACAACTGTACCCCTCACATCATTAGTGTTGGTCTCTGGCATAGGCTGGGTCTTCAGCCCACTTATCACCAACAAGTATGCTCATCTGATGATATTAGTCAACATGACCGAATCACTTAGAGACATATTTTACATCATTGAGTGACTAGCCCTGCCATGGTATGCAGTCTGTGATCCATATCCTCCTTTATTGAGGATACTGTGCACCACAGTAAATGCCCAAAGCAGTTGGTCTATAAAACCCTTCCCCGTATAGGGCACCATATAGAGGCTTTGCTGCTGCCCACAGCTCCATTGTTGGGTGAGTTTGAGAGAGAGACACTCAACATGATTTTTTGGAGGTGGGAGGAAACCCCACAGAGAAATAGAGGGAACATACAAACAGTAAACAAACATTTGCCAAGGTCAGGAATGAACACTGGACCTTGAAAATGGGAGGAGAAGACCTTGAACATTATGCCATCTGGTCTCTTTACTCCCCAATAAATTATCACATTAATAACAATGTCCTATTTGATAGCAACCTTACTTTTAACCACAATGTTGCTTCCGTTGTATAGAAAGCCTTCTACATGGCCCACTTCATAAGTAAGGGTATCTCCTCCAGGGGAAAAGGAGGTCATAACATCCCTGTAATCTTCCCTTATAAGGCCCATTATTGAGTAAAACACTCCTTTCGGCATGTACCTCTCAAAGCGCATGCAGCAGCTGGAGAGACCACAGAGGTTCCTCACCAGGAGAATCCAGGGCCTCAAATATCTACCATACACATATAGTCTAAAAGCCCTATCCCTCTACTCTGTTTCATATAGACTCCTCAGAGGTGACCTCTGTCTGGCATACAATGCATTCACGGACCCCACCTTGATGGGACTGCTGCATATCTGCAAGTCAAGTTCCACTCGAGTAACCCACACGTGCAGCCTCAGCCTGGTCTGTGACATCAAGACTTGTTGGCAGGACAGATTTGTGTCCCAGAGACTCCCCATCTATGGAATAGACTCCCTCTCCACATCAAGCAGAGAGTACCTCTTTATCCCTTTTTAAGCGCAGCCTGGATAACTGGATGGGAAACAGAAAATATACACCTGGGATCTCACCCATGTCCCTGCTGGACAGGGGCATCGGGTGTTGATTTGTCCAAAACATGGGCTAAAGTCTTGGCTAGGCTTTTAAGGGCCTCAGACCCAATAGCCTAGTAACCTTCTATGAGCCTATGATCCTGAATGACAGAATTAATCTTGCTTTCTTTATTTGGCAGACTTCTGAACATTTACTTAATTTTTGTACCGGGACTAAAATTACTGTAATGACTTTTCTGCGTATCAGTACCAAATTTCTGTACTTATCGCCTAAATATCAGTAACAAAGTGGGCTGGGCTGCACTGACTAAGTTCTCCAAATTCAAATGACTTCTGTTGAGATAAATCTTGCGTAATAATACCAAAACCTGTAAATTTCCTACACCTTCTACACACCTCTTTAACCTTGGTTCCCATGCTTCGCACCATGTAAACAAGATCTGTTTGTACTCAATGTACTGCACATTCTTTTATTACATTTTATATTTATCAGTATTTTAGACTGAAGGTTATTTCTCTGAGCTCACCTGTATACATCACTGAAACATTCCTTTCTATTGAAACTACATTTGAAACTGCATGTGGTGTAAATGAAGATACAGGCCTGATTTAGCATAGCTGCATTTCTGTGCATATGCAAAGAGATTACTGTATTTATGTCTGCAAAACTACATTTAAGTGAGACCTTAGCTGACAAACTGTTAAAGTACTTGGTATCTATACACCTTGTACAGCTGAGAAAGATTTTAAATCAGCAAAGTATAAAGAATGCTGATTAACTCAGAATACTAGGAATAATGCTCACTGATGCAGGCTGAAATAAAATGATCTGTTTCATACACCAAGTATCTGTAGTAGTCACATGAAAGATTTTAGAGGAAAATTATAGCCTCTAAGATCTGGGAAATTCAGTCTGCAGAAGTGTACATTAACACAAACTTTACAACTGTAGACTCAAAGCCAGTTTTCTTTGTTTTAAATTTCATTAGAAAAAATTAGGGGAGAAAGCTGAAAAAAAGTCTCCCATGTATTACACTGATAACTCAAGCGCAACTGCTCTTCTCAAGGATCTGGATACCAGTTTCATCCTTGAGGCTGCTAATTGGTCCTCTGTTCATACTTTCATTAAGTCTTTTTCTACTTCTGGATGCATTAGAGTATTCTGATGCAGTCTGGACTCTGATGAGGAGTGCAGAGATCCTGAACTTTGAGGGGGCCACAGGAGGAACCCCACTCCCTGTTTGTGTAATCTGTAAAGAGCTCCTGAGTTTGAACTGGAGCCTGAAAAGGAAGGCCCAAGGTGAGCGAAAGTTGATGAATCCACCACTGAAGCTCAAACTTGAGACAAGGAAAGAAAGGTACCAGGAAATCCATAGGGTGGCAATGTTGGACCTACGCTGATTTGAGGCACCACTGAAGCTTTCTTATATGGAGCTTGGAGAGAGGAAGCATGGGAATGGTGGAAGCCATAAACCCAAGAACACTGACAAATCCCCTGGCAGAGACTGACGCCAGAGGAAGAAGGGATTGGAAAAAGGCAAATAGAGACAGAGCTTTGGGGGTAGACAGGGATGCCAGCATGGGAACCATCTCAAGCCTGCAGCTGAGGAAAATATGATCCTGGGAAAGAGTCGGAACTGATTTCTGAAAGTTTATTGTGAACTCTAGACTCTTTAACAGGGAAGTAGTAAACTTTATTTCCTGCAGTAAAGAGTTGGGGGAAGGAACTTGAATAAGCAGTTTGTCTAGATATGGAAAGATCTGAATTTTTGAAGTCTGCAAAAGCAATGACAGAAGTGAGGCATTTGGAGAATACCTTTGGGACAGTAAAGCCACCAAAAGGAAAAGCAGAGAACTGAAAATGCCAGGAAGAGATAGAGAAACATAAAAATTAAAAAAAAAATGCACCACCAGCGTTTCTGGACTGCACACAAATTAAGCACTTTCATCAACCCAAGTTGACTTCAACAGAACAATTACTACAGACAGTAAGCAAAGTTCAACATACAAACCACACTGGGTGTAAGTGAGGTCTCTGTCTTTTTACATGCTGATGTACATGAACATGGCTCTGCTGAAGTGCTGGTGAAGTTCTCTTTTCTTCTGCAGTGTGTTTAACAGTTCGATTTCATCTCAGGGAAGATTTGATACTGCACAACCACGAACATGTTTTTTTTATTCCTGAATGCGCAGTCTCATCTTAAAGCCTGGATTGAGGTTAATGTTTCAGTTTCTTATAATTCCTTATTTTCTTCTGGAATTGAAACTTTTCATGAAACCAGATTGTAAATGGTCACATTTGTCTATATCACAGCTGTCCAAAGAGAAGAGATTTACATTGTGTTGTCAGTCTAAGAACTAATACAGGCATTTCTTGCCCTCCATTTATATTACTTAATTTTTGATTAGTCATGGACTGTCTTAATATTCTAACAAGATTCGTTATTGTAGTTTGTCAGCTTCCCTTCATTCTTTCAAACTGTTTTGAAGGGAATTATCTGAATTAAATATACCAAAAAGGTATCATTTCCTCTTTGGAATCTGAATTTTGTTTTGAACAGATTGGCCCACTTTTGAACTGGAGTCTTTGTTCCTTAAAATATTGCTAGTTAGAATCCAGCTTTATTGCTGCCTGTTACTTCTGCAAGGAGGGCCACAGAACTGCAAGTTAAACTTGCACATAACCGTGTGCTTTTTCTTTCACGTCCATGTTCTCAGTGTTCTTTAATACTTCATACCTAAAGTAGTGTCAGTTAAAAGTGGTACTTACACAGGATGTGCTTAAAAGCACTGATTGCTGTCTCTCCTTGGAAGCACAGTAAGTTGCTTTATGTTCTTATTTGTTTTTTTTTTTTTACCCCGGTGTTGCCCCATCTGGTCTGTAACAGTGCTTATTATACACATTATTTTCTTGTAGGCGAGAGCCAGTTATGTGCAGTCATCATCCAGGCAGCCATCAGGGATTGTACTGTTAAAACCGTGCCTGGGCATATGGCTTATCAGACCCTCAAAGGTTACATGTGCAGTGGTTCCAGTAAGGATGCACCACTCTATCACAGCCATGACATAACTTCTCAATTAGTCCACTTCACTTTTAAGCCGTATGCATCCTAGAAGGTCCTTGGACTCCACCAGTTATACTTTGACAGGATCTATTTATTGAGATGTTAAAGCATATTGTCATCCCCAGAGAAAAAGGAAAACATACATAATCTCATCACTTCTGTCCTTTCCTGGTATACTAACTGAATCTCGGTCAAAATCAGAGCTGTCTTCCTCTATTCCACAGAGTTACTTAGGCTGTATGTATTTGCATTCCTTGCATTAACTTTAGAGGTTTAACTTGTCTATGTCTGGGTTGTGGGAGCTGTTAGTTGCAAAAGAGATTTGTCTTGCCACAGAAGTAGACAAAATGATATGATGAAACTCCAAGTATGAAACTGTCATGCTGCATTAATCAGGTTATTCTTTAATTTCAGGGGTTCTGGCATAAAAATAAAAATCTGAGTACATGGCTGCTTGCAATATCTTGAAAACTTCCACCCATTTGTCACTTCATATACTTTGTCGGAAAAGGAAAAGGAAATAGATATTTGTTTTCTCATTTGCCGCTACAGAGTGGGTCATCTTGATGCTGACGTACCCCATACTTAACAAATACAGATAAAAGCAGGAAAGAAAATCATCTGCTGCTGTTGTGACTTCATCATGTAACTACTGTTTTACAGAATTTTTGGGAGAGCTGTTGTTTTTTTCTTTATCTGATTATTTCATCCGTTCCTTCAATCTGCAGCTGGAATGCTAGTACATAAACCTGTAGCTTTATCCCACTTAGTTGGTGTTTTCTTGTAGATGGTGTATGATTTAACAAGGGTCAAGAATTTTGGGATGGGGCTAATGGAGATTGCATGCCCCATTTCATAACCATTGGTATAGGTGAGTTTATGTCAGCTAAAGGGGTAACCTCTCTAGTGTGAGATATTAACGTTTTTGGAGCAGCCATGGGAGAGGAGTGTAGAAGAAGGTTTTAAGTTGGTACTAAGCTTGTGGCTGAAGCTCATTGAGCAGTTTAGCCATATCACCCTTGTAATGTTGAGTAGAATAGCTCTCTCTAGACAAAAGAAACACTCACACTAATGCAAGACATGAATTTGTGGTTACCCAGCCAGTCAACAAGGTTGACATTGAAAGGTAGTCAGGAAGATACTTTGCTTGTTGCAAAGAGGAACTCTCTTCCAACGATGGGGAATGGGTTGAGTAAGAAATCTGTTGTGCTGTCAGGTGTTGATCTTCCAGTGGTGGTTTAGGCCTTTGGATTGATTGTTTGATAGGCTTTTTTAGTTCTACAAAGGAGAAGAAGGCTAAATATCCCATGGTCTTTTAGCATGAAACACTAGGCAAAGGTCACCTCTCAAAAACCTGTATGAGGTGGAGTAGATGGAGAGGGATTTTATTCTGTAAGAGTAGCTTAAAGTAGAGATTTTTAGTTAGGAGTCTTTAGGAGTTTTCATGATGTACAAGGTGCTTATATAGATACATTTGAAAGGCAGTATTGTATTTGGTAATGAGTTTGATAAGTGAATACTAGAGAGATAAAGACATACTTTGACTTAGACAAGATGCCATGACAGATAAACTGGGTGAGTCAGAATGGTTCTCTAACTACAGCTAAGACATGGTGGCCAAAAGAGAGTTCATTGCCTGTGTAGAAACCCAGCTCTGTAATAAGAGTCTATTTTATGTGAGCATTCCCAATAATGTGATAAGGGAGAAGGGGACAGTGTGTTTATCAAAGGGTACCTATGTTGCTCTTCTTGGCACTTATGATGAGCCTGTGGCTAACATACTAGCCATTTGTCTGATACAGGCCCTGCTGGAAAATGTAGGTATAATGGGGGATTTGATAACTGCACCTAATCTGCCATCATCAACAAACTTGGCTAGCCAGAGACCTTGGATACTTGATTTCACTTATGAAATGTGAATGCCAAATAATAGGAAACTCAGTACTGAGCTTGGTGAACACTGCTAGTGACCTCTTTCTGATTAGAAAATGTATATCCCTTACCGTCACAGTGTGGGTTCTGTCAGTAAGCCATTTTGCTATTGAGCAGAACATAACCATTAACATTAATTTTGGAGAGTTTGTACCCAGGTGCTTCACCAAATGCAGAGGGTCTGCATCTGTTTTGGCACTAAGGGATAAAGTCTTGATGGTGACCCAGGCAAACTGCTTGATTAGTGTCTTGGGCTCTTAGAGCTGGCGTATGGGAGGAGTAGAATAAAGAGGCAGAGCCTGCTCTCCCCTCTTTCAGTGGAGGAATGGGTGCAGATGCATGGGTCACTGTTTATGCTAAAAATGCTGCTGTAGACCAGGGTCATGAGCAGATGCTGTCTGTAAGGGTACAGTGGTTTAGTGGCATCACACAGAGGTATTTTGCCACTATTTTACTTAATTCTTACAACAGCACACCATGAGCCCAGTGCTTCTTCAGATGCTTATGGCATGTTAGGACGTTGTAGGGCATATACTAAAAATCTCCACCCTTTCTGCATAGATAGCACTCACTCCCATTCCATCTGGCTCCTGCCCCAGGAGAATCTTATCATGTTGAGGGAATGAAGGGGCTCCTTGGGGGAACAGGAGGGATAATGTTGCATGGACAGACAGAGGGATCAGGCCCAAATTGGTCTGCTGTGATGGTGAGTAATCACTTAGCCATTATTTATTCCAGAATCACACTGGATCCAAAAAGCATGTTGTATGTCTGTATTATGTAGTTGAAAAGGAATTTCCCCTTGGCAGCTGGACGTGAAACATTATTAATGACTGCACTTCTAATTTTGGAGGGAGCAGTACTACAGCTCTGGTGACTTTAAAACTGTTAATGCTTTGTTCCCTGTGGGATTTTACCTTGTCAGAATGGCCTAGAATGGTTGTATCCTATAGCCAGTCAACTCAGTACAAGAGTAGCCTTATGTCCTGTGACAACAGTGTGAAAGTGCTGTCTTTGTCAGTGGCTCAGCAGGGAAGAGTACTGAGGCTGCCCTAGGCTTTGTCTCCCACACTCGATGCTTGAATTGTGCTTCATTACTGACACTGTACTGCAGCTTGCTAAACGAAAATCCTAGCTACTTGACTTTAGTAGTAGCTCAGGTAGATATTAAAGATACTTAAGAAAAATGGTAAAGAAATTTCTTCAGTTTCAGGGCCAGATTTACTACAGAAGTATACTTGTTGGTTTGCCTTGCATACATGCCTATAGGGACAGACCAACAAAAATTAAAGAAAATGGAGAACACTACACAAATCTGTAATCTACATACTGAATATTTTGCTGGATTTTTTTTTGCATTTTTATGAAAGAAATGATTATGTATACTTTACTACTCTTTGTGGCCCTTAAAAAGGAAACGTCATAAACAGGGTCTCTTCTGACCCCGTCTTTACAGTAGTATAGCTGCTGTGAGGATTTACTTTAAGGGTATCATACCTCTAGTCTGTGGCTTTGCCACTATTTTACTTAATTCTTACAACTTTTTTAATGAAATTACAAGCCAATACTGTTACATTGATTTGTTTTATTAGAAGTGCTCATTATTAACAGTATGTATCTGTTTGAGAAGTAGTGAAAATGTACTTGTTACTGCATGGTGTCACCTGATTTCCAACTTGTCCTGTTGCCACAAACACATTTTGAGAGATACTGCATACTTGTTTGTAAACTTTCTTAAAAAGTTAAAGTAGAGTTTCCTTTTCTATAAATTGATCAAAATAAAATTTGCACATGTGGCTTGTAGGCGTTATTGGAAAACTGACAACTGGCAGGTAAGTGTGCTACTGAAAATGTCAGTTTAACAAATTTTGATTACTAAGACAAAACAGTTTGGGAAAAATTTTCTGTATTACAACAAAAATGGCATTTAATTGGCTTAGCTCATATTTCCTTTTCAGGGTTAACTCGGGAACAGTGTCTAAGTTGCATGTCAAAGTCACAAAGTAGGCCAGTAGAGGCTGCAGGAATCAAACCCAGGACTACTGCGAAGTCTAGATGTAGCAGCACATTGCCTTAAATACTTGTATCATTTCATTATTCAGAAATAAACATAAATTCAGGGTTAAGCTTGAGTTTTGAAATTAGTAACACTGTAAAGCTGTTTCTCCTTAATAGCTTTGCTGTTTCTATGCCATGCTTTAACTTTTATGGTTTGTGAGATATTAGCATGTCTCTGAGCCCTAATTTAAAAATGTTCAGATACCTTTCAGGGCTCAGCAAGCTCTTTCATTAAAGATGTCAGGCATTAAGGACTGTGCAAGTGCTGATCAGAGCACAGTTAACTTTTAGGTGTAGACCGGCTACTTTATCTGGCTCTAACGTGGGAGGTTGACATTGTTTATCTGTTTGGATGGTGAATGTGGAAAGGTTAGAAAATTACTAGACAGAATATTGCAGCATCGAGTCATGCAAAAACAGATACCCCTCCAGAATATGTAGTCTCATTCCAAATATGTAAATGTCTAGGGGGCTACAAGTCCAACACCCTTCCAACAAAAGTAGCAACTCCAAGGGGTGTCAGGCTTAGTGATTCAGACTGTAATGTGTGATGCTTGAGTTTATCAAAACTGCAGTATCTCTGGGGTTTCTGTACACCTCAAGGTATTGGAATTAGTATATGTAAGTAGGAGGTATGTGGGGGTGCAGCAAGGCAAAACTGGTTTGGAAATTAATTTTGTTTTAGTTGTGGCAAGAAAAGACACTCTTGTGATTGTTGTACTTGAGAGTTTTTCAAGTAAGACTTACATTTTTGTCACAAAGCCAACTCATAAATTACCAGACTTCTGAAAGATTGGCACTCTGCTGGGGGGAGATGGTTGCTGATGGGCAATTTTGTGTTCAGGTTGGAGCTTGTGATGATTTTGGAATTTAGTGTTACTCCACCCAAGACTGCGGTGGTGGTGCTGCGGTAGCATTGTCACCTCACAATTAGACGTTGCCCATTCGATTCTCAGTTAGAGCATCTTCTGTGTGACGACATGCGTGAATGGGCGTTCCTTCATTGAAGGTTGTGTGTTAGGCCCAGCAAGCCAGCACTTAAAAATCTACTGCCAATCATTAGCAGACCGGAGTTCCGCTGTGGCAACCACTAACCAGGAAAAGCCGAAAGACACAACTAGTGTTACTCCACCCAAGAAATTATATTACCCACTTTAGTGATAGTAACAGACAGGCTTGATATTAATTTTCAGTCTGTAGGACTTTAGAGATGATGGTGTGTTGATTGCAAAACACAGGTGACTGACAGGATTTCCAGAGGCCAGCCAGGATGGGTGAAAGCTTTACAATGGCAAAAAAATCAAGCTTGTATTCATTCTTATTTGTATATGGATATTTAAAGATTAAGTATACCTTAAACAGACACACAGGGTGCTGAAAAGGTTTTGTAATAGTTTTCAAGCTTTAATGCGTGTCATATTTGAGGTGGACATCAGTGGGCAGTACAGTTGTGCAGTGGTTAGCATTTCTGCATCACAACTCTTGGTTCTCTAGTTTTGTTCCTAGCTGGGGTGCCTTATGTCCTGAGTGTTTGTCGTGCCTGTAACTGTGTGAGTTGTTCTAGATTTCTCTGACATCCCACAGGTGTGGCAATAGCTGAACGGGCATCATGTCCTGCAGTTTCTCAAGGACCAGTTGATCATAAATTAATTACTTGATCGTGGCTGTTCAAATTTAGTGGTTTTTGAGACTGTTGTAACTTTCCCACTATTCTGCAGCATTACAGTTTATATAATTGAGGATGTGGGGTTACCCTTGCAGGAACAAAAAACTTGTTTCAGTCTCCACCATTAGCTTGCATTTAGTTTTTGTTTCAGTTGTGAAAGCAAACTTTATTTTAAATAAATCATCTTTCAGGTATTGCATAGTGGAACCAAGTGCTATATAAATTGTCTGTAACTGTGTGTATTGTATATTTATGCGTGTCTCTATGTTTTTATGTATTTATGTGCACATGCGCATCCCATGATGCACTGTTGTCAAGACTGGTTCTTTGTTTTATTCCCACTGCATGCTTTGATTGGCTTTGGTTCTACATGATCCAAGTTAGGACATAGTGGGTTTTGGAGAAGAAATAAATAGAAAGCCATTTTGATTGCTGTTGCATATATTACAGTGAACATACGTTTTGAATTTTGAGTTTGAAACACTATTGACATTTGTCTTTGTACAGTAACACATATATTTGAATACATTTTGTTCTAGGGATGCAGATGGAAATGCATATGATCTATCACAGTTGTCTAGGTACCAAGACAACTGGGAGGCTGAACGGTTGGCTAGTGGAATACCAAGATACTACATAAATATCTGTAAGCCCTTAGTCCCTCAAACAGGTAAGTACACAATTATTAATTTTGATTAAATAAGATTTAGATAATGCAGTTTGTAGAATAATGATGGCAAACTCAGGCTCTCTGTTATATCTAACTTTTAAATTTGATTTTGCAGGAATAGTCTAGAGTAAAATTTGAGCTTTGGGAGACTTTTTTTTAACAGTCTGAAAGAATGCTACAACCATGAAGTTTGTGAGCAGTTGCTAGTATTTTCTGTTGAAATGGAAGGTTATAATATTGTTAGGTGTGTTATTAGAGGGATTGGGGAGGGTATAAACTCATAAGTGTCAGCGTGACAGTTGAATATTGCCAATGACATCACAGAGAGATAAAGCCCAATATACAATCCAGGTGTTCATTTAGCATCTCAGGCATTTGAGATGCTGGTAGGGATGGATAATCAAGCCATCCATGGAGAGAGGGCATTCACAGATGATGCTTTCTGAGGGGACAAGGGGCCCAGTGAGTGGAGTAGCCCTTGGATGAGGTTGGTGAATGCAGGAGAGGGGCAAGGTATTACTAAGTCATAAAGAACCCCTGCAGAAGTGGTTGACCAGACCCCATAGAACACTTTTAAGCTGTACTCTAGCCCCAGCCCTAAAAGGAGAAAGTCCAGGAGATCTTTTAAGGTTGCTGGTAGACCCAGTGATGTATGTGGAGAGCCAAAGAATGATCTGAGAGAGAGGAGAACCAAAAAGGTGACAGTGCTGTATTTAATACAGGGCGATGATCCCTTACTCTCAGAAACTAGCTAAGTTTTGTAGTTTATACAATACACTCACTAGAGCTAATATGCCAGTTGCACTTTCTTTTCTCATGCCTTTATTTTCTTGTCGGTATTTTTCCAAATGTAATTACATCGTGATACTCTTAACAGAATGATGAAAGTAATATTGACAGAGCTAGAACAAAGGTGACACAGCCCTTACAGTGCCTTAATTAGAAATTACATTCTCTCCAGTTGCTTCTTTGTGCACATTTAAAAAAACACTACAGAAATATTCTAATTTGTGCTCTTGATTTATACATCTCAGTTAAACCTTCAGATATTATGCTTTAGTCTTGTTTTGTTTGCTAATAAATGCAATGGTTTTAGAAAACTGTAAACATTTTTATGCATTTTAACAAGTCTAATATTCTGTGTGTTAGAAATGGAACTGTAGGAGTGTCACTGTTGTGCAAACTGAGCATATGTAACAGCACACTGTGTCACCAACAAATGGCCTGATATAGTTTTACACTGGAGGATGTCGTGTGCATTGTACATCTGCACTCTCACCATTTACAGATGTAGTTAGATGTTTGATATAGTTTTACACAGGAGGGTGTTGTGTGCACTGTACATCTGCACTGTCACCATTTACAGATGTAGGTAGGCGTGTGATATAGTTTTACACTGGAGGGTGTCATGTGCACTGTACATCTGCACTCTTACCATGTACAGATGTAGTTTGATATAGTTTTACACAGGAGGGTGTTGTGTGCACTGTACATCTGCACTGTCACCATTTACAGACGTAGGTAGGTGTGTGATATAGTTTTACACTGGAGGGTGTCATGTGCACTGTACATCTGCACTCTTACCATTTACAGAATGTAGTTAGATGTTTGATATAGTTTTACACAGGAAGGTGTTGTGTGCACTGTACATCTGCACTCTCACCATTTACAGATGTAGGTAGGAGTGTGATATAGTTTTACACAGGAGGGTTCTGTGTGCACTGTACATCTGCACTGTCACCATTTACAGATGTAGGTAGGAGTGTGATATAGTTTTACACAGGAGGGTTCTGTGTGCACTGTACATCTGCACTGTCACCATTTACAGATGTAGGTAGGCATGTGATATAGTTTTACACTGGAGGGTGTCGTGTGCACTGTACATCTGCACTCATACCATTTACAAATGTAGTTAGATGTTTGATATGGTTTTCCACCGAAGTGTTCTGTGTGCACTGTACATTTGCACTCTCACCATTTACAACTGTAATTAGATGTTTGATATAGTTTTACATGGGAGGGTTCTTTGTGCACTGTACATCTGCAGTCTCAACATTTACAGCGATAATTAGATATTTGATATATTTTTAGTCAGAAGGGTTCTGTGTGCACTGTATGTCTGCACTCACCATTTACAGATGCAGTTTGGCATTTGATATAGTTTTACACAAGATGGTTGTTTGTGCATTGTACATCTGCACCCTCACCATTTACAAATGTAGCTAGATGCATGATATAGTTGTCCACAGAAGGGTTCTGTGTGCACTGCACATCTGCACTCTCAGCATTTACAGCGGTAATTAGATGTTTGATATATTTTTAGATATAGATGTTAGATGATTATAGTTTTCCACAGGAGAGTTCTGCATGCACTGTACATCTGCACTCTCAGGATTTATAGATGTAGTTAGATGTTACACAGGTGGGGTCTGTGTGCACTGTACAACTGCACTCTCAGGATTTATAGATGTAGTTAGATGTTATAGTTATACACACTAGAGTTGGGTGTGCACTGTACAACTGCACACACACACAATTTACAGAGGTAGTTAGGTGTCTGCTATAGTTTTACAAAGGTGGGTTTGTGCACTTTAAATCTGCACTCTCACTATTTACAGATGTAGTTAGGTGTTTAGAGGCGGTGGTTTATATGCAGGATGGTCACTGAACAGTTGTTAATATAATAATTTCATCAGTTAAAATGTAGATTTGTATTAAAATGTTGTGATATTGAATATCACAATAGAAATTGTCACCACAGAAATGTGAGGCATATGTAGTACCATCCACATAAGTGGCTGCGTTTCACCATGTAGCATGTTTGACTAGTGTATGGCCAATACACTAACTGTATGGGTGATCCTATACTGGAATTTGCTAGTTGTACGTACATAACCATTTCCAACTCCAGTGTGCACAGACAGGACTGGCTGTCCAAGACATCATCATCTTTCTGTCCCAAGTGCAGGATGTATCTGTCTGCACTCCATGTTTTATGACTTTATGGGGAAGATGCATGGTGCGGGCAACATTTTGAGTCTTCATTTCTTTGAGTCTTCATTTCTTTTCGCTCGTTTTTTGTTTCTCTGTTTCTATTTTTTGTAATTTTCTTCCTTTATTTTCAAGAACATCTGGGTGAACTTCCTGCTGTGATAAGATCTTTGATCTTGCTATTGTTAGTGATGAATTAGTCAGCAGGGTGATACTTTTATTGCAAACCATTGCAGTAAGAAGTTGGTCTTAAGAAGCTAACCTCCAGTATCCCCCAGTAATTAATTTCTATAAGAAGTTTTATTAGGCAACCTTTAAGGCTAGTAACTCTACATGATTAGTGTTTTTGGTTAAGTAGTTATTTTTTTTATTTTTTCTTCTTTTTAATATTGAGCAATGTATTTTGGCTTTTCCTGGATAGGGGTTACCACAGCGGATCACTGGTCCACAGATTGATTGGAAGTGGTGTTTTTATGGTGTTGAGTTGCCAGCCCGGCATCCAGCCTTCACAGAAAGCACACACACCTACCTGCTTGTCTTTAAAACTCACTCGAGCTCAGGGAAGACATGCAGACTTCGCACAGAAGGAGCACCAGCCAAGAATCGAACCAGAGATCCTCTTACTTTGAGGCGATACTGCTAACTGCTGCACCACTGCAGCCTTACTCATCTTTTTAATATTGAGCCTCAGTGCATACTGCCTTTTGCTGTATTAATGTCATCCTTTAATAACAAGGATTTGTAAGCAGATTTCAGTGCTCTCTTACTTTCATTTGACTGGTACTACATGGAATTATTCAGGGTAGAACCACCTGGACTGTTGCAGGGACACGCAACTATATGTTGGCACTCTGTAATAACTGCAGTCTACTGTAATCAGGAGTTTTATTTGGGTTTGAACTTCAACTTCCAGACTGAAACTTAATAATTGTAGCCCAATCCAGAAAAAAGAGTCTTAAATGACATACATAGGCAAAAATGAATACTGTTTAGTAAACTAGGCATTCTGGGGAAAAATATATAACTAAAGCATCATAAACTTAACTTTAAAAAAAACAAAATTGTGCCACATATCTTTACAAATAAATATGTTTTTTAAAGTGATCCATCCGTATTTGAAACTTTTTATTTTGGCCATGTGACGGAAATTTCATGGAAGTGCACCTTAACAGTAATAATTAAGTAAAATGTTTTTCATTTCAGGACCCTGAACCTGAGAATATTGTGCTATTAATATAGCAAACATTTATTAATTCTGTAATGTAGATTCTCTTAACCAGTCTGCGTGCTTGCACCAAAAATCATGGAAATGCAGCATGTATTCTTAGTGTTTGCATTTGTTTTCATTTTAATTTTAATTATGTCTACTTTGATGTCTTCTTAGTGTCAACCCATTTCTTCAACCACCTCTTAATGCACATTTTTTCTGTTAGTCTGTTCTTTTTGTCAGTGCAGCACAATAGTAATTCTTATCTGCATTTTACAGAGAGAGAAAGAAAGTGAGATGAGTGTGTTATTCTTCATAACACCAAAAACCGCCTGACCAACTGTGAAAAACGAAAAAGCACAAGGAAAGCAGCCCCACAGGATCAAAAAATATTGCAATTGCAATAAATCCAATAAGTGAAGATATTCACAAATGTAATCACTTTTTTAAGACGTTAGAACTTTTATTTATACACAAACACTTTCAGAAGGCTTTGTATCCTTCCTTCTTCAGACCAAACAACTCATCATGGAATGGTTCTCACTTAAATAGAGTCCCAATTAATTACTTAATGACATCGGAAGTGAGAACCATCTTTTTTTAAAAACATTTTATACTAAAACCACATAATTATAAACTTTAAAGTGCATAAATTCAAGTTGTGCATAACACTAAAACACATCAATAATTAATCGAACCATTGGTTACAAATATAAATGTATATATGATTGCTGTTCATCCTTACTGATAAAAATATATAATAAATGTGAACATTTTACACAAGGCCTTATTGTTTCCTAACTAACCATCCCTCCCTACAAACAAGTAGGATAAAAGTAAGCTAATTTATGATGAAAACCATGAATAAAGCAACTATCTAATGTCAAAGCTAATATAGTTCATCCTGTGTATTATAATAAAAACTAAATTTCAACCCAAGATGAATACTCAAACAATGAATATGTATATTCCAAATGTCAATACATTTAATAAAATGTGTTATGTTAAATATGTTATGTATAAACCAATAAATTAAAAATAAAAATCACGTGCCCCATACCCCCCCACCCCCCTTTTTTTTAAAAGCGAAACAAATGTATGCATATATATATAAACTAGTAAAATTGTTCATGTAGCTATTTTAAAAAACACACAAGAACAAAGGCAGGTGTAAATGCTAGTAAAAAATATTTCCTACATGTTATTGTTGTAACTATTACCTCCTTAATGCTAACTGTTTTCATATGCAAGTTAAAGAGATTGATTCATTTAAACCAGGGTTTATGTGTGCGCCCGTTCTTATCTGCCAAAAGAGTTCCTCCTTCTCCAGTATAATTTGCCAAGGGCCTGATTTTGAATCCGCATTAATTTGTCTTAACACTGCAAAATTAAAGGCATGATCTGGGTACTCAATAGAATGGCAAGCCAATGCATTGTTTACGTCCCTCTTAGATATTGCTTATATATGTTCATATATACGTTTTCGTAAAACTCTCTCGGTCTTCCCTATATAGAAAGCCGAACAATTATTACAAATAGCCACGTAGACTACCGCTTTAGAAGCACAATTAAAATTTCCTAGGATTTTATATTTCTGTTTGTTTATTATAACATTTTGCCCTTCCTGTATACATTTGCACTGGCGACATGCCCCACATTTCGTCATCCCTTTCAATCTATGGAACCCTATTTTCTTATTCCTTTCTAACAGGGATTTTAGACTGAAGCCTTTTCTATAAGTAACACCTGGCGAAGATCCAAAGATGTCTAACAAATGCTTATCTTCTACAATGATTGACCAATTCTTTTGCAAAATATTTCTTATAAAATGATGGTCCACTGAAAATGTGCATAAAAATCTAATGCCAATATTAGCAGTTTTAGTGTTACTGCCCTCGGTCGTGGTAACTTCTTGATTTATAACCATATGGGATACTTGTGTATTCAAGATGGGTTTAAAATACCCTGTCTGCCTTTTGAACATAACTTCATTTTTAACTTCAGTTATCAAAGGCCCAGGGTACCCTCTATTTGAAAACATATTACTCAAATTATTACATTCGTCCATGAAATCTACCTCTCTTGTAATCATACGCGCTGCCCTTACCATCTGTCCTTTAACGACTGCTCTTTTTTGATGGTAAGGGTGACAGCTACTAAAATGTAAAAAACCATTAGAGTAAGTGGGTTTGCGGTAGATTTTACTAATGAATCTGGACTCGGTAGAATCTTTACTTAACATTATGTCCAAATAACTAATTTCATTAGTATGGACTTCATACGTGAAGTCCAGAAAGTCAGTAAATGTCTTCATGTCCTCAATAAAGGGTGCTATTTCATCCAAAGGGCCTTTCCATAAGAAAAACATGTCGTCCTGGTATCTAGTATACCAGGCGACATGCTTTTTGAAAGTGGCATTGTTAAATAAAAATGAGTTTTCCCATTGAGCCATGACACAATTGGCAAATGCCCCCCCACAAGGAGAGCCCATGGCAACTCCTGAGGTCTGCTTGTATGTTAAGCCGTTAAAATCAAAAAAAGCTATATTTCAAAATAAGCTCTAATAAGGTTTCAGTTATATATATAATGTTTTGTTCAACCTTTTTACTTTCAAGAAAT
Organism: Protopterus annectens; assembly: GCF_019279795.1. Classification (NCBI taxonomy): domain Eukaryota; kingdom Metazoa; phylum Chordata; order Ceratodontiformes; family Protopteridae; genus Protopterus; species Protopterus annectens. Next base: position 1,749,153,973 of record NC_056725.1, read on the forward strand.
TCCCTCAACCATTCCAGTCCAAGTTGTTGTGGAATGACTGTGTACAAATCTTTTATGTCTACAGTCAAAAATACCAAATTAGGATCAAAGGGTATTTTACTAATATTCTCAAGGAAATTCCATGAGTCTTTGCATATTTGATTTTCTTTTGTAATAAATGGCTTTAAAATCGTGTCCACATATTTAGCACAGGCTACCAATATAGACCCTCTACCGTCTACAATAGGTCTAAAAGGGGGCTTACTAATAGACTTATGGATTTTAGGGGCACCAAAAAAAGATGGCATTCTGGGTGCCAGAACATTCAAGTAAGTGTGAATGTCTATATCAATAAAATCTTCTAAAAACAAATCTTCAATTATGCCTTTAATACTATTATGGGCTTTATTCACCTCGTTTAAACTAATACTCTCATAAGGCCCATTGTTAAGATGCATAGTTAATTCATTAATATAGTCTATTTGGTTCATAAAAATAAGACCATTCCCCTTATCGGGTTTCATCACCCGAATGTTACAATCCTGAATTAATTTAAGGAAATTACGTTGCCCAACTGTTATGTTGAGGTTATTTTTGGTGTTATGCCCCTTATTAGCTGCCAAAAATCTTAGATCTAATTCGCAAGCCTTCTCAAAGGTTTTCAGATTATTTACCAAAGGCGGATTAAACAAACTGGCTATTCTAAATGGATTAACTAGTGAGGAACTCCTACCCAATACAGTAGTAAGATTAAGTTTACGTACAAAGAGCTTAAGGTCAATGATAGTCTTAACAAGATCCATACGTGTGTCCGGAACAAATGTGAGACCCTTGGAGAAAAAGTCAGCCATTTCAGTAGTAATGTTGAGGGAAGTGTAATTAAAGATCTTAAAGTCACCCTCCGTACTATACACTATGGTAGGCTGACCTATAATTGTCATCATTTCCTCCTCTGGTTCTGTTTGCTCTTTGAATTCGTAAAGGTCGTAAGGGTCTTGTTCGACCTCAAGTTCATTTGATGTGGGTTCTGGCTCTGCAAAAAACCTTGGTTATATTCAGCCCCTAATACTTCAGTCCTAGGATTTAAATTTTCCTGTTGTCGTTCAAAAATATTACCCGTTGCATTGGATTGACCTGCTTGCTCTTGCTCATTGTCCAAGCCTAAGTCACAGCCCTGGAGGGGGTCATTGTTATTATAGCCCTCTTCCAAAAACTCATCCAATTGTTGAATGTCATGCCCTTCATTAATATTGTCTCTCTTGTTTGCATGAGAAAAGGGCCTCTTAGGCTTGTTTTTAATTTGTCCAACCTGTGGTGGTTTAGGGTAAGCTTTATTGCTTGCATATTGTTGAACATCCCTTTTTATTTTCTTCCTTTTGTTTTCACATAATTTATTAGTAGTTGCTTCTATACTCGTAAAAATACGAGCATAGTCATACTTATATCTCAAAAAGTCATGATTTTCTTTAATTTTGTATTCTAAATCAGCCAGGTCTTTTTTAAAAACGTCCACCTGCTGACAGTAATGGTCAATAAGCATCTTTATAAACTCGAAACTTTGTCTATCAAACAGGTCAAGAAGCTGTTTGTGGAATTGTGAGCCCTCGACTAAGCCCACCGGGAAACGCCATTGCCTGAGCCCTTTAGGCACAATCCTCTTATCTAGGCATTCTTCCAGGTAGGCAATCTCTAGTTGTAACTTCTTGCATCTAAACAGTTTAAAATCAAATTCGCCAATTAGCGTTGCTATATTATTTACGTTAGAAGGCACAGTTCTTTCCAAAAGCTCTACACCCCCTCCGTTATTGTCAAAAATAAAAAAGTTTTTCTTATTTAAATAGGAGGTAACAGTGGGAACTGAATCATTAATGTCATTTGATGTAACTGTACCTTGTGTAGTTCCGATGCTTGAAGCTGGAGCGTGTCCTTGCCCTGCCGGTATACTAGGGAAATCGTTAGAAGTAGAGCTTAAATCCATCACCACGGCACTTTTTAAACCTCTTGCGTGTTGGGAATCCTTGTTCTCAGTAATTGTTCTTGTATCAGCTCCGCTGACATTAACATGTGATGTAACGTCCACTGGATAGCTTCGGTTATTGTTACCGGTTTTTACAGCGTTGTCCAAGTTGTCGATAAGCTGAGTAAGCGTATCCATCCTCCCTAACAACATATGTATTAGCGTTGTTAGGTTACCATCGGCCTTCGCCTCGTCGCCAGCTTGATTAACGCTCTTGCTGTTACTATAACCCATATCTTCCTGGGAGAAAAGTGGATCCTGCGTAGGGGAGCTTCCTTCGTTGGCCATAACAAACGATAACACCAAAAACTGCCAGACAAACTGTGAAAAACGAAAAAGCACAAGGAAAGCAGCCCCACAGGATCAAAAAATATTGCAATTGCAATAAATCCAATAAGTGAAGATATTCACAAATGTAATCACTTTTTTAAGACGTTAGAACTTTTATTTATACACAAGCACTTTCGGAAGGCTTTGTATCCTTCCTTCTTCAGACCAAACAACTCATCATGGAATGGTTCTCACTTAAATAGAGTCCCAATTAATTAATTAATGACATCGGAAGTGAGAACCATCTTTTTTTAAAAACATTTTATACTAAAACCACATAATTATAAACTTTAAAGTGCATAAATTCAAGTTGTGCATAACACTAAAACACATCAATAATTAATCGAACCATTGGTTACAAATATAAATGTATATATGATTGCTGTTCATCCTTACTGATAAAAATATATAATAAATGTGAACATTTTACACAAGGCCTTATTGTTTCCTAACTAACCATCCCTCCCTACAAACAAGTAGGACCGAGGGCAGTAACACTCAACACTAAAACTGCTAATATATTTTATGCACATTTCAGTGGGACCATCATTTTATAAATCATATTTTTAAAAGAAATCGCAAAAGAATTGAAGATCTCATTGTAGTAGAAGATAAGCATTTGCCAGACATCTTTGGATCTTCGCCAGGTTCATAAAAGTCTGTTAGAAAGGAATAAGAAAATAGGGTTCCATAGATTGAAAGGGATGACGAAATGTGGGGCATGTCGCCAGTGCAAATGTATACAGGAAGGGCAAAATGTTATAATAAACAAACAGAAATATAAAATCCTAGGAAATTTTAATTGTGCTTCTAAAGCGGTAGTCTACGTGGCTATTTGTAATAATTGTTCGGCTTTCTATATAGGGATGACCGAGAGAGTTTTACGAAAACGTATATATGAACATATATACGCAATATCTAAGAGGGACGTAAACAATGCATTGGCTTGCCATTCTATTGAGTACCCAGATCATGCCTTTAATTTTGCAGTGTTAAGACAAATTAATGCGGATCCAAAATCAGGCCCTTCGCAAATTATACTGGAGAAGGAGGAACTCTTTTGGCAGATAAGAACGGGCGCACACATAAACCCTGGTTTAAATGAATCAATCTCTTTAACTTGCATATTAAAACAGTTAGCATTAAGGAGGTAATAGTTACAACAATAACATGTAGGAAATATTTTTTACTAGCATTTACACCTGCCTTTGTTCTTGTGTGTTTTTTAAAATAGCTACATGAACAATTTTACTAGTTTTATATATATATATATGCATACATTTGTTTCGCTTTAAAAAAAAAAGGGGGGTGGGGGGGTATGGGGCACGTGATTTTTATTTTAATTTATTGGTTTATACATAACATATTTAACATAACACATTTTATTAAATGTATTGACATTTGGAATATACATATTCATTGTTTGAGTATTCATCTTGGGTTGAAATTTAGTTTTTATTATAATACACAGGATAAACTATATTAGCTTTGACATTAGATAGTTGCTTTATTCATGGTTTTCATCATAAATTAGCTTACTTTTATCCTACTTGTTTGTAGGGAGGGATGGTTAGTTAGGAAACAATAAGGCCTTGTGTAAAATGTTCACATTTATTATATATTTTTATCAGTAAGGATGAACAGCAATCATATATACATATATATTTGTAACCAATGGTTCGATTAATTATTGATGTGTTTTAGTGTTATGCACAACTTGAATTTATGCACTTTAAAGTTTATAATTATGTGGTTTTAGTATAAAATGTTTTAAAAAAAAGATGGTTCTCACTTCCGATGTCATTAATTAATTAATTGGGACTCTATTTAAGTGAGAACCATTCCATGATGAGTTGTTTGGTCTGAAGAAGGAAGGATACAAAGCCTTCCGAAAGTGCTTGTGTATAAATAAAAGTTCTAACGTCTTAAAAAAGTGATTACATTTGTGAATATCTTCACTTATTGGATTTATTGCAATTGCAATATTTTTTGATCCTGTGGGGCTGCTTTCCTTGTGCTTTTGAGTTATTCTTCATCCATCTCAGGTGATCACAGTCTGTGCTATGCTTAAAGCTAATCTCTTTATTTACTGGATTAGTGCACTGATCATCAGTGACCATTCTCAGACTTGGCCCAGGCGGTGTAATAACAGAACACAAGGGTTTAGTAAGCATACAAAATTTACACTCTATTGCAAATAAGGTAACTGTAGGAACATGCCATACATAGTATGCATGAAGGCAGACAAACTACATGGAGAATGCTGCATAAAAACAGCAATTTTACAATGCAGTCAAAAGACTAATAGTATTCTAAGCATCACATTATTTATAATATGTACAATAAATATATCAATGGAAAGAAAGATGGAGGAAGAAGGAGAAGAGAAAAGTAGTGGGTTAGGCGATGTGACCCTTTGATAGGCAGACACATTTGTCTTCTTTGAAGAGATATTGTTTTAGCTGGCATAGAAGGAGACTTCCTTTAGGCAGATGGGAATGATTTGTAGTTGGATTCCAGAGTGAGAGATTCTTGCCCTCTAAAGATGAAGCAGAGGAATATATGAGAGAAGCCCAACCACTGATGTGTTGACAGTGGAGGGTGTCTATAGCTATACATCTCTCTCTGCTCACCAGATAGCAATATAATAGGAAGATAATCTTCTAAATATCAAACCTGAAAACTCTGTAGAGTGAAACTGAGCATGATTAATCAACATGGAATGCTTAATTAAAAGGGGGGGGGGGGTCACAGATACCTGTGTGCAAGAGAAGTAATCACCCTCCTTGAATTTGGACCTAAGTAACTCGTACATTGACACTGTATGGATTTTTGGGTGCAAGAGGCAGACATTCCATATACCAGAAGCATTAAAGCAGTACTTAAAAATGTTATACTTGTGAACAGCCTAGTCATGTTTCTCAGCTGACCAGATTTTTGCCTAATATTTGTGGTGTGTACGTCATACGATCTGTGGTTTTCTGGCAAATCACTAGGATGATATAAGGACTGAAGTCACTAAACTGATATTCATTTGAGTTTCAGATGTCATATCCTTTGGAAAAATGCATGCTAAGACAAATCCTGTTATTCTGTCAACTTTCCAAGTTTATAGGAGCAATTTTTAAAATCTGTCCCTATTTTTGGACCTTTGTCCCCCATTATGTCAGGCTTTATCCAGATTTTTTGCACTAAGAGGTTGAGTGGTATGAGCCTAGTGCAGTGGTAAAGATAATGCTCTGCTTTGGCTGTATGTATATGTCCAGCTGATAAAACAGCCTAAAAGACAAAAGTGGTGAGTAGGTCACAACTGGGAAGTCTGAGAACAATAAATTAATTTGGTTATCAAAGGACTGAGTCATAACAAAACTTATATATCAATATGTCATAGTTGACTACAATACCTGCTGATGCCACATAGAGAAAAAAACATCAAACGCAAGCATTATTGTTAACCCTCAGCAAACACAACCAATTGCAAAATGGAACTTAAAACATCATTATCGGTAGCCTACATACATAAACAACCAGCCACAAAACCAGCTACCACCAACACTTCAGTATGCATACATAAACCTAACCACACAGAACTTATACCAGATGTAACACTACAGTACTTACTTTACATAGGGGCTTTGCTTTGCCCCCACACTTTCTTACTAACTTCATAGTCACAGAAGTTCAATAAAAATGAATCCTTCACAAAAAGAGTTATAATTGACAAAACCCTATCAATTGTAACACCAGTCACTAATCTGTGTGTGTAATATTTATCTACAGCAGTGAGAAACTGTAGCTTGGAATTCAGCTGCAGTGTTTTGACAAGTCCATGCTAGGAGCTCTTACATCAACGGAAACAAGTATATTGAAATATTAGATACATTAAAACAACATGCCTGGGGCTTATATTACTGCCAAAGCAGAGGAAGCTGCTACCTTTTAGTCTGACACAGTAAAAAACAGCTCAGACCTTGAAGTGTGACCAATAAAGGCAGCAAAAGTAGAACAAATCAAAGAAAACAGCATCGGTCACTCACGGCAGGTAACATTTTGTTTATTTTACCTGCCATGAGTGACCGAGGCTGTTTTCTTTGATTTGTTCTACTTTTTAGTTTGATCTGACTTTTTGGCTTTCTTCATCGATTCCATTAAAAACAGATATCAAAAGCAGGAGCAAACATTGTGTTTTGTTTGCTTTGAAAATGATGCTTTTCTTTCCCACCTTCAAATTTCCTGCATTACTGAATCAAGTGAACCCTTTCATCCTTAAAGGCAGCTAATTTGTCATTGTTCTGTAGACTACAAAACAAAGTTATACCTACTTGGTTGTCTGTGCTACTAGCAGTTCCCACAGATATTTAAACTTGGAATCTGATGTCCGTTTCATTATGCATCACAAATGGGTCTTTGGATCTGTCGTCTGATCTGACACGGCCATTTCTTCCAGACATAAGATCCGAGCCTGAAACTCCTCCCTCTCCCCTTTCCTCACTCCTCTTCAAACCCTCAGGTCTCGTTTGCCACCTTCCAGTACAGCACAGATGCAATTCCGAGCCTCCAGTCAATTATGTAAATTTTTCCATTTATTTCTGCCTTATTATTAGCCTTTTCTCTCTCTTAGTCAGTTTATAAGCTTTTCCATATCTGTAATGCTAACCCTTCTTAGGTAGTTATTTCATGTCCATAGCATTTTTCACTAGCGTTAGGGGTTTTTTTCCAGCCTTCCACCTCTTCCTTCTGTTTCTCCTTTTTTCTCTTTCTCTATTTAAAAAAGAAAAAAAAAAACTTTCCCCGCATCTTTGAGTTGGTAGTTAGCTTAGTTTGTGTGTGTGTGTGTGTGTGTGTGTGTGTGTGTGTGTGTGTGTGTGTGTGTGTGTGTGTGTGTGTGTGTGTGTGTGTGTGTGAGTTGTATTTGTGTGTTTTTTATCTCAAGCATGTCTGACAATCCAAGTTCTGAAAAACCCTCTGGTTTTAAGAGGTGTGCCTCTTGTGGCCATAAGATTCCTCAATTGGATGCCCACAAAAGGTGTGTGTATTGTCTGGGACCAGGGCACTTGGAGATGCTGTGTGATATTGGCTTGGACTTCAGTCTGGTGCCCTCACTGATCTGTGAAACAAGCTGATTTTGAGAGGTTGTTTTCTGGCCTCTGGAGCCCAGACCCCTGTCCCAAACAAGCATACCCACTCCGCTACTCTGAGGATCACAGCTTCTGAGAAGTGCAGGAGGCTGGCAGATCCATTGTCTTTGGATCCCTCCTATTCTTGCTTCTCTCCAGATCCAAGAGGGCTCTCAGATCCAGTAGATTTGATGCTGGGCAAGCCTACCTCTCTGCCGGACTCTCAGCCTTCGGGTCTGAGCAGTCAGAGTCTGTCGAGATAGTACGAATCCAAAGCTCCTCATCTCTGGAGCGGACTCCTTTGGGTCAGACATGCCCTGGATCGGAGGTCCTGGAGCCATACTCCACATCAGAGTAAATCTCCCTTACCTTTCCTGACCATCTGGGCCAACCTGTCGCCAGTCAGGTCGACACATTCCTCAGTCTTTGATCCTATCGGCTGTCCCACTCTAATATGGATCTGATGATGAGGGGTCTTCTCAATGCCCAGATCCAGCTGGGGATCTTGCCTTCTCCAACCCATGCTGGATTCGTAAGAATACCAACCCCGATACAGCAGCCACCTCCTCTGATCCGACCTTCAACTTCGTAGTTGCAGGGTCTGACACTCCTGAGTGGACCATTGTTGGAGTGTGGAATATGCCTTTCTTCAACTCCGATAGTGTCCCAGACCAGCTTGGCTCTGATACTTTCAGAGCGGATTGAGTCCTGGACCCAAGATGTCGGCGCTGGGTCCTCAAGGCTGGTGTTGGCTCTGACTTTTTTGAAGCCATTCTTTTCCCTGGGGGCTTTGGCCTTCGACTGTTTAGGGCCAGTGCCATCTGGAGGTGTCGGAGCCTGGATGACCTCATCCTTTTCTCCCTTGGCAGCTTTGGCTCCTGGGGTGGGAGGGCAGGTTCTTCCAGCATCGTTGGCCTTCCAGGTGGCAGAGAGGGTATTCTCTACACTGTGAGATACGGTCCCTCTTCCGCCAGGCCCTACACAAATCCTCTGTGGATCAGGGCTTTTCTCCCATCCCTCCAGTCCATGGTCAGCCCCTCCTGGAGAGCCTCCAGCCTACCCCTCAGCAAGAGGTCCCCCCATCTTCCAAGTACCTCGCTGAAGAGGTCCTCTGAAGCACCCGGTGCAAGAGGACAGACCTAAACTCTCCTTTGGAGTCATTGACAGAGGACACTGACTTCGATGAAGGGGAAGGGTCCCCCTGATCTTCACCTGATATTTCCTTTGGGGATATCTTAGAAATTCTGAAGCAAGAGGCTGGCTGGTCTTCCCATCCCCCTTCCTTGCAGGAGTCAGTGTTCCTGGAGGCATTCCGGACAGGTCATCTACGTTCTGGGTGACCACCCCAGCAGTCCAGCTCATAGACCTTATCACCCACCAGGCTTGAAAGGAGCCTGACACCATGGAGCCCATTCCCAACTGCATGGACAAATACCTTAGTCCCCCCAGTGACTGCACTTTGTGGAGTAAACGTGTCCCAATTGATGCCATTGTGGTGCTGGCAGCCACTAAGAAGGAGCTAGCTGAGCAGAGCTCCACTGTTCATCCCAGAACAAGGAGTCTCGGGCTTTGGGCAGGCATGGGAAGCGCATGTATGTGTCAGCCACCTTTACGATGAGAGCACCGAATTACTTGGCACACTTCACGCACCTTCAAAGAAATCTAATTAAGAAAACCTGTACTTCTCTGATGCAGCCACTGTTAGAGGAGGACTTCAAGAAGGTTTCTCCCCAACTGACCACTATGTCCTCCATCACTAATTCCTCAGTGAGGTTGATTTCCCATGCTGCGGAAGGAATCTCATGAGCAGCTGATTCAGGCACCGCCCTCAGGAGACATGCTTGGATGAGGCTGTGCAGGTTTGCGGGCCCCTTTAAGGCATTGTTTATTAATGCCCCCTTTGATGTTTTTTCCTTGTTTGGGCCATCAGTAAAAGAGACTCTCACCTGCAGCAAACAGGAAGGCAAGACCTTATTTGTCATAGGGATCAAGTTTTCTTCCCCCTAACAGACCTTCTCCAGTAACCAACAGAGTGCGAAGAAGATGTGGTTCCATAAGTCCCAAGGGTCTTTTCTTGATTCTCAAGATGAATCCTCTTCTAGAGGCAGAGGGAGAGGATTTAATGGTAGACATCACCTTAGAGGGAGAGAGGGTCCACAAAATCAGGACTTCAGAGAACCTTTCTCTGACAGCCCCTTTCAGGGCTCCTGAAGTACTGCCTGGCTGTCGTACTATGGAGACAGTTGCGGGCAGACTTTCATTACACCCCGAAGCCTGGACAAACATAACAAATGACACCTGAGTGTTAAATATAATTTCCAAAGGTTACTATGTTCCCTTTTCCCTTCCTCCATCTAGTTCCAGGACGTATCTCCCACATGTGCCACCCAGTTAGAGGAAGAGTGCCCTTCTAGAGGTTCAAAAACTTCTAGACAAAAGAATCATCCAGCAGGTCCCAACTGAACAAATGGGATGAGGAACTTACACTTTTTTTGGTGCCAAAGAAAACAGGGGACCTTCAACTGATCTTGGATGTGCGCAGTTTGAATTTATTCATAAAGAAGTCAAAGTTCTGCACAGTTATGGTACAGTCCATTCTGACATTTCTGCACAAGGATGACTGAATGTGCTCTGTAGATCTCCAGGGCATGTACTATCATATCAAAATAGAGAGGAGCTCCAGGAGATATCTGTGCTTCAGGCTGGAGGCCAGTCATTTCCAATTCAGGGTGCTACCCTTTGGCCTCACCACTGCCCCCCAGGTGTTCACCAAATGAATGGCAGTGGTTGCAGCTCACCTCCATTTGCAGGGATTCCAAGTGATTCCTTAGCTGGACGATTGGCTCCTAACAGCACCTGCAAGGCATCAACTACTTTAGGCTAGTCAGGTTATGTTGAAACTGATGATGTTAAGTTGCCCAATCTCGCCTTCATTCTTGCTGGATGGGTTCAGAGCTGATCCTCGGCTCCGACTCGGCCACTTACTATAGCTCGAGAGCTCTTTATTGGCTTGAGGCTACCCCTTATCCAAGAATGCCCAGCATCAGCTACCCAGATCCCATTTGCCACTTTAGCTGCGAGGTTGCGTCAGTACTGGCTCAGGCTTAGTATAACTTTTTTCTCTATTTAAATTCAAATAATTTGCTTGAAAATTTGATTTTTTTTCTCTCTTATAGTAGTTTGTAAGTTTCTTTAAATGTAAACCCCTTATCTCATCCTTGTGGTGTTTTTTTGTGCTGTGTTGGCCGTCGCTCCTTAGTTGCTAGGCCTTCTGTTGTTCCCTGAACTCGTTTAACTTAGAGAGTCCCCCCCCCCCTTTAAGGACAGCCATTTAAGTTAGAGGCTCTCCTTTAAGGTCTTTATTAATATAATTTTTAGTTTATTATTGTAGTGAGTCTTTTTGGTACTTCAAAATGTCTAAGGAAGTTAAAACCTCAGGGTTTAAAAAGTATGACTCATGCTGTCAGATGATGTCTCTGACAGATGGACACACTAGTTGTGTTTACTGCTTGGGGGCTCTGCACCTGCAGGACTCTTGCTCTGTTTGTCATGCCTTTAGTCCAAGGGTCCTGCAGGAGTGGAAAAACAAGCTAATCCTCCTTGGATTGTTAAAACAGGATTCTCCAGCTAAAGCATCTCAGCCAGTGAAATCTTTGAAACCAGTCAAGCCGTCGGCTCCATGTTCGGAACCGACCTGTGAGCTTGACAAACCAAGTGTGTCGGTGCCCTCTAGCACCGACAAGACTACTCCTCCCTCAGCTCCGACTGTTACTTCAGAGCCATCTTGGAGCCACAAACAAGCTAGGTCTCCTTCATTGGAGCCAATTCGCTTGTGCCACAATCACTCTTACTTCAGAGCAAACCCAGTCATAGCTTATCTTTCCACTCTTCTCGATCCTCGTGGTTATCTGATCAGGATATGGAGAGAGTGGTCAGTAGGTTGCTGAAGTCACAGGCCCTTGCTAAAATACTTTCGAGCCCGCCTCAACGGGCTTTGGCTCCATCCGCTTTGATTTCAGTTCCTCCTCCGACTATGCTTAGTTCGGAGCCAGAGTCCATGGACGCTCCAATAGTGGTTCCTTTGGCTCCGATGACATCCTCTTCAGCTCCGACATTGGCTCCGATTACCTCGGTTCTTCCACCCATCGAGGTATCTGGGCACTGAAGCTCTCTCATCGGCTCCGAGGGGTGAAGTGGCATCAGACCCTTGTCCGACCACGCTCTCCTTCTAGGAGCATTGGCTCAGTTGAGCTCGGCACCCACATCGGCCTCAGAGCCGTCAACCTCTGCGCAGAGTGGGATTCCTGTCTCTTCAGAGCCGGAGCCATCTTTGTGTCGAGACTGTGATGCCTTCGAGGTCATGCGGAGAATGCTGTCCCCATAGATGGCCCCACTATCGGTTCCATAGACTCTGTCCCCCTCGGTGCCTGTGACAACCTCTGCTCCTCCTCCAGCCCCAAAGCGTACAAATGCTATGCCCCAGGACACCCCATTGGGTAAACCCTCTTCTTCCAAAACCTCCCCAGAGCATTCTGAGCAGGCTTTCTGGAAGAAAAAGTGTAAGAGGAACCTCCAAGACTCCCCTGAGTCTGTCACCTCAGATACAGACCTGGATGAATTGGAGGGGTCCCCAAGGTCCCCCTCTGAAGATGTTTCCTTTTCAGACATCCTCGAGATTCTTAGACAGAGGCGTAGCTGGACTTCCCTAGCCCCCTCCGAGGATGAGTCTTTATACCTGGACGCATTTGGTTCCTGACCTTCCACCTCCTGGTTATCTCCGCCTTTTGATCCACTCATGTCTGTAGTGTCTCGAAAGGCTTGATCAGCTCCAGATTCCAAGGAACCTGTCCCGAGGAGACCCAATAAATTTATCACAGCCCCCCAAGACAAACAATTCCTGACTAAAGGTGTCCCTGTTGATGCCATGGTGGTAGCAGCAGCCATAAAGAGAGAGTTAGCTGAAACCTCCTCATCTGTCCATCCATCGAATAAAGGCTCTCGTATGATGAACAGATATGGAAGCGAATGTTTTCATCAGCGACCTTCTCCCTTAGGTCCCTGAACTATCTTTCGCATTTTACTAGGCTTCAGAGGGATCTCCTAAAAGAGCTTGGAAATACCCTACAAGGTCCCACAGCTGAGGGAGCTTCAGCCAAGGTTGCTACCCAGCTGGCGACTCTAAATTCAGTAGTCAACTCCTCCATGAGGCTTATTTCATACACAGCCGATGGAGCGAGCAGAGCTGCAGGAACAGGAGTGGCTCTTAGGAGACATTCTTGGCTGTGGCTGTGTCAGTTTGCGGAACCTTTCAGAGCATCCTTCACCAACACCCCCTTTGATGGCTCCTCTCTCTTTGGGCCTCAGGTGAAAGACACACTTACCAGGTGCCAGCATGAAGGCAAGTTGCTGTCTGATGTGGGAGTCTGTTTTTCCACTCCTACCAGACCATACCCAAAGGGTCAAAAGATGTGGTTTTGAAAATCCCAGGGACCCTTGACTGATGCACGTGGTGAATTTTCCCCCAGGAGCAGAGTGGGAAACAATAACAATAGCAGATGCCACCCTCATGGCAGAGGGGGTCCGCAAAATCAGGGTGACAGAGATCCATTTTCTTCCAAACCCTATCAACATCCCTGAAGGGATGCCCAGCTGCTCAACTCTGGAGGCAGTCGGGGGAAGGCTTTCATTGCACCCAATGGCCTGGCAAAATATTACAAAAGACAAATGGGTACTATCCATTATATCCGGAGGTTACAAGATTCCCTTCCATCAACCCCCTCTTGTTTCAAAAAAATCCATCCTAGATGTTCCACCCAATCTAAGGGATCAGGCAGTCACAGAAGTTTAAGACTGCTAGGAAAAGGAGCCATCCAGGAAGTCCACGCAGACCAAGTCAGATCCGGAACTTACTCAAGATTCTTTTTCATGCCCAAAAAGGCAGGGGACTGGAGACCAAGTCTGGAGCGCAGCAGATTAAACAAATCTGTACAAAAAGAAAAGTTCCAGATGGTAACACTGCAGTCCATTCTCCCCTTTCTCGGTCAGGACAATTGGATGTGCTCCATAGATGTTCAGGACACGTAATATATAAAAATGGACAGACGGTCCAGGAGATGTCTACGCTTCTGGCTAGGGGCCAGTCCATTACCAATTCAGAGCTCTGCCCTTTGGTCTCACCACAGCCCCCAGGGTGTTCACCAAATGCATAGCAGTAGTTATGGCTCACCTGAGACATCTAGGATTCCAGGTGTGTTTCCTTATCTGGACGACTGGCTCCTCACTCCTACCACCAGGCAACAACTTATAGAGGCACGAGATTACAACATCACATCCTGTGCTCAACTAGGCATCACAATAAACTTCAAAAAATCTGCCTTGTTGCCCTGTCAATCTATTACATACATAGGAGCAGAGTTAGACACAAGTAAAAATGATTGTAAAATTGGTTCAAGAAAGAGTTTCCATTATTCGACAACAGGTGTCACTTCTCCTGGGGAGCAGAAGAATTCAAGTCAAATATGTTCTTCAAGCTCTAGGGTCCATGGCAGCAGCCATTCTTCTAGTTCCCTTAGAATGCTTTCATATGAGAATCCTTCAGTGGCTTCTTTTCACACAATGGTCCTTCTAGGAATTACCCATGTCTCACATGATGCTAATTATGGAATCCTGCAAAAGACACATTTTCTGGTGGATGGTCTCCCCACTAGTGACTCAGGGCAGACCTTTCATGGAATCCCCATCTGGTTGCCACAGTGACCACGGACACTTCCCCGATAGGGTGGGGGGGCATTATCTAGGGAAGACAGTCCAAGGCACTTGGCAACCTCAAGAGTACCACTTGCACATCAATGTCCTGGAGATGAGAGCTGTGCTCCTAGCGTTGCAAGCTCTTCAAGACTCTCTCCCTGCCGGGACTATTGCAATACAGATGGACAACATGTCAGTGGTTTGGTACATCAATGCACAGGGCGGAACCAGGTCTTACCCCTTGTGCCAAGAGGCCCTCAGACTGTGGCAATGGGCGATTTCCTCCCACCATTTTCTGACAGCAACGCATATCTGTGGGACACCCAGCGTAATAGTGGACAGGCTCAGCAGGGCTATCCTCATGCCTCACAAGTGATCTCTGAAACAGGAAATTGTGGAGCTTATTTTCCGCAAATGGGGCCAGCCTTGCTGCGATCTCTTTGCCTCTCTCCTCAACAAAAAATGCAGCAGCTACTTCTCCCTTGTTCCTCCTCCAGGTCAGACACCCAGGGATACTCTAGTGCACGATTGGCCTCAGGGACTACTTTATGCATTTCCTCCCTTTCCCCTAATTCCAAAAGTCATTCAGAAAGCAAAATCGTTGGGTTGCAAGATGATCCTCATTGCCCCCTATTGGCCTTGATAGAGTTGGTTTCCGTTCCTTCACCCCCACCTTGGATTCTGGACCCTGTACAGGACCTCTTGATTCATCAATCAGGTGGGTTGCACCAATCCCTCCAATCTCTCAAGCTCACAGCTTGGTTACTCTACTTCCAATCTTAGCCAGGCTCCCCAATATTTCACCAGCAGTGCGTGATGATATTGTTTCCTTCCATAAGACAACTACAAGGAAAGTTTATGCTAGCAAATGGAAAAGATTCTCTTACTGGGCAGAATCCAGGAATGTAGATCCTTTTATAGCTCCTGTACATGAGATATTGGATTTGTTAGCAGAACTATTTCAGTCTGGTGCAGCTGCTGCTACCATCAGAGTACAACTAACTGCCATTTAAAATTTTCACATCGGAGTTTCTAACTCAAGCATCATGTCTCACAAACTCTGTAAGGCCTTCATGAGAGGTACATCTCTACTTAGACCCCCAGTGAAAGAGCCCTTTCCCCATTGGGATCTCAATTTGGTTCTGGCCTTGATACTGCCACCCTTTGAATCAGCAGCATCATGTTCTTTGAAATTTCTCTCTTGGAAAACTCTATTCCTAGTTGCTATTACTTCTGCCAGACATGTTTCAGAACTTCATGCACTAAGTGTTTGCCCTCCATGCCTAGTTTTTCACAAAGACAGTTTCTCTGAGAACCAACCCATCTTTTCTACCTAAAGTTTGTTCAGAACACAATTTGAATCAATCCATTGAACTTCCTGTCTTTTTCCCTAATCATTCCAGCAAGGCAGAATACAGATTACACCAACTGGATGTGCATAGACAGCTGCATTTCTATCTCCATAGAACTAAAGAGATGAAAAAATCAGATCAGTTGTTCCTTTCATTTGCTAACAACAAACAAGGCCTTCCAGTTTCTAAAGTAACCTTGTCAAAATGGTTATCAGACACCATTGCCCATACCTACCATTTGCGACAAAAAGATCTTCCAGCAAAACCCAAAGGTCATTCAACCAGGTCAGTAGCTACTTCAGTAGCGTTTCAATCTAGATTGCCCATAGATTCAATTTGTCCAGCAGCTACTTGGGCAGATCATCATACATTCATTTCTCATTACAAAGTAGATGTGGTCTCCCGGGGCAGGACTTCCTTTGGTTCCACGGTTCTGAAGAGTCTGTTCCAATGAGCCACCCAGGATTGAGGTGCTAGGGATGCTGTCCCATCCAGCAAGAATGAAGGTGAGATTGGACAACTTAACATAAAGAAGTTAAGTACCTACCATAACGTTCCATGTTAGTTGTCCTTCATCTCGCCTTCCTTCTTGTGTCCCTCCCTCCTTCCCCCCTTCCTCGAGGATTGAGAGGAGTTTCTTAATGGTTTCACTGCCTAATTTGTTTTGTTATTATTTTCTTCCCAAGCAAACCATGACAATTAACTGTATATCCAGGTTTAATAATGGATTATCTTCTATGATTATGTCTAGTGTGAGCTATCTCAAATGAGATCTGAGTAGCTGATGCTGGGCATTCTGGGATAAGGGGTAACCTCGAGCCAGTAAAGAGCTCTCGAGCTATAGTAAGTGGCCAAGTCAGAGCTGAGGATCGGCTCCAAACCCATCCAGCAAGAAGGATGGCGAGATGAAGGACAACTAACGTGAAACATTATGGTAGGTACATAACTTCTTTTTCTTCGTGTTTCACTGTTGCAGTCATCACATTTGGGTTATCTGCTTGCAGCAGCTCTCAGTTTGCCTGATTATCAAAGTCTTGGGTCCTGCGTCGGTTGTTTTCTCATCTTCCATGACGTCAGGTAGTCAGGGGTATAAAGCATGCAGTCGATGCCATTACTTCAGTCTTTCTTGCCGTGTGGTGCCAGAAGCAGAAGCAGTTCGCAAGTGCCAGTCATCCGACTCCTGAAATTTTCGTTTTCGAGTTACAGAACCGAAGTCTTCAACTAAGCTAAGTACCCCATTGGGGAAACTTTTTCTTGCTCTAAACCAATGTCAGTAAAAGTTAATACTTGTATTTCTTGTGGAAAAGCAAATACTTCATAAAAAGATTTTCATTCATACTGCATTCCTTGCTTAGGCCCTGACCATGAAGTACCTCGTTGTCGGTTTTGTGCCTTATTTAAACAACTAACTATTCGACATTGGTTTATTTACGGTTCTAAATATTTTGGTACTAGGTTCAGTTATCAAGAAATGGCTTCGGTAAGCCACACAACTACCAACATTCTGAAAAAAAATGCAAAGATAAAGACTGAGGCAGACCGCACAGGTCCAAAGCTGCCGATGATGATGCTTCTCCTAAGCTAGTCGCCAGTCCGCTGGTACTCCGTGAGGTGCTTTCGCAGCCCCTGATACCCACTACTTCAGATTCACAGGCCTCTACTGAGACCAATTCGGAGTCCGGTATGCCACGAGATGCTTCTTCAACTGTGGACCCTGCGGATGTCTCTACCTTGGATGGGTCTGGAGCTGCTGTGCAGGCACCGGCTTCTGAGGGTGTATTCAGGCCTACTGACTTGCATATTAAACTGATGCCATCTTCTTCAAGGCCTAAAACTCGATCCATGCTTAGATAACCAACGCCCAGACCGCATGGTCAGGCCTGTATGCCTAAAAATCAAATTATAAGAATGGCTGAAGACCTTATTACTCTAATCAGGGGAAGCCACCCTTCCCCCTCTAAGAGACCTAGGACTGAGTTTCCTTGGGATTCTTCTGATTAGGACTCTGAAATTTCTGTTTCCTCTGATGACCAGGATTTACCCTTATCTACCTATGAAGATTCTGATACAGAAGACTCCATTCCCTCTGCTTCCCCTCCAGATGATTTCTCTTTTGGTGAAACCGTGCATACTTTTAGGGAGCATTTTCACTGGGAAAGCCAGGATTACTCTGACTCTAAAAAGAGGCTTAGGGATTTCTTATTCCTGCCCCAACACAGGACTTTAGCTACCCTCCCTGTACTGGACATTGTTGATGATGTCTTCTCGGAATCTAGCTTGGCCCCTGACTCTTTACCTCCTGCTCCCAGAAAACCTGATATGTATTACAGGGTTCCTGACTCTCACAAGTTCCTCTTTAAAAATCCTACTGCGGATCCTGAGACCATTTCACATGGACCCAAGGGCATTAAGGCTACTACTGCCAAAAATCCTACCCTCTCTGATAGGGATTCTAGGGCGCTGGATAGATGGGGTAAGAAGGTATACACTTCTGCAACCTTGGCCATTAGGGCCTTAAACTGCCAGTTTCATATGTTAAAGTATCAGCAGCATATTATTGGATTGCTTAAACAGAGAATGATGTTGATTCCTGACTGTGCTGAAAATAAAGATTTACAGGATTTAATGTATTCTGCTCAACAAGTTGGGAAACATACTTTGCAGTGTGGTTTTGATTAATTAGAGGCATCTTGCAGGGCTGCTGTCACTGGGTCTCTACTTAGAAGGCATGCTTGGCTTAAGGAGCAATCTTTGCCAGATCATGTTAAAGCTAAATTGCTGGATGCTCCCTTAAACCAAGACTGCCTGTTTGGCAACAAAGCAGAAGAAGTACTTAAAAAGATGGAGGAAAAAGCTAAATCTGTACAAACTGTTAAAGATTTCCTGAAAGTACAGCCTGCCAAATTTAGTAGGCATTGGCCCTCTAAGAATTGGTCCTTTACTGCCTCTACCAGGCCTTCCCAGTCCAAACCCAGAACCAGCAGAACACCCAGGCTTCAGTCCCAAGGTACTCATAGGACTAAGCATTGGGGGCTCCCCCTTCCAAAGCAGGGAGTAGTAAGACTCCCCCCTATGGTAAACTGTCTCAATGACTTACCTTTAAAACTTCCAAACCCTGCACAACTGGCTGCTCCTTTAAGGGGAAAGATTGCTTTCCAGGCAAAAAATTGGGAACTCATTACCCAGGACAAATGGGTTTTAAATATAGTTTCCCAAGGATACAGATTTCACTTCCACTCTTTACCAACCCCAAATGGTTGGCCAGATCTACCCCTAAATCAGTGAGCAGAGGCTCAAAAGCAAGTTCTCTTTCTAAGTATCAGGGCTATTCAACCTGTCTCAGAAGAGGAAAGGGGACAAGGTTTATACTCAAGACTTTTCCTGGTGCCCAGAAAAGACAACTCCTGGCGTCCTATCCTGGCCCTCTCTATCCTAAACACATTTTTGGTGATCCCAAAATTCAAGATGCTAACTCTTCACCAGCTGCTTCCTATGCTAGACAAGGATGCCTGGTTGGCAACATTGGATTTAAAGGAAGCCTACCTGCACATCCCAATAAGGGAATCTTGCAGAAGATACCTACTTTTCAAAGCAGGCTACATGCACTATCAGTTCTCTGCACTGCCCTTTGGCTTATCTACTGCGCTCAGGGTGTTCAAAAAGTGCCTAGCTCCAGCCATTACATTTTGCAGGCAAATAAATATTCAAATATACCCATACCTGGATGATTGTCTAATTCAGGCAGAAAGCCAGGACATACTATTGAGTCATCTGGTGTTTGTACAGAAATTGCTAACTTCTCTGGGGTACACCATAAACGAAAAGAAATCATATTTTGTACCCTGCCAAAAAATTGTATTCCTGGGAGCAAGCTTGAACACAACTTCCCAGATGGCATTTCTCATGCCAGAGAAACAAGTTCATTTGACAGCCTACTTCAAACTACTGGCCACAAAGACCCAGCTATCTGCAAGGAAAATACTGCAAGCCCTGGGGTTCATGGCCTCCTGCATTCTCCTAATTCCATATGCAAGATTGCATATGAGGAAACTACAATGGTATCTAAAAAGGCTATGGTGTCAACATCCTCAGGATCTAGAAACAAGGATTCCCATCATACCTTGTCTACAGATAGAGTTCCTTTGGTGGACGGAGGCCTGCCACCAAAAGAAGGGACTGCCATTCACTCTACCCCCTGTCGCCCAAACCCTAACAACAGACGCATCAGGCAGGGAAGTGCATGCAGGGCAAATGGAACCCAAGTCAAATGCACCTGTATATCAGTCAAAAAGAAATGTTAGCTGTACAGAATGCTCTGACAGCCTTCAAGGACCACATTCTTCCAGGACAATTAATGGTAAAGACGGGGACAACACCACTGTTATGTGATACATAAACAAGCAGGGGGTACCCACTCATACCCTCTCTGCAGACTAGCCATGGCTCTGTAGAACACAGCCTTGAGCTACCAAGTGCACCTACAGGCTCAGTTCCTGCGAGGAAGGCTAAATACACTGGCAGATGAACTAATCAGAAATCTCATGGACCCACATGAGTGGAAACTGGAACCAAAGATATTCAACATGTTGAGAAACAAATGGGGGAGCCCAGAGATAGACCTATTTGCCTCCCCCCAAAACTACAAATTGGACAAATTCTGCACAAAGACTCCCCACAAACAAGCTTGGAAAATGGATGCCCTGCCCTTCACCTGGAAAACCTATCAGTTTATGCCTTTCACCCTCTGCCTCTCCTCTCCAAGGTACTACTAAAGATCAAACAGGATAAACCAAGGACGATACTGATTGCACCAGACTGGCCACGCCAATACAGGTACCCTCTTTTGTGCAGGGTGTCACTGCTGGCACCATGGCACCTGCCTCAGACCCCTGCCCTGCTGTCCCAGCAGGAGGGCCAGATTCTGCACCCACAGCTTCAAACCCTGAACCTGGCAGCCTGGCTAATTACCTGATCTCTCCATTACCATCCCTAAGTAAGCAAGTGTTGGATGTCATTCTGGAGGCAAGGAGGCCTAGTACTAGAAAATCCTATGCTGAAAAATGGAAAAGATTCTCTTCCTGGACCCAAACTCAGGGGAAGGGCACAGCAGCGCCCAGTTTACCTCAGATTCTTCAATACTTAACCAAGATGCTTCACAAGGACCTTTCCTTTTCCTCCATCAAAATTCATGCCTCAGCCATTTCAGCTCATTACAACACAGAACCACCCCTCTTCTCTCATTCACTGCTGAAGCAGTTCCTCAGAGGGGCCAAAAACTTAAGACCACCCAGGAGAGCCCCTACTCCAGCCTGGAACCTTAACTTTGTTTTGGAAAAACTCACTCTACCTCCTTTTTAGCCAGCTGCAAATGCAGAGTTGAAATTCCTTTCTTTTAGCCATCACTTCAGCAAGAAGGGTGTCTGAATTATAGGCCCTCATGGCAGTGGAGCCTTTCATCATCTTTCATGTGGACAGGGTGTCCCTCAGGACCAGTCCCTCCTTCATGCACAAGGTGGTATCCAGTATGGCCATTAGTCAGCCCATTCATTTGCCAACCTTCTTTTCTAATCCACAGAACAAAGGGGAATGAATTCTGCACTCCTTAGATGTGCACAGGCAACTTAGATTTTACTTGGACAGGACTAAACCTCAGGAAATCTGAACAGCTGCTGGTTGCATTTGCAGCAGGGGCAGAGGGGAAGGCCATTTCAAAGCAAACTATTTCTAAATGGATAGGCCATTGCATTCATTTCTGCTATAAGCACCATGGAAAACCTACCCCACAGGGGATAAGACCACATTTAACCAGGGATGCATCTACCTCTGCAACCTTTCTCAGAGGTGTCCCTACCAGGGACATCCTAGAAGCTGCTACCTGGAGTTCCGTACATACCTTCACCAAACATTACTATTTGCCAATTTTCTCTAAATCTAGAGCTGGCTTTGCCACTGCAGTCTTGCAGGGCCTTATAGCTGGTCCTAATGCTATCTAATTTCCTCCTCCCGTCTTTAGCTTTGGGAATCTTCCCAAATGTGATGACTGCAAAAGTGAAACATGAAGAACATATTGCAGTTGAGTACACTTACCATAAATGTAGATGTTCAAGTGTATTCGCTGTTGCAGTCCTAGTTACCCTCCCTCCAGCCCCCTGACTTCTATTGGCTTTACCTCTATTCTTGTTTACTATGCCTAAAGCTTTTTGGTGTATTTGCTTTTTTGTTGGAGGTGTAACCTTGTACATATAATTGCTTACCATTATGGGGGCACCTGACATCTGGGGCAAGGAAAACTGATGTAATGGCGTCGGCTGCATGCTTTATACCCCTGACTACCTGACGTCATGGAAGATGAGGCAACAACCGATGCAGTACCTAAGACTTTGATAATCAGGCCGACTGAGGGCTTCTGCAAGCAGATAACCCAAATGTGATCACTGCAACAGTGAGTACTCTCAAACATCAACATTGATGGTATGTATACACAACTGTACTTTTCTTCACCTGAAAGTTACAGCAAAAATGTCAAAATCCAAGATGGCTCATGTACAGGACATCGAATGCATAGGATTGCAGCTGAACACAGTCTCACAGCAGCTCTACCTCCCACCCAGAGAATTAAATACTTGAAACAGGAGGTTCAACTTTTGCTAGACACCCTAACACTGCCAGCTCAACTGGTCCTCATGGCCGTGGGATTCATTTCAGCTTCCATTCTTCTGGTGCCCCTAGCCAGGTTCTTCATGCGAGTTCTCCATTGGACCCTAGCAGTCCAGTGGTCTGTTCGGTGCCATCCGTTGCCAAATCCAGTCATGCTAACTCCGATTTGCAGGCATCATCTGCAATGGTGGATCCTTACAGACAGCCTCTATCTCTGCAGACTTTTCATTCTTCACCCTCCTATGGCCACGGTGACTACAGATGCCTCCCTGTTGGGGTGGGGGAGCATTTTCAGGGAAAGATGGCCCATGTTGCAAGCCTTTCAGGACTCTCTTCCTCTGGGGACAATTACAATTCTGACAATATATCGGTGGTTTGGTTTATTAACAATTGGGGGGGAACCCGTTCATACCCATTGTGAAGGGAGGCCATGAGGGTTTGGGAATGGGTTATTCACCAAGGGATGCTCTAACCAATGTTTGGCCCCTGGGTCTCCTCTATGCTTATCCTCCGATTCCCCTGATATCCAAAATTGTACTGAAAGCCAGCAGGTTGAAGACCAATCTAATCCTCATTGCCCTTTACTGGCCTTGTCAGGTATTGTTCCCCTTCCTGCGGTCTCACTGCAAATATCCTCCATGGTAATAGATCCCAGGCAGTATCTGATTTCCCATCCATCAGAATGCCAGATTCCCAATCTTTGATCCCTCAGATTCACTGCTTGGTTTCTCCACTTCCAATAATTCTAGGAAAGTCCAGGCTAGTTTCCCCAGTCTGGGCAATTATTCTTGCTTCTCAGAAGTCTTCCACCAAAAAAGTATATTGTAGTAAATGGAAGAGATTTTCCAGTTGGACTTCACAGAGGAATACTGACCCATTTTCTGCTTCAGTCCCAGACATCCTTATGTTTCTTAGGTCGCTTTTCCAGCACAGAGCTAGTTTTTCCACTGTAAAGTTACGAATTTCCATGTAGGCTCATTATTCTGGACTGATGATCATAGTTTGGTGGGGGCTGAATTTTTAATTGTAGGAAAGCACCTTTGGGAAACCTGACATGATGCTGCTGCTGAATCGGAATCAGACCTTTGTCCCCTGGGTGACTTTGGCAAATATGCCTCTGAATTCTAAATCTCTTTTCTGACCTCTAGCAACCTCCGATTACATAGTTATACCCACATGAAAATGTACACAAACTTCTCTGTGAAGCTTGTTTGTGTGAAAGTGTACATTTCACTAAGTTTCTATGTGGAGTCTGAGAATCCAGGGCTATATTGCTGGAAATAGATGAGCACTATGACTTGTCTATTCCCAGCAGCATAGAACTATCTGCAGATAACCCTGTCTTTGGAGAAACTATAAGGCTCATGAAGTCCTCCATGGATTAGCCCATGACTGAAGCTGTTCTCCCCATAAGTCTATGAATGCATTTTCTGGGAAGGGGGGGGGTGGTACTTGTGTCATCAAGCATGCCTTTTTGCAACCTGAAAGCAGCCAGTCTTAACTCCTGCAGCAACTAAAAAGGTGAAACTCTTGTATAAGTCCTCAGGTGAGTGGAGCAAGTACTTAATGAGGCATCCTCAAGCTAGGTCTCATTCAATCTCTTAGGTCCATTACTGGGCTCAGAGACCACATAATTTTATGACCCTGTTTCTATAGTTGTACATATATGAATGTTTTCAAGTTGCAGAAAAGCCTCAAGTTTGGGCGTTTTTTTTTTTTTTTTTTTGTTAAGACTCCTGGCATTGATGTGTCCAGTTTTAGAATTTACTAGGTTGGAATGTCCATCAGATGGTCTCTGCCTAAAAACGGCACTATGGGGACAACAGACACTTTAGCCAAAATGTGAAAGTCTTGGTAAGAGAGGTAAAAGCCATCCCTGGCAAAACAGGAAGACTTGTCAGCCATCTGATCGCAAGCTGACACATACTGGATCCCACTAGGGTGACATCAACTACGTAGCCAATTTTCTTTTCTTTGAATCTTGGCATCATTGTGAGTGATGGCAAAGTGCTATACAGGACCACAGTCTTTCCTGCCTCAGACACATGCATAGTAGGCTCAATTGTATCCTTCTGCATGGAGTAGTTTACTGGGTCTGGTTCTGGTTTAATGTTTAAGATTCTGAATATGAACAGGAAGATGCAGAGATGGATACAGTTTTCTCAGATTTCTGGTTCAGAGTTAGGAAGGCTCAGTTTCTTATTCTCCCTGTTAAGGTACCTCTTTCTGTGAGACTATTGCTAGAATGTGCCAGTCTTTTCACTGGGAGAACATTGAGGTTTCTCAGTCCGTCAGAACATCCTATGAGTTGTCACAGAAGGATTGTCCAGAACCTACACCCATTCCTCCTGTTCTGTCTGCTTTAATGTTTGTTTGTGTTGCTTCCCACAATTTTCCTGATAATAAACTATCTTTCCCCGAAATGGCAGATAGGATATATAAAATTCCTCTAGTCTTTTACATTTTTATACACTATTCCCAAACCTGACCCAGCAGCTATAGCTTTAGTTGATCCCACTGCTGCTAAGCACTTAGTTAATTCCAGTCCTACTCTTTCTGGGAAGGATGGGAAAATTATTGATGGGTATTAGAAAAAAATGAATACTTCTGCAACTTTGATTTTTAAAATTTTGAATAAAGATTGTTCTGACAAATTGCGAAAAGGTGAGCAATGTTTTATCTGCAGTTTCTTGTTGTTGGGAAACATCTGCTTAGTTTCTTCTATTGCACAGACCATTACTCATTGATTATAGTGTGTATATGACTCTGTTGATGCTTCTTCCAGGGCTGTGGCCACTGATTCTATTTTAAGGCAGTTTGCATGGCTGCATTCTCAGAACCTCCCAGATGATGTTAAAAATGAGATTTAAATTATCCCTTGGGGGTAGAGATTTCATGTTTGGCCCCTCTGCTGCAGAGGTAATCAAACAGTGTGATGAAAGGAGCAAGCTTATCCAGGGAATCTGTAAGATTTTTCAGGCTTCCTTTTACAAAGTTTCCAAAGGATTTTATATCTCCTTTTCCAGTTTTGGCAAAAACAGAATAAACAGTCACAGCAAAATATAGGTAAACAGATGTCTAAGAAGAAATATCAGTGGGGAGGTCCAAAAAGAATTCTTGAACCTCACAAAACTAAGGACTGTCCAGCAAGTCTAAATGACTAATTCAGGTGACCTTATGAACCCCTCCCACCCTAGCCTGTTTTTCATCCAGAAAGTCTGAATCTCCATTATTCTCCTTTCAACAGATAATTTTTGAAAAATGGGTTCTGAAAGCTATTCATAAGGTTTACAGAAACTCCTTTCAAGAGGTTATTCCTCATCCTCCAGATTAGACAATTTGGTTTCCACCAGTTCTTCATCACATGCTATCCCAAAGGGTGATAGAACCAGTTCCTTATTCCAAGGTGGGAATGGTTCTATTGTTCTCCTAGGGCTCACTCCTTCTGTGGCTCTATCTGCTCCATTCGCCCTGCGGGCTCACTCCGCTCCCCTACCCTGCTCCCAATTTCCACCCACCCCCAGTGCATCTACATTTATACACACTAACCACACACTCTATCCATACAAGCAATCACATCGTCCAACCCCTTAAAGTGCTACAACCCTCTTCCCACTAGACATTATCCATCTGCACCTATACGTGTATACTAGCCTACACACAATACTTCTACAATGCCACCTAACACTACCCTTACACACTTTAAACTCTTACTTCTACTGTCAGTCCTACCTATTTTAGCTATATCCTACCTACTTACTTTCTATGAACACCTTAACTACCTACACTTTCATAACCCCATGAAACAAACATCCACACCAACACTCATCATCCCTCATAGCCATAATCACACATCCCATCCACCAAAGTATTTATCAGCCAAATTTCATAAGACTCACTCACGTCACATACTACAGCCCTAGAGCTAGAAAACCTCAGAACCTAATATGTAAAGGTTTAATTCTCAATCTGGCAGTACAAGTCCACTCCCTAATTGATGGTGACATACTCCCAAACCCTGGCCCAAATTCTACCGCTACCACAAAACTTAACACCCCAACTTCTATTAAAGCACATCTGGTCACTAGACCCCCTAACTCTCTCCTAATAGCCCATCTCAGTATTCAAAGCATAAATAATAAAGTTGCCCACATACATGCCCTCATGGATGTACATTCATTCGACTTCCTCTGTCTCTCTGAAACATGGCTCAAGCCAACAATACAAGATACTATTGTCATCCCCCCAGGTTACAGTATCCTCAGACTTGACCGTTTTTATAAGAAAGGTGGAGGAGTAGCTATTTTATATAAATCTGAATTACAACTCACCTCCATAGACTCTAAACCTCCTCTAACTAGCAATGCAGAAATTCTTATCTCCAAAATTCAACTCAACAAATGTAAATCCATGTACATAATCTGTATCTACCTTCCCCCAGCTAACAATATCATCACCTTAGAGGCTATCCTAAGTTGGCTGTCCCCCACCTACCTACAGGAAACCATAATTCTTGGTGACTTTAATATAAACTGGAGGTGTTGCACATCTGAACAGCCTACTACCCATATCAACTACATGTTTTCACGCAAACCATTACATCCCCCACTAGAACCAATAAACATAATAACAATGACAGCACCCTAGATTGGATTCTCACAAACAGTCATCACCAGTCTTACAAAGTAGGGACCCTCCCTGAAGATATAAGCGATCACTCACTCACCTTCTTAATCAGGTATAAGAGTGACATCCCAAACCCAACCATTTATAAGAAAATAAGGTCTAACAAAAATTTTAACCCTGACAGCCTTCAAAAAGAACTCAACGCTTGCGACTGGTCACCCCTGAAACACCTTCCATTAGAAGATGCCATTAAATACTTTAATTCTAAATTTTTAACCATACTAGACTACCATGCCCCAACACGAATAATAAGTAGTAGGTCTAAACTAGCCCCTTGGCTCTCCAAAACTACCAAACAAAAAATCCTCCATAGAAACAAACTCTGGGCTAGCTGGCGTACAACCAAAAACTCAGCAGATCAACTAAAGTTTAGACAATTAAGAAATGAAACAAAAAAAGCCATATTGTCAGATAAAAGAAACTTTTACTGTCACCTCCAACAAACCCACCAAAATAAACCTCAAAAATTATGGTCTGGTATCAATAAACTGTTGCACCCAGGTCACTCAATTACACCCACCCCCTCAAAAATTATGGTCTGGTATCAATAAACTGTTGCACCCAGGTCGCTCAATTACACCCACCCCCTCAGGCTTCTATCTCAACAGCCCTATCCACATTGCCAATTCTTTTAACACTTTCTTCACAGACACCATTCAATCTTTGGCCAATCAGTTATCCCCTGACAGTACATCTGCTTCCACTGTTATCCCTAACAACCCCCCATTATTTCAATTCAAACCAGTTCTTACATCCTTTGTCTGCACCCTTATTCAGAAACTTAAACCCACTACCCTCTCTGCAGATCTACTACCTGCAGAATACCTGCAAAAAACTGCCAAAGCTATAGCCTACCCCATATCCATCCTCATTAACATAACTATTTCAGAAGGAACTATTCCATCAGTCTGGAAAATCTCGCATATCATCCCCCTGCACAAAGGTGGTAATTCCAAAGATTTTTCTAACTGTAGGCCTATAGCCATATTATCCCCACTGGCAAAAATCATGGAGAAGTGCATTCATAAACAACTATTAAGCCACCTACTAGAAAACAGCCTACTAACTACCTGCCAGCATGGCTTCAGACTATTTCATAGCACCTCCTCTGCTCTCTTATCCTTCACCGACTGCATTAATAAATATCGTAATAATGATACTCTATCCTCAGCCCTCTTCATTGATCTGTCAAAAGCCTTCGACATGGTTAATTACCAGCTACTCATAAACATACTTAGAAACTTCTCACTGGATCCACTTGCTATACAGTGGTCCCAATCCTATTTAAATAACAGGCAGCAGGCTGTATTATGGGAGAATAACTTGTCTTCCCATCTCCCAATTACCCTTGGTATCCCTCAAGGCTCCATATTGGGTCCTCTCCTCTTTTCTATTTTTACTAAAGGCCTACACTCTGTATTACCTCAAGCTACCTGTATCCAATATGCAGATGATTCCACACTAATATGCTCAGCCTCTTCACTATCACAACTTCAGTCCCTAACCCAAGACGTGGTTAGCACAGTAGAGAATTGGCTTCTTCACCGATGTGTCATCCTCAACCCAAACATAACAAAAATGCTACTATTCACTCCCACCCGCAGAGCCCCTCCACTGCATTTCACTGTCACATCTAGCAATGGTACTATCATATCTCCTGATTCTACCACAAAACTACTTGGAGTACTAATAGATAATAACCTCACCTTCGAGCCCCATATTAACAACACTATAAAAACAGTAAACAAAAAACTAGGTTCCCTCTATTAGGATCAAACCCTTTCTTACCCCACTAGCCAGGACCACCATTGTCCGGACCCACCTAATCTCAACCCTACTATATGCATTCTCTATCTATACTAAACTATGCAAACTATGCAAAAGCAATCTGAACAAGCTGGCTAGCTCCTACAATAATATTGCCAGATTTGCAGCTGGGTCTACCTATAGAACCCATCATTGCAACAATCTTAATCAACTAGGATGGTTAGAATTGTTATTGTATTGAACCAACTAACTATTGCCCATAAGATACTGCATCATACTTCAAGTAGTCCAATACTCACTAACCTAATCACCCCTACATTAATCTGAAGACCCTGCGCTCATCTAATAAATTACTGGTAAAGACAAGTAAAACCAACAATCATCTATTCTCTAACACAGTGGGTAAAACGTGGAACACCCTCCCTAATGACCTAACCTCCCTACCCTCAAATACCCTATTTAAAGCCAAACTCAAACCATACATTAAATCCCACTGGCTGTGCCCATGTGCAAACCCAGACTAACTATACCTCCCTTGTCTCTAGACACTAATCTTCTCACTCACATAAACTCAAAAATCTTTTACTAACAATAATGTGTGTGTAACTTTTTTAGTTTAATAGTGCTCTATTTCACTTACCTTTTATATTGTTGTATATATATCCATACTTGTTTTGTAACTACAAATGTTTTTTTCCTTACTTATAAGCTAAAATGTAATGTACTATTATTACTGCCAAAACTTGGTAATGTACCTATGTATTTGTTACTCTATTCTGAAGTGCGGATCTTTTCTCCCCGGGCCTCCACTGAAAATGGGCATAAATCCAGTTGGATCAGCCCGGTCAACAAATGTAAAATAAAATAAATAAATAAAATAAAAATAGTGCCAAAGAAAACTCTTGAAGACCAGTTCTGTACCTTTCTTTCCTAAACCCAAATCTGATTAGTGTCTGAATTCAAAATGATGTCACTTCACAACCCTGTTACTGCTTCTTACCCTTTTAAGCTTTCTGGCAACTCTAGATTTAAAACGGTGCTTATAATCAATCCCTATTTATCCAGATTTCAAACATTCCTTAAGGTTTTCTGTGTCTGGATCTTATTATCAGTTCTCTGTCTTATACTTTGGACAATCCTCTGCACCAAGAGTGCTCTCAAAATGTCTTGTGCCAGTTATAGCTCATTGCAGGCTACAGGGTATCCACATTTTTCCGTATTTAGATCACTTTCCTATCTTTGCAGAGTCTTTTTCAAAGTGTCAGGAATCTGCCTCTTGGTCGAGAGATGTCTTACACAAGCTGGGATTCCAAGAGAATATTCCATAGATTTCTTGACTCCTTCACACAAGGATTGTGTTGCAGGGATGTCAACTGCATTCCTCTGTTCAAAGAGCTTTTCTTCCACAGTAAAAAAAAAAAAAACTTTATCTAGATCTGTTTCTAAGGTTTTCCACTCAGACATTGGTTACTGCAAGAGAATACAAGATTTTGTGTCTCATGGCATCTGTGATTCTCATGATATCCATGGCAAAACTCCACATGAGAAAATTGCAGTGGTATCTGCAGTCTCTACATCAAGACCCTTTATCTTTTCAAATTCTAGTCCTGTGGTTTGTCACAAGAGAAAGCTTTTGGTGGAGACAACAGATATTCTTAAATCCAGGTCTCCCCTCCTGTCAACACAGACACTTCAGACCTTGTTTGAGGAGCAGTTTCAGGAGGGATAAAAGTGCACGTGGTGTGGGACACCAAGGATAGATGCAAGCAGAATGAATAACAAGGAGTTGCTTGTCCTGATTAAGGCAGTCAACTCTCTGAACCATGTTTGGCCCCGGGACCTCTTCAAGTAGTTATAGATAATACCACAATCATGTGGTACATCAACAAGCAAGGGGGAACCCAGTCACATCCTCTTTGCAGGCTCGCCATGTTAGCTTGGGATATAGCTTCATTTTACTCTACTGACATCCTACATTCTATCAGAGCAAAATTGTTGGGAGAACAACCAGCTAATCAGCTGATCCCAGGAACTCTAAAAACACTTTTATTTAACCAAAATACAAAGTCAAAGTTAAGTGCTTTCTTCTGCTTGCAAAGACATCATCAGAACTGTGACTTTCAACTAAAACTCATCCCTTTTGGGCTCTATGAACTAAGACACACCTTCACAGCACTCAGTCATAAAGGATGTCATCACCACTAGATGTTCTTCGTTTCCCATTGCTGCAGTCCTTACTATTGGGTAGTCCGCTATCCAGTCGGCCCGAATACCAGAGTATAAGGCTGACGTCGGTCAGGGCGCATTAGACTGACGTCAGTACGTCAGGGTACTAATGCGCATGACCCACGCCATATCCTCAGTCTTTTTTGCCGCATGGTCCGATGCAGAAGCAGTTTTGCGAGTGCAGGTTGGCGTTCTGAAATATTTCCGAAACCGGAGTTTCAGACCGAATCAGAGTTGGCTAAGTACCCCGTTGGGGAACATTTTGGTTTTTTCTTGCCTCAGTATTTAACCGGATGTCAGAAAAAGTGAATAACTGTATTTCTTGTGGGAAACAGATACCTCATAGGGATTACCATACATTGTGTATACCTTGTTTAGGGCCTGAGCACGACGTTGTTGGTTGCCGCTCTTGTGCTAGGTTTAACAAACGCACTATTAAGAGGAGGTTAGACTGTGCCAGGTTAGTGTTTGGGAAGCGTTGCAATTATAAAATGCCGTCGGATGCTCCGACGCCCGCTTCGTCCAAGAAGTGCAAGGACAAAACAGCGAAGCCTAGGGTTGATGAACCGGCAGTCCTGGACGTCGGTTCTTTAGGAGGCTCAGTGGAGCCAGAGGTTTTGCCAGGAGTTTCTATGGAGTCTCAGGCAGAAACTTTACTGTTACAGGACGTACCCTCTCAGGAGGTAGGCCAGGCTGAGGGGGCTTCTCAGGTCACTGTTCTTCCCTCTCTTCCCAACGTAGTTAGAGCCTCTCCTTCTGTTACCAAAACTTCTTTTAGAGGTAGGCCAAGTTCAGTTTCAGTGGGGGCTTCTCCTAGCATTTCGGGTTCTGTACCTAAGAAACATATGCTTAAAATGGCAGAAGATTTGATTACTATGATTAGGGGTTCTATGGGCCCTCCTGATAAGAGGCCTAGGGTGGAACCAGGGTTTGACAGTTTTGAACAGGGTTCAGAGGCTTCTGAGTCTTCTGCGGAAGATTTGCAGGAGTATCCTCCTTATTCTGATTCTGATATGGATGATGCCACTCCTTCAGCTTCTCCTCCTGAGGATTTCTCATTTTCAGAGACTCTGCATTCCATGAGGGAGCACTTTAAATGGGAAGGCCAGGATTACTCTGATTCCAGGAAAAGGCTTAGGGAATTCTTGTTTTTACCCCAGCATAGGCCCTTAGCTATACCTCCTGTGTTGAATGTGGTGGAGGATGTTTTTGCAGAGGCTTCCCTGAACCCTGACTCTTTGCCTCCTGCTCCTGTTAAACCTGATAGGTACTATAGGGTGCCTGAAGCTCATAAGTATTTGTTTAAGAGTCCTAGGGCTGACCCAGAAACTGTTTCTCAGGGGCCTAAAGGTGTTAAAGCCTCTGTGGTTAAAAATCCTGTTCCCACTGATAAAGAGGCAAGGGCTTTGGATAGGTGGGGAAAGAAAGTATATACTTCTTCCACTCTAGCCATGAGAGTGTTGAATTGTCAGTTTCACATGCTGAAATATCAAAATTTTCTCCTTTCACAATTGAAATCTAAGGTGGATGCTTTGGCGGAAGGTATTGAGTGTAAAGAGTTGCTAGATTTGGTTTATGTGTCTGAACAAGTGGGCAAGCATTCTTTGCAATGTGGTTTTGATGCTGTGCAGGCCTCCTCGAGGGTGGCTGCCACTAGTTCTGTTCTTCGCAGGCATGCCTGGTTGAGGGATCAGAATTTAGCTGAGCATGTTAAGACACGGATTTTGGATGCTCCTTTACAGTCTGATGTGTTGTTTGGTTCACCTGTGGAAGCAGTTTTAAAGAAAATGGAGGACAAAGCTAAGTCTATGCAAACTGTTAAAGATTTTTTGCAGGTACAACCACCGAAGTTTAGTAGAAATTGGCCTGCTAAGGGGTGGACATATCCTGCTTATGATTCTCAGTCTAGGGGTAGGTCTAGACGTGGTAGGGGCAGATCTCAAGGTTCTTTTAGGCCTAGAACAGGGAGTTCACCTGCTCAGACTTCTGGTGAGGGCAGGGGTCAGTCCTTTCGTAAACAGACCCAATGACTTGCCTTTTCAGCTGCCAGTAGGTTCTCGTCTGGCAGCTCCTTTGGGAGGACGACTGTCTCTTTTCAAAGACAATTGGGATTTCATTACTCAAGACAGATGGGTGTTGGACATCATTCACCACGGTTACAGGTTTTATTTCCATACAATGCCCCCTTTCACAGGCATGCCAGACGTTCCTCCTCCACAAAGAAAAGAGGCTCACAAGCAAGTTTCTCAGTTACTCCACATGGGG
Source organism: Protopterus annectens (assembly GCF_019279795.1). Taxonomy (NCBI): domain Eukaryota; kingdom Metazoa; phylum Chordata; order Ceratodontiformes; family Protopteridae; genus Protopterus; species Protopterus annectens. The sequence goes on from NC_056725.1 coordinate 1,749,187,116, forward strand.
GCCATTCAGCCAGTCCCTGTATCAGAAAGGGGCCTAGGATTTTATTCTCGCCTGTTTTCCCCTAGGGTTTTTTTTTTCCCCAAAAAAGGGGAAAAAAAAAAAAAAAAAAAAAAAAAAAAAAAAAAAAAAAAAAAAAAAAAAAAGGAACACAAAAAGGGGGGGGGGGGGGGGGGGGGGGGGGGGGGGGGGGGGGGGGAGGGGGGGGGGGGGGAAAACCGGGGGGGGAAAAAACCCCAATTTTTTGGGGAAAAAAATTTATTTCTCCTCCTTCCAAACACTTTATTTTGGGAACCCCAAAAAAAATTCCCAAAAAATTTCCAAAAGAAAAAAAGTTGAACCGGTTACCAAAAAAGGGGTTTTACCCCCTCTTCTATCTCAACAGCCCTATCCACATTGCCAATTCTTTTAACACTTTCTTCACAGACACCATTCAATCTTTGGCCAATCAGTTATCCCCTGACAGTACATCTGCTTCCACTGTTATCCCTAACAACCCCCCATTATTTCAATTCAAACCAGTTCTTACATCCTTTGTCTGCACCCTTATTCAGAAACTTAAACCCACTACCCTCTCTGCAGATCTACTACCTGCAGAATACCTGCAAAAAACTGCCAAAGCTATAGCCTACCCCATATCCATCCTCATTAACATAACTATTTCAGAAGGAACTATTCCATCAGTCTGGAAAATCTCGTGATATCATCCCCCTGCACAAAGGTGGTAATTCCAAAGATTTTTCTAACTGTAGGCCTATAGCCATATTATCCCACTGGCAAAAAATCATGGAGAAGTGCATTCATAAACAACTATTAACCCACCTACTAGAAAACAGCCTACTAACTACCTGCCAGCATGGCTTCAGACTATTTCATAGCAGCTCCTCTGCTCTCTTACCCTTCACCGATCTGCATTAATAAATATCGTAATAATGATACCTATCCTCAGCCTCTTCATTGATCTGTCAAAAGCCTTCGACATGGCTAATTACCAGCTACTCATAAACATACTTAGAAACTTCTCACTGATCCACTTGCTATACAGTGGTCCCAATCCTATTTAAATAACAGGCAGCAGGCTGTATTATGGGAGAATAACTTGTCTTCCCATCCTCCCACTACCCTTGTATCCCTAAGGCTCCATATTGGGTCCTCTCCTCTTTCTATTTTTACTAAAGGCCTACACTCTGTATTACCTCAAGCTACCTGTATCCAGTATGCAGATGATTCCACACTAATATGCTCAGCCTTACTATCACAACTTCAGTCCCTAACCCAAGACGTGGTTAGCACAGTAGAGAATTGGCTTCTTTCACCATGTGTCATCCTCAACCCAAACATAACAAAATGCTACTATTCACTCCCACCCTAGAGCCCCTCCACTGCATTTCACTGTCACATCTAGCAATGGTACTATCATATCTCCTGATTCTACCACAAAACTACTTGGAGTACTAATAGATAATAACTCACCTTCGAGCCCCATATTAACAACACTATAAAACAGTAAAACAAAAAACTAGGTTCCCTCTATTAGGATCAAACCCTTTCTTACCCCACTAGCCAGGACCACCATTGTCCGGACCCACCTAATCTCAACCCTACTATATGCATTCTCTATCTATACTAAACTATGCAAACTATGCAAAAGCAATCTGAACAAGCTGGCTAGCTCCTACAATAATATTGCCAGATTTGCAGCTGGGTCTACCTATAGAACCCATCATTGCAACAATCTTAATCAACTAGGATGGTTAGAATTGTTATTGTATTGAACCAACTAACTATTGCCCATAAGATACTGCATCATCCTTCAAATAGTCCAATACTCACTAACCTAATCACCCCTACATTAATCTGAAGACCCTGCGCTCATCTATTCTCTAACACAGTGGGTAAAACGTGGAACACCCTCCCTAATGACCTAACCTCCCTACCCTCAAATACCCTATTTAAAGCCAAACTCAAACCATACATTAAATCCCACTGGCTGTGCCCGTGTGCAAACCCAGACTAACTATACCTCCCTTGTCTCTAGACACTAATCTTCTCACTCACATAAACTCAAAAATCTTTTACTAACAATAATGTGTGTGTAACTTTTTTAGTTTAATAGTGCTCTATTTCACTTTACCTTTTATATTGTTGTATATATATCCATACTTGTTTTGTAACTACAAATGTTTTTTTCCTTACTTATAAGCTAAAATGTAATGTACCATTATTACTACAAAACTTGGTAATGTACCTATGTATTTGTTACTCTTTTCTGAAGTATGGATCTTTTCTCCCCTGGCCTCCACTGAAAATGGACATAAATCCAGTTGGATCAGCCCGTCAACAAATGTAAAATAAAATAAATAAATAAAATAAAAATAGTGCCAAAGAAAACTCTTGAAGACCAGTTCTGTACCTTCTTTCCTAAACCCAAATCTGATTAGTGTCTGAATTCAAAATGATGTCACTTCACAACCCTGTTACTGCTTCTACCCTTTTAAGCTTTCTGGCAACTCTAGATTTAAAACGTGCTTATAATCAATCCCTATTTATCCAGATTTCAAACATTCCTTAAGGTTTTCTGTGTCTGGATCTTATTATCAGTTCTCTGTCTTATACTTTGGACAATCCTCTGCACCAAGAGTGCTCTCAAAATGTCTTGTGCCAGTTATAGCTCATTGCAGGCTACAGGGTATCCACATTTTTCCGTATTTAGATCACTTTCCTATCTTTGCAGAGTCTTTTTCAAAGTGTCAGGAATCTGCCTCTTGGTCGAGAGATGTCTTACACAAGCTGGGATTCCAAGAGAATATTCCATAGATTTCTTGACTCCTTCACACAAGCATTGTGTTGCAGGGATGTCAACTGCAAGAGCTTTTCTTCCACAGTAAAAAAAAAAAACTTTATCTAGATCTGTTTCTAAGGTTTTCCACTCAGACATTGGTTACTGCAAGAGAATACCTCAGGATTTTGTGTCTCATGGCATCTGTGATTCTCATGATATCCATGGCAAAACTCCACATGAGAAAATTGCAGTGGTATCTGCAGTCTCTACATCAAGACCCTTTATCTTTTCAAATTCTAGTCCTGTGGTTTGTCACAAGAGAAAGCTTTTGGTGGAGACAACAGATATTCTTAACCAGGTCTCCTCCTGTCAACACAGACACTTTGGACATTGCTTAAGGAGCAGTTTCAGGAGGGATAGTGCACGTGGTGTGGGACACCAAGGATAGATGCAAGCAGAATGAATAACAAGGAGTTGCTTGTCCTGATTAAGGCAGTCAACTCTCTGAACCATCTTTGGCCCCGGGACCTCTTCAAGTAGTTATAGATAATACCACAATCATGTGGTACATCAACAAGCAAGGGGGAACCCAGTCACATCCTCTTTGCAGGCTCGCCATGTTAGCTTGGGATATAGCTTCATTTTACTCTACTGACATCCTACATTCTATCAGAGCAAAATTGTTGGGAGAACAACCAGCTAATCAGCTGATCCCAGGAACTCTAAAAACACTTTTATTTAACCAAAATACAAAGTCAAAGTTAAGTGCTTTCTTCTGCTTGCAAAGACATCATCAGAACTGTGACTTTCAACTAAAACTCATCCCTTTTGGGCTCCATGAACTAAGACACACCTTCACAGCACTCAGTCATAAAGGATGTCATCACCACTAGTTTCTTAAAGGGCACATGCAACATTTAGTTAGAATCACGTCCTTGACAAGGACTTTGTATTTTGATTAAGTAAAAGTGCTTTTAGAGTTCCTGGGATCGGGCTGACTTACTAGCTGGTTGTTCTTCTGTTGTTGGATTTTTTTTTCTACCAGTTCCAGAAACATGCTTGTGTTTGGTTTTGGAAGATTGTGGGGAGGAAAAGCTGAACAGGATCATGGTAGACCCTCATGAATGGAAACTAGATCAAGGGGTCTTTCAAGATTTGATCCACTTGTGGAAAGTTCCTCAAGTAGACCTCTTTGCCTTGTCTGTGAACAATCAAATGGCAAGATTCTGTTCCAGGACTCCATGCAAGAAGGAAGACAAATGCCTTTTCTTTTCCTTGGGTAGGAATGTACCTGTATGCTTTTCCAAACTTCCCACTAATATCAAGGGTACTACTGAAGTTTCTGACATTGGTTAAGGCATCCACCAGCCTGGGAAGTGAAATAAGTTTCTCTGTTAGTCACGCCGGATGAGGACTTTCATGGCAGGAAGTCCCAACTGTCAGGACTGCAACAGTGAATACACTCGAACATCTACACTTATGGTTATTCTACACAACTGTACTTTCTTAACATAGAAAACAGCTTTACTGATTGCCTTGATTTCTGCAAGAAGGATGTCTGAATTGCAAGCTTTAATGGTGAGTCAACCCTATCTAATTTTTTATTGGGACAGGGTTTCTTTGAGAACAAGTCCTTTTTTATGCCTAAAGTGGTATCCGAGTTTACTTAAAACCAATTTATCCATGTCCTCATTTTCTTTTCAGAACCTAAAATGAGGGCAAAAAGATACTCAATACCTTGAATGTTCACAGACGGTTTACTATCAAAATTTCGAACCGCACTCCGTCGACTGTACTATCGTCGAACACGGAAGTTTGAACGGAATAAGTCAAAAACAATCTAGGAATGGGTTTTAACATGGGTCGAGGTAGGGGAGATGTTTGTAGTTCAGAATAATACTGAACACCTACCTCGACCCATGTTAAAACCCATTCCTAGATTGTTTTTTTTGACTTCGACATTCCCGTTTTCGGACTTCTGTGTTCGACGATAGTACAGTCAACGGAGTGCGATTCGAAATTTTGATAGTAAACCTTCACAGACAACTCAGGCAGAATCTTGACTTAACTAAATCTTTCACATCTTCTGATCATTTAATTTCATATGAAGATAAGAAGAAGGGACAACCTGTGTCAGAACAGAATATTTCCAAATGGTTATTGCCTTTTGTTATAATCACCACAACAAAACTGTTCCAGTCAGAGTCAAGACCCACTCTGCCTGGGCTTTGGCTTCATCTGTGGCTTTTTAGAATGTGTTGGATTCTAGAAGCGGCATCTTGGTCCTTTGTACATACTTTTACAAAGCAGAATAAGCTTGATTCCTTCTCTATGTCCAGATCAAGCTTTGCTGGGACCATTTTTCCAGTGCTTCTGGACTCTTCTCCCACCTCACAAATGTAGTTAGCTAGGTAGTCTACCCATCTGGCTAAGGCTACTGCAGCAGTGATCAGATTGATGAACATAGTACAGTTGTGTAAGTAAAACTTACCATAACAGTAGATGTTCAAATGATCACTGCTGCCCCTTCCATCCCCCTTATTTGTCCATTTCCTGGCATAAAAACAAAGCACTCCATTTATTTTCTGTTGTTCCTAGCATTGTTCTTTCAGGGATCAGTCTCTGTCTCATTGCTGGCAAGAAAGCTGTGAAGGGCTTTGCGGCCAGACTTCGCTTTCAGTCGGCTCAGGTCGAGCTGCCTGACAGTTTGGGAGAGTGGAAGTTGCCCAGAAGCTGGGGAAGCTGGCAGGCTGTTATATACTTTGCATGATATAACCTATAAACCTAAGGCTACTGCAGCAGTGATCATTTGAGCATCTACTGTCATGGTAAGTTTTACTTATACAACCTTACTTTCCTTTGCAAATGAGCTAACCGTAGACATGTTCCTTTAATGCTGTTTAGGTCACTGGGCATGTCCACCTACTGCTGCTGCTTGCCAAATGAATGGATCCAGTTTTACAAGTCTTGGGGAGGCTTATCAAGCTCCGGAATGGAAAAATGGCACTCTGATCTTAAAATACCAAAATGGAGATGCATGTCCAGATAAAATACGCAGGAAGACAACTGTGATACATTTCAAGTGTGACAAAACCAAGACAGTGAGTACTGTGAAACTTAACTGTATTCTTTTTGTGAAGCAGTTTTTGATTTATTTCTTGTGATATTGTATGGGTATTAACTTGTAAAAACTTTAAACTGTGTGCTAATTTATTTATTTATTGCATTTGTTTACCGGGAAAGTCCACTGGGCCTGAGATGAGCCTATTTTCAGTGGAGGCCCGGGGAGAAAAGGTCCACATTTAATTACACGCAAAGAACATTTTACACAAGAATACAGAGTATATAAGACAGTAGTAGCACATTAAAATAAAGTAATAACCACATAGAATAATTTGATAATAACATTGAATACATTTGATAACAGTGAAGAATTGTTTCCAGTCATGGTGCGAATATAGGAATAAAAAAGTTTAAATATATAAGTAGAATTATTAAAAGTGAGAAGAGATTAGCTTAATTTTTAAAAAGGAGGAGAAGATGGCTTAAGGTAAGGATAGTGCAGGCTAAGGTGACAGCAGAACGAGTTGGTAGGATAGAGAGAAGGGGAAGATAGACTAGTTATAGAGTGAAGAAGAGTTATGATTCTGAGAGGGGGTCAAGTTTTGGTGTTGTCAGTAGGGGTACAAGTGTATGTCCAATGTGAAGAGAGATGAAGTTTAAGGGTTTTTTAAAGGCAGTGCAATTAGTGATACCTGTAAGAGAAGGATGGAGATTATTCTATAGCTTGGAGACAGTAAAAGAATACAGCATTTGGCCAGCTGAGAGCTTAGGTTTATCAATGACTAATAGCATTTGATTAGGATGGTACATGGTCAGAATGCAGGAGAGGGATGGGCAGGCTGCTGGGTAGTAAATAATTTTATGGGCAGTAGTTCATTGTAAATATGTGAGGTGATGGGGGATTTCAAGCCAATTTAGTTGATGTAGTGCAGAACAGTGGTGGATGGAGAATTTAGCATTTGTAGCCAATTTGTCAACTTTGTTGTAGCATGAGTCGAGTTTAGTTTTCAGAGAGGACTGAATATTGGTGAGGATGGGGGCGCCATATAAGAGAGTTGGTTGCAGGAATGATGAGGCCAAGAGCCTTTTTAGCAGAGAAGCTGAGAAAGTAGTTGTGCCTATAAAGGGTTCCTAGTGTTTGATTGGGGGTAGGGGTTGATGTTATTGTAGATATGAAGGTCAAACATTAAGCTATCATCAATGATGACACCAAGCAATTTGGTACTGGGAACAACTTCAGTAATAGTATTATTTTGGGAATGAGCAGAGAAGTCAGACTTGTCAACCTAGCTGAGTTTTTTTGGGGTAAATATTAAGAGTTTAGTTTTATTGGGGTTGAGAGCGAGATGGTTTTAGTTGAGGTAAATGCTTCTTTGGTTAGTTGCTGTAGTACAGGGGCAGATTTAGAAGAGAAATTAATAGTAGTATCATCTGCATATTGGATAACAGTACTGTGGATAAGAGTAGTGTGGAAGTATTTGATGAATATACTGAATTAATAAAAGGGGACCCAGTATAGAACCCTGGGGACACCCCTGTATTAGTATTGATGAAAGGGGAGGAGGAGTGGTGCCAAACAGTAGATTGTTGTCTTTTACTGAGATAGTTATGAAACTAATGAAAGGTGGGGGGAGAGATGTCAAGGTTGGAGAGTTTAGTAAGCAGAGGGGAGTGGGAAACTGTGTCTAATGCTTTTGACAGATCAAGAAAGAGTGTAGAGACTATGGATTCAGCATCCTGAGCTCAATTTACTGTGTCCAGGAAGGAAATGAGGGCGGTATTAGTACTATATCCCGGCCTAAAGCCAGGTTGAGTGGAGGAAAGGAGTTGGTGTTTAACCATGTGACTAAGGAGCTGACTGTGAATGCACTTCTCAAGTATTCTTGAGATGGGAAAAGAATGGCGATAGGTTGGAATGAAGTTTGAGATGTCAGAGTTATTGCCACCTTTATGATGTGGGAGAACATATGCCTATTTCCAGATATCAGGTATACACGATTCCTGAATGGACCTATTGATAAGAATACTGATGGGGTAAGCTATGGAGGAGGCTGATAGTTGTAAGAAGTCTGCAGGTAGGTTATCTGGGGTATTGGTGCATGGGTTTAGTTTATGAAGAAGCTTTTGTATGGTTGAGGTAGGTATGGGTGAGAGTGAGGGAGTGTGTATTGTAGTTGATGGGATATGTACTAATGTAGGGTTTAGTGGGTCAGTGGTGATTGGTGAGAAGGTGGCAGTAAGCTTAGCAATGATGTCAATGAAATAAGAGTTAAAGAGTGAGGCTAACTCAGAGGGAGTTTTTTCCTGGGTTTGGGCATGGATTATGGTTAGTTCCAGGATGGAGTAGGGTGTTGATTGCTCCCCAAACTTTCTTGGGGTTTTGTTTGTTGGTTTTCGAGGGTTTGGAAGTATTCATTTTTGTTTTTGAGTACTAATTGTTTGGCCTGATTGTGAAGTTGTTTATATTGCATGAGGTTGGAAGTAGTTTTATTTTTTAGCCAGGCTTTGTCCCTAGAGGACATAATTTGCTTCGTGGACTTAGCAAGCCAGTTAGCATGTTTTGTCTGGACTCTTTTTAGCCAGAGAGGGGCAAGACTATTTAGGATCCTAAGAAATGTGGAAGTGAAGAATTCCACAGCTTCATTAAGTGGGAGAAATTTTAGTGGATTCTAGTTAGTATTGTGCAAAGTGTCATTAAAGGTATTTGTGGAGAAGTGGGATAGATCTTGGGTGTGTCTATATTGGCATATATTTGGTAAAGTGGCGGGCTTGATTATTATGCATGCTTTTGAGTGGTCACTTATACTATCTGGGAGTGTACCGGAGGTGAAAGTCTTATTAGGGTCAAAAACCATGATCAAATCCAGGATTGAACCTTTGTTATTCTTATTGTCAAGTCTAGTAATATCAGACATTATCTGAGTATAGATGTGAAGGTTGATGTCTGAGGAGGGGTTGTTATTGGAGATGTCTAACCAGTTAATATTAACGTCGCCTAAGATGATTGTTTCATTTTTTTATATTGTTGGTTGTCCAGGCAAGAATGTCTTCCAGAAAGGGAATATTGTTGCCTGGGGGAATGTATATGCCTATGATGCAAAGGCTTTTAGAATCATTTAGTTTTAAGAAGGTGATAAGTAACTCTGCCCTGGAAAAGAGGGGAATAGGTTTTGAATATGGAATCCCCGTGAAGGTGCTTGAAATATAGTAAGGCGATGCCTCTGCCTTTTTTGTGGAGTCTATCCGTTCTAAGGCACAAGTAGTTTGGGGAAAGAAATTCAGAATCCTTTGTGTGTGGTTTTTGCCAGGTCTCAGTTAAAAGTGTAAGTCATACTTTATTTCTTTTAGCAATACATTCTCATTCAGGATTAAGCTGTCAAGGGCCTTGTCCACAATACAACCTACTGTAGTTGTAAGTGTGATAAAACAGAGGTGGACATGGACAGTGCTTGGCTCTTTCCTATGGAGACAGGCGACTGTTACCTGTTAAACGTATTGATATACAGTTGCCATAATAAGCAGTTATTTTGCCTTCCTGAATTGAAGAATTCATCTTTAACTGCTCAGTCGGACAGGAAGCCGCCCCTTAATGATATCAGTTATGCATTAGCTGAAGAACAAATTTTATCAGTGGTCCTCGTTAGAAATAACTCCAGGATGTTTTACAGTGCTTTGACCATTTTATATATTTGAGTGTTAAAAAATACCAAGCTGCTAGGTCATTCTTTAGAAGGAGATGCTTTATACCAAAATTGTCTAACTGCATGCATCTGTTTTATTTTTAGTAATGTGCATGCATAATACTCCTGGTGACATCATGTAGGTAATAGATAAACTGTGTGTTTGTGCCATCTGTTACCATTTTCTTTCATTTTTTGTATCTCTTTTCAACGATCTAACACTGTTTTAGGTGAAATAACCTGGATTTAAAAATGTTTTTGTATTTTGCTATTTGAAAGGTATAATATGCCTCATGAGAAGTTCACAATAATTGCAGAAACTCAGTATTTTATAAAAACCATGTTTCTTGATCATGAGGTGTATGGTATGGTCAGGCACAATCTGCCATATAACTAGCAATAAGTTATTAAAAAAACTCAAATTTGGCCAACTGTTACTGATAAGTGACTGCTCTGCACTCCATAATTCTTCTAATAAATTTTCTTAACACTTTTCTGTATGGAGGCATTACATCTTGAATATTTGCAAAACAATGAGATGTGTTAAATTTTAAGACTAATATACAATTTAAATAATTTTAGTAGGACTTCAACAGTTCTGGTCTAAAAATTTGTCAGAGACCCATAATAAGCATGGCCCTTGCCTTAACAGCACATGCATTTTTTTAAATGTTAAATTAAAACTTGTATATACACCAAGGTCTCTGTATTTAGTATCTTACTGTATAGCTTGATTTCCCACTAAACATTAGTTGTCAGGTCTGCAATTTCTAAAATGTATGACATGGCTCTTAAATGATTGACATTAAGGCCTGTTTTATTTAATCATTGAACTAGTTTGGACACATTAATTGAAAACTAAATAATCTGATAAGGTTGTTAAAGTTGCTGCAATTTTATTAAATGTCATCAACATATTTAGCCAAAAAATGTTTTTAGCAGGCAAAAATGAATATACAAAGTTGAACGGTACAGGGCCTAAAATGGACCCCTGTAGAACACCATTAGCAATTTCTGACCATTTTGAAACGTGGGCCTGAACTGCAACACATTGACGTCTATCTCTAAGCCAGGTCCTAACCCATTCAGTAATAGAAGCTTTACCAGGGAATTATTACTGACTGCAGGATACTAAGTATGCAGCCCTCACACTAAGACCGTTATCTGAGGCCAAGTTGCTGATGGTGCAAGTGAACCCTGTGTTCCAATCTAGGTCACTAATTTCTTCAAAAAGTAATTGATCACTTATTTTTTAGCAGTCATAACTTCTTACAACAATTTCAGAAATATTAATGTATAAATCTACAGTAAGCTAGATGATCAGAGGCTCTTAATGGGGAAGAAACTTAATGTTATAAATTTTACTAGACATGCTAGTAAGCAATAGATGCAAAGTATTGTTATTTTAAGTAGGAAAATCAGTCATCTGGACCACATCTCTTGATGTCATTAAATCACGATATTCATGTTCTGTTGGTGAACGTCTTGTTCCACATCCCAACTTTATAATAAGAAAACTAAAATCAGAATTATCAAGTTTTTAAAGTTCCATTTGTCAACCATGAATTGTAAATATTGAGTCTGCTGCAATGTCTAAAAATCATATGTTAACAGGTGTTACTAAAAAACGTGGAAGTTCAAATGCAAATATCAATATTATCCCCATAGTAATTCTGAGGAGATGAATCTTGACAAAATCAAATTACCACCACAGAAGTGCCAGTTCTTTGGCTTTCACATTTATTAAATTCCAATATGTGAATATCACTGCATTACCCCGCCTCATTAGTAATTACAATAGAGCATTGTCTGACTAGCTATAGCTGATGATTTTCCAGTCTTATTTGTAAGACTGCATGCATTAGTGTAGTAGATTTTTGGTACTCTGATATGCCTGTTTTTGTGTACATGTCTTTGGGCAGAAAAAGACTAGTCCAAAAATGTATTATTAGTTCAGAAAATGTCTTTCTTAATGATTAACAACTTGAGAAATTATGGTGAAAGTTGCCAGTCATATAATTTAGTTTTTTTCCAAATATTTATTCCCAGGGCATAGTAAGGTCAGTATCCTTAGTCCAACAAAATGTCCTTGTCCATTTGTTTTATGACACTGCCTTAGGATGTTAGTAATTACTGAAATTTGTGGAGGGTAGAATTTTCCCAAAAACATTCTTCACAGGCATTTGCTGAAGTGCTAAATGTAACAAGTGTTATGTTGGATTAAAGTACTTCATGTATATTGTTGTCATGAGTTTTCTTATATATTTTGAATCGTTATACATAGAATTTCACTAAACCAGATACACACATTATAGATCTCCTACAAACTGAATATCTTTAAAATTTTAGGTGCATATGATACAAAGGGGGTGCATATAAATGATTTACCCTGAATGAAGCACAACAGCACAAAAAGAACCCCACTGTTCTTTATCAGCCTTTTTAACCTGTTATACATTTCACTTAATTTTGCCCCACTACTACTGGAGACCTAACTTTTTCCCTACTAATGTTTGTAACAAGCCTGATTATTTTCTTAATCATGGAATCTCCAGTCACTAAACCACCACTTCCTCTGTTTTCTGAAAGTGTGACTTCAGTTGCATCAAGATCACTACTAGGAAATGCACAGTTACTTGTCCTACACTTCATTTGCATTGTTTTGCGATCATTTCTGTGCTAACATCAGAATTACTGCACTGCCTTCTTGTTGAACTTCTAGTTATTTTAGCATATAAAGGTAATGAACCTGGGAATTGTGAAATATTTCTCGCAATATGACAGTGGTTGGAACTGTTCATGTATTGTTTTGACATCAGTACATTGTATGATTCTCTCTCTATATATTGCTGCATTGCACATTTGCTTTCCATGAATACAAAATGTACAGCAGTATTCTACTTTGTCAATTGTTTGTGGAAAATAAAGGTCACAATGGGTGTCTGTATCATTAACAGAGGGTTTCATACCTACTGCAACTGCCTTCCTAAGCCCTGTTAGTTGTGTTTCCATGCCCTACAGAACAATACGTTTGTTACAAATGGAGATTTCTAGGTTTGAAAACAAACACTTATGCCACTCATACATATACTGTACTTATAGCATTAAAATATTACAACTTCTTCAGTTAATGACTGAACCCAGGTCTGTGCAAGACAATCCATGATTAAAAGTAACAGTTCTTAAATTAAATTTAAGCAAAGGTAAAGTCTCAGTGTCTTACAAGTAGCTATTTTAATATATTTTTCTTACCCCAGATTTTAACTCTGCCCTCAGCTCTTCTCATGTTTTTGTATCATATGCAAAGCACGTACTCAAGTCTGCTAGTTATTTGCTGGCATTTAAGTATAATCATAGGACCCCCTTTAGGCTGTAATATCTGTGCCTGATTAGAGAGTCAGGCAAGATAAAAGAAATAAACGAAAACATAAAAATGCAGCTAGTGCTTCACAAAACAAGGAGCACCAGCATAAACCGAAACCAAATGAAAATACAATTTTTCCTCTCTTTTACACTTGCAGATTCACAGGAAAACTGTCAAAGCATCTACATATACACTGAGATGCTTAAATATAATCACAGCCCCCTGTTTTGTCATGTCATTTTGATTACTGCAAGAAAATTGGAAGAGAAATTTTCACATGAGCTAATTGGTTTGAACTGGAACAAGTCAGTCTCCACTGCATTCCATAGGTGATCTGAAACAGGGTATGCTAGCATCTCTTCCTTGGGAGTTGCTGTTACAGTATGCATTGCATGTGTCACAGCAGTGTGCTAGTCGTTTTCACTTGAAATTCACAGCCAAAGCATTATATCTTTTGCTGTTTTTCTGACATTTTACTGTTCTTAGATGTGATTCATTATATCATCTCAAACATTTGTTTTGTCACTTGATGAAATTAGTTTATTTCTTTTGTCTGGTATGAGGCATATGATAAGCACGTCTGTTGGACATTCCAAGCCTGATTCTGTGCCAGTGTAACGATACAAGACAGAACAGCAAAGGTAACGCGCTGACTTGACAGTAAGTGAGGTATGCACCTGCAGAGCAGCCGGTCTGCTTGTATTGGGAACCCCATTGCATGTGGTGATAGGTGGAAGGGTTCAGAGAGACATGTGCCATGTGATGGTGAAAGAGCAGCAACAGTGTGGGAAAGCCTTACGTTTATACAAGGGGACCTTTGAAAGCTGGAATAAACAGGCCAGACATTGGCAGTGATTTATCTTGATGAGCAAAATCCCAGCTGTTATGTTGCTGCTGAAGTCTCCCCCCACAGATGTACTGTTACACTGAGTCACTCACGTGCATCTTTCAGCCTTATAGCATGTAGCGTTCTCATGCAAACACATGTTACCAGTTCAAAAACTGGGTTTAATATTTTGCCAGTCATATTTTTGCTCTTTCCTTATCCATGTTATAGTAAAAATAAGCTCTTTTAATCCTATTCCAGCTGAAATTTAACTTTTAAAAGTTCCTTGAATGCATTGAAAAGGAGAGCCCTCCTCCACTGCATGCTGGAAAGCCTCCTTGCAGGCCACTGAGTGCAGTGATGTATAGAAGGCAAAGTCTTTGAGGTGTCTCAAAAATTCAAGTAATCATGTCAGTCACCATTTTCATGGATACTTTGACAAGGTTGCACACGAAGATGCAGTGGTAGATGAGGAACCATTGATTACAGGGAAAAGACTTCTGAAGAGCTAAACCCCCCCTGATTCTGTCAATCAAAAAAGAATAGCATTAATAACGGCAAGCCTTTGCCTGGACATCTCCCTCCAAAGTACTGATGTCTTACATCACAGATATCAGTTGGGAAGAGTATATGTACAATCCTCTGCTGCAAGGTCTGTAGCCCTTTCATAAGGCTGTCAAAGAGCTAGATCTATGAGTGTGCCTAGAGCCACTGCTGTTAAGGACAAAATAACGCCACATCCAAATGACATATGAACAAAGAGGGAGGGACCCAGACAAGAGGGGGCTGGAATTTGCTGGCAAAGGAACTAAGCTATTGGTAGCAATGACTAGAGAAGAAAGGTAATTGGGTGGGATGAGGCCAAGTAGAAATGTGGACTGCTGATTAGATACTGGCTTTCCTGCCAGGGATTGATATCAGAGTATAGGCAAAGAGAAAGGGATATAAGAGTCCTAAGTGAAAGACTAGCTTTGGTAGAGGTTTTAGTCAAGTCTAGAACAGAAGCTATTGTTTAAAAAGGGAGAATTAGTCAGACGTAAAATATCAAGTGATATAACTATAAGAATCAATCAGAGGAAGTTAGAGAAGTTTGTGAAATGAGACTGGCAAAGCAATTTACAAAGAAACAATGGAATGACATGTATGGCTTCCATGTGTACAACAAAGTCTAGAAGGTTTAAGATTTTTGCATACAAGTGTTTGCATAGACATGTTTATACCCCAGGTAGATATCAGAGAAATTTTCCTCAGGGAACTAGCAAATGCTGAGGGTGTGGTGGGAAAGAGAGTGGTAAATGGAAACATGAGGTTTGGGAGTATAATGAATTGTCAAAAAACATCCCTGCAGAGTACTCAGTCAGGTATATTAGTGGCTCAAATAGCTGTAAGTAAGGAATTATTCTTTTGAGCTGGGACACAGAATCTTTATTGTCTAGACAAAGTAAGGCCTTTTAAGTTTAATGCTATTGGCTGCCAAAAAAGCAATTACTTGAAAACTGAAATCAAAATCTAATCCAGCCTGTAATTGATATATTGAATATTGTTAGAGATAAAAGAATTAGAAGTGGCATCTTTAGAAAAAGGAAGGAACAAACTGCATGTAAATAAATGGAATTTGTGTGAATAATACATGCAGAATAATGTTCAGAAGGAGAAGTGAGGTTTGAGACAGCTGGAACTGAGCAATGTATGTAAATCTGGAGTGAATGGCGGCAGTTGTAAAGAAAAAGAAGACATATATGTAATGCATAACACATGAAACATGTTAATATGGTTTGTTTTCTTTTCTAGTAATGTATATCTGCCTGTCTCTTAAGTGATAATTTAATAAAGGTGTTTAAAAAAAGAGAGAGAGAGAGAGACCCACTCCTATCCCATGTGCAGGCTTGTGCACAGATGTGGAACCTCTATGTTTTAAAAGGTCCCACCCTCCAGGTTTCTTTCCTGTCAGTTGTTGAAGCGAGAGGCAAGCAGACATAAACCACAAGTAGATGCTGAACAGAAATGCATTCTTTAAGCTAATGTCAGTGTGTGGTCTTACAGAAGTTGACTTATTTGCCTCCCAGGCAAGTAGCTAGGTAAAGCACTTTCTCAAAATGAACAGAATGTTCCATAACATGACTGAGAGGTGAGGTCTGTTCTATGCATACTGATTCCAGTGATCCAATGGAAGTGCATTGTATGTATTCTCAGTGTTGGATACATCTCTCTTATAAAGCAGCCAAGCCTGGTAAGAGATTATTTTCTTAAACTGTGATGAGCGTGCAGCCTTTGTGTAGTTTAAAGTTAATCAGGTGCCCATCTGTAATACTTTATAATATGGAGTTATGTAGTACCTTTCTGTGGTTCTGTACCTGGGAATCTCCTCCATGAAAGGCATTTAACTTGTGACATCTTTGTTGTTATCAGACTGTAATTAACAGAATACTGTATATAACAATGGCATTTTGTAGGGTCTTCTGAATTTAGAGCATTTTTGAAGTCGCTTTCTCCCTTCTGAGCATAGTAGCTCCTTTAAGACACAAGTTTTCCGCATGTAGCTGGAAAGTAATACAGTCAGAAAAGTTTGTGCCATAATAAATCATTTTATTGAAATGTTATTAGGGAGGTCTCCTACTTTGTGTACGGAAAAAAAAAGAGACTGGTGGTGGTGCTTTTACACACTTTATCCCAACTGCATTGAGTGCCTATATGTACTGTGTGTAGCATGTCTCCCAAGGGCATTAAGACTGAAATTAACAAGTGATGAACAATAAAAATGTCATTCCACTGGTTGATCCCACTTCAGAAATGTTGCATAAAGATCTTGCTGTATGTTGAGTAGTTGTGCATTGGCACATACGGTTTCTTTTAGTGCTGTCTAAACAATTTATATTAATCCACTGATACAATTGAATGTTGCCATGAAATTGTCTTTTCCTTCATTTCAGGCATGTTGCTTTTGAAGAAACACTGCTAGTTTAAAGAAGAGAGTCGCTTGCTGTTTTGAACTTGAGAGAGTCCTTGATTATGTTGCAGACCGTTTTGTTAGTGCTATTTTCATTGTTTATAGGTTGTGCCAATGTTCAAGCGGAATCACATGTTGAAGAATTCAGAGTTTACTAGATGAATGTTTTAATGTGTTTAATGCGCAGAGTTCTTATAAATGCTCTTTCCCTTTACTTTGCAGGATACTAACCCAGTTTTGACTAGTGCCATTGAGGATTGTGAGTATTCTTTCTTTTGGTACACAGCTGCAGCGTGCCCTTTAAAAAGCAGCGTTCATGGAGACTGCAGAGTGGCCAACCCTGTGACAGGTACGATAGTCACACTCCAGTACAAAATGTGAAAACTATGGAAATGAGTTGTAAAAAGATGTTGGCTATAGAAAGATATCATGGCTGTTTTCCTTTGAATACTGTTTTTTTTAATTACAAAGAGTTAACTGCAACACATATCTCTACATATCGTAACAGTGCTTATCAAACTCAACCTATGTTAGTGTTCACCTACTCACTGAGTTGTGGAGGTTGTGTGCTGGTCAGTTATGGCTATATAAGGCAAAATGAGATGAATAACTTGACTTCCCTTTTTATACTGGCTGCACTGTTGCATTTGTTCTTGATATGAAATGAGAGTGCGTTCTGACATTTTGTTGCTTTTGCTTCTAATGTGATATGAGAATGACTTGTTCAGTATATTATTTTGCTGGAAGAGGAGACAGTTTGGTGGCTATCAGTGTGTAATAATGTTGGGACTTCCAGGCAGGCATGTGAGAATCTGGGTCTGAACTCCTGAGACACAGCAGTAAACTCTCTAAAGTTACTGTTTTAAAAGTGAAAAGAATGCTTTAAAGAAACTAATGTGCTAGCATCCTTGTGTCTCTGCATAAAGTGATCAACCCGAGTGTCCCAAAACTGTCAGTAAAGTAAGTTTTGGCCTCTCCAACTGCTGCAACATGCTGCTGAATTCCTGGTCATATGTAAGTAATGATCCAAATGACAGAATTCCAAAAACACTAATGGGAACAAGGCTCTTTGGAAGTGGACAAAAAAAGGAGATCAAAGATATAATTGCCAGGGCCTTGGGGCAAAACTCACATTAGTGAGCAACATGTTGTAGATGGCAGCACAAATTGAATTCTTATTTCAACAAAACATGTACGTATTAAGCAAACTAGGCAATTGGAATTGTATGTGTAACAACATCAGAATTTATGGCCTTCTTGAATGAGTGAAAAGTCAGAGTATGGTGGATTATTTAACTAAGTGGTTACAACTGTAAAATGGGGCAGACCTTTTGCCATATGAGACTAAATTAACACATTGAGCATTACAAATGAGAGTTGTAGGTAGCGGCAACATTTTGAGGGCAGTTGCATCAAAATTTCTCAGTTTTAGAATTTAACATTTGATGGTGCGGTTTGTGTGAAGCCTTTGATTCTTTTATATTTCTAGGAGGTTGTTTATTTTGATAATGACTGTTCTAATATTTTAGTGAAGTAGCAAAAAGAATTCTGTGTAGTCGTATACGTGTTAAAATCACACAGCATAACATTTATTTTTTGTCTTAAATTCCTAGTGCTTTTGAAATGCTCACTTGCTAGTCAACAAGTATCCAGTTCAAACTCAGATAAAATTGTAACAATGTTAAAGCAATCCCAGTTGTTGGAGAAAGAGTTGTTAGAACAGTTAATCATTCAGCTGTCTATGCAACATGACAGTTGATGATTGTAACAGACAGACAGATAAAGGAAAATTATATTACCCACCAAAGGGGCTTGAAAGGATCCTGGATGATTTGTGTGGATTTGTTTGCATGAGATAGGAATTCTTTAACCTACAAACAAGTCTTCCCTATTTTAGCATTCATGCTGTAACAGAGGTACTGTAACTCAGCAGAACTCTCTGGTCTGTGGAGCTTGGTTCTCATTTGTATTGTTCATCACAAGTGAACCTTTCTAATTTTTTCACATTTATAACCTGATTAAAGATGAAAGACTGAAGAAAATGGCGTCGGCTGGTTCTTTTATACCCCTGTTGCACTGACGTCAGGGAAGAAGTGACGACAACCGACGCCGGATCTAGACTTTGGAATTCGGCTGACTGAGGACCCACCTGACTGCAGGATAACCCATCTGTTATGACTGCAGCTGCATGCACGATGAACATCAGTATGTCAGATCTTTAGAAAAGGGTAGGAGTAAATTGCATAGAATAAAATGGAAATTGTGGTAATAGTATATACAAAAATGTCTTAGAAGAGGAATAAGGTTTAAAAGAAGGCAGAAATTTAACTATTTATGTAGTGTTGTTTAGATTGTAGGATATAAAACAATATATGTGATTTATAATGTTTGTTAATCTGAATTTGTTAATATGGTTTAGCTTTATGTAAATGTAAGTTTTTCTGTGTCACAAGTGATAATTCGATAAAGATATTTAAAAAGCATGTAGGAACAGTGTTCTCCTGAAATTTTCTGTGTTCTGTATTTGTTTGGTCAGTATGGTTGACCTTCGGGTATTAGCCCCTGAGCTCTTGAATGTCAGAATGGAATGCTGTTTGTATGTAGGCACATTCTGAGGTTTCTTTGTTTGTGAGGGTTGCTCATGTTAGGCTGCCTTAGGAAGTATTCCAACTGATGTACTAGGAAGTCATGAGGGCTTGATTTTTGGTGGAAAAGTTGATAAGGAGACTTGCAGACTCATGTAAGGAGTTCTGCGGGATTGTGGATGACACAGAAATGTTTATTCGTGGATTGTCTACAGGTTACAAAAGTCAGTAAGGCAGGGCATGCCTTTTTTATGCAGTCCAAAATCATTCATCCTGATCTAATGTGTATTCAAGAAATGCACTTTAATGTAGCAGAACATGAAACGTTAATTATAATGGAATTAAGTGTTGTGACAAATTCTGTATATAGCAAGCAATGTCAAAGGGCAGTTGACAATACTGTTGTCTCATAAGGTGCAGTCTGTTAGAATCCTGGGGGATTTTTAGAGCAGAGAGGGTTGCTAGCTAGAATATGTGCCACATGGGTGCAAGGAAAATTACCACTGGTTAATTTTTGTACCCTAACCACTCTTTGCTTAATTAAGGTACATAATCTGATAGCTGATTTACTAGAAAGGTTCTCATATTTTGGGTGATTCTAGCATGCTGTCTTCCTCTCTGAATGTTGCAATAGCAACTAACAGAAACTTTACAAATGTGGCATAAATCAGGACCTTGTTATCGTAGATTTGGGATAATTTAGAGATTTAGCTAGTGTGATTTATATGCATCATTGTCTGATGCATGGTAACAATGTCCTGTATTTTCAGAGGATATGTTAATTATGAGAATAAGGAATTTTGCTTCCCACTAACTGTGGCCTTGTAAACACACACTTATAGTTCTCTAAGTTGATTAGTCTTTTATTGTTGTGAAAAAGAAAGATTTCGTTCTTGGCGACTCACCAGTTTTATTCCTCTCGCAATGTTAAAAAATAAAGGAACTTCTACAGCAGGCTGTATTTGAACAGAGGAACCAGATAGGCATGTCCTCTTTCCCCTTTATTTTCTTTATGTTTAGAGCCATTTACAAATAAAGCAAGAGACACATAAATTCATGGGTATAGGTGATGTGGTACTCAAGAAAAGCATCTACTCAATCCAAAAAGAAAAAAAAAAAAAAAAGGTACTATTATTCCTCCCAAAAGCCCTTGTATACCTCAAACAAAATTTCTGATAACACCCCTATAGAAGTAATCTCCTATACCTAACTACCAGGCATGACAATTGATGATAACTTGAAATTTGAATTGCACATGTAACAGATTATCACAAAAAATAAATAAATCACAGAAATGAGGGGCACTGTATACAACAAAAATCTACTTAACTGATTCTACACTCCTACTTCCCACTGTACTGCATGGCTCTCCAGTACTGCTTAACCTTCAAGTTTCCATCCAAAATAAATTAAACCATGGCTACCACTAACTCAACAAACAGAGCCCATCACTGCTTAGCTGCAGAGCAGATCAATTGGCTTGAATTACCAAAGCAACTCACTCACACCCAGCTACTTAGTCCACAAATTAACATACAAACCAGAACTAATCAAAGTCCTACTAAACTTATTGCATACATACAACTCCCTAGACCACTTTGATCTGAAAACAAAGTGCTCTTAACTACCTACAAACCCTACTTGTCAGCAGGAGCCTGTCTCGATTCTAGCTATGAAGCCGTTTCCTGGAACTCTATCCCTAAATCCTTAAACATGCTGGCAACCTTTCCAATTTCAGCACCGATCTAAGAAAATATCTAACACCTGGATCTCTACCTACACAACCATCAAATCAGATACTGGCCCACCTGCTTACAATAACTATGCCTTTCACACTCTGAATCACTAGTACTTCCATATATTAGCTGTTAGTAATGGCCTAACATCAAAAGTGTCTTCTACCTCATAATCAACATTTACTACTGTTTATTTCCTCTCTAGTGTCATTCCATAACATTATCATCTCTCTAATACTTATCAGCTGTCTAAGTCCTTAATTTTCCCTCCTGTGCATTAATCTTCTTTATGTCATTCTAGTACTCTCTATATTTTGGCATCAGAGTATTCTGTTATTTCTCATCTCTGAATATTAATAGAAATATAGTTCATATTTTTAATAACTATTACTTCACTCAGCATAGGCTATTTACCTCAAAGTGTCTTGCTACTTGTAGTGCATATTATATTCTTGATCACAGTCTCTCCTAGCAATATTCTGTAAATGTATTTCAGTCTGTTGTGGGGACTCTTATCCCCTTGTATATAAGGTACACCCCTATCTATTGTAAGGAGTTTTATCTGTTTTGAGTTTTTCTCTCAGTTTGTATAATTATGGTTTCAAAATGTTTCTGTGTGTTTGTGGAGCCTTTCTCTTCAACTCATTGTAAAATATTTAATTTGTTGTGGGTCTTTTCTCCCCTTGTATATAATTAATAATTAACTACTGTTCAAATATTTTTGAATCTAGCTTTTCTCCCCTGGCCTGCTAAAAATGGACATTGGCTCAGTTGGACTTTCACAGGTTCATAGGTGGGTACTAGGCTGTTGGCCCTAGGGCCTATATAAGCCTAGCCAAATGGTACCCTGGCTTTTGCCAACCAAGGAATTTATTTTCCTGTGCCCCTGTCAAGCAGAGCCACAGAAGTGATCCCCGAGGTGAATTTCCTATTTCCCATCCAATCATCAAGATTTTTCTTGAAGAGTGCTAATGAGGAGCTTTGTTTGATATAGATAGGTAGTTTGTTCCAGAGTATGGGAAGTCTATGGGACAGGAATCCATCCCTCCAGCATGTTCTGTTTATTGTGGTGACAAGGTTTATGCCACTAGAGCGTGTAGCTCGGAGGGATTGGGATTTCTTTACGTGGAGCATGTCCAGCAGCTCTGGGTTTGACATAGCTTTGAATGTTAGGCAGAGATCTCCTCTAAGTAGGCGATATGCAACATAGTAAAGCTGTAGTATTTTGAGACGGTGTGCATAGGGCATCTGTTTGAGGCCGGTAATCCTCTTTGTGAGGTATTTCTGTGGCCTTTCCAGTTGTTGTAGATGTCTTGTGAGGTACATACCAAAAGGGGTGTTGTACTGTATAATGGGTCTAATGAGTGATGAGTCGAGGGGAACAGTGACCTCTTTTTTTCCTGGATGAGAAACGTTTTGTGATGAGGTGTGCCACATAGAACCATTTCCTGGTTACCAAAAGACAAAGAATAAAATAGAATAATAAAACACTATTTATAGATGACATTATTCGGTATTTGATAAGCTGGAAAAAAAATCATGTTGGTTTTATGGAACATTTCAGATAGTTTCAAGTCTGTTTTGGATATAAAATTAATGAAGATAAAACAAAGGCTAAAGCTATGAATTACATACCGACAAATTAATTGGTTTAGCAATACCAATATTTATAGGAAAGTGACAAGATGAAGTATCTAGGTATATGGATTAAAAAGGATTCTGTTATGACCACTAAGGATGCATGGGAAGAGATTAAATGAAATATAATACAAAAAACTGGGAGCTCTTTATTATGGATATTTTTATGGATATGGATAGTAAAATACAAGGAGTGAAAATGCTTTCATTCCCTTTAATTTTATATACAAGTCTGGCACATTTTTATCAACCTGAGGAGGGGTTGTAGATTGTAAGTAACAAAGAGTTGAAATAATTTATTTAGGAGGAGAAGAGGGCAAGAGTTTAGCTGGATAAGTTGATGCTTCCCATAAAACTAAGTAGCTTAGGATTACCTGATTTGAAAGAATACTTTAGAGCTACACGGTTAATGCCCCAACACATAACACCAGCATAACTTATAAATCAAAGTGGAACGGGGGGGGGGGGGTGATGGGCTTGATCATGAGTTGCTGGGGAAGTTTAAAAAATAAGGAGAGAATAGGATTTTGGATGTATGTCCTTAAGGAGAATCACCACCACCACACTGAACAGTAGCAGAAAGTGTTCTAAGAATTAAGCCAAAGTGGGATGGAGAAAGGAGATTTTACCAACAGAGATGACTGCAAGAAAGGGTACAGAATGTTGTTAAGAAGGAGCTGGAATTTACTGGAGAAAATGACAGAGGAACCATGATGTTGGGAACAAATAACTAGGGAGAGAGATAGAGTTAATAGTGCGTTGAGTTCAAATGGAAGTTTAAGAGTGCAGGCTCCTTCCTTATCAAGGGCTGATAACAGAATATTGGGCAAAGAGAAATGACAAAGGAAGTACTAAGTGAATAACCAGCTATGGCCGAGTTTAAAGATGAGTGAGTGCAGAACAAAAGTAGGTGTTTTAAAAAGAGGTAATTAGGGTATATCAAATGTTGCATGATAACTATAAAAATCAATTAGAATAGTCTAGAAAAGGTTGGGAAAAGAGACTGGAAAGGCAGTTTACCAAGGAACTATGGAAGGGGATTAGTATGGCTCCCATGTATATAACAAAGCCCAACTGGTTTAGTGTTTTTTTCTTGGCAGTGTTTGCATTGATATATTTTATTTCACAAGCAGACTTCAGAGAATTTTTCCTGCAGTAGGTAATAGATGGGAGGGGTGATGGAAAAGAGAGAGGTAACTGGGAACATGGGTTTTGGGAATGTAATGGGTTGGCAGATGTAAAAACATTCCCTCTAGAGTATTTTTCAGAAATGATGGGGGAGTAAATCGTTTAACGAAGGAAATGATTCTTCGAGTTGGGACATAGGCTGTCAGTTGCATCTCTATAGTAAGGCTTGACGAAGTTTAATGCTGTCGGCTGCCAAAAAAGTAGTTACTGGAAAATGGAAATCAAAATATAATTCAGCTGCAACTGAAGTACTGAGTATTGTAAAGGAGATAAAAGAACTGGAGGTGGGATTTTTAGAAAAAGGAAATTGTAAATTATATAGAAGTAAGTGGAAATTATGGGAACAATACATGCAGTATAATGGTACAGGAATTAAGCAATTTATATATCAGATTGAATGACGATTTAAAAAGGAAGTGTGTATATTGCATGAACACAAAAATGTTAATAGAGTTTGTCTTCTTTTCTGTTACTGTGTGTGTACGTGTCACTGTTTTTGTTGTGACTTAATAAAGATGTTTAAAATAATGGAGTTGGCTTAGGATTTCTGGGGCAGAAATGAGAGGTCTGATGTCCCAGAGCATATTTTTTACTTACTCTTAATTCAGAACTTAGAAAGAATTTAAGAGACGGGCATAGAGATGTATATGTGAATAAGGTGAAGAATACTGAGTGATTCGTGAGGTCTTGGCCCTGTCCTTCATAGGCCAACATACATTTATATAAAAGAAAACAAAGCGTATTAACGTATTCCCGGTTGCAAACATTACAAAAACTCTCTTGTATATGTATCATCAATTCGGCATTACATAAATCAATCAATTCCTGCCTTCCCTTCAACCTCACTCCTCTTCCAAAACATTATTCTCATATATTGTTCCCACAGTTTTCATTTTTCTATGAAACTTGCTGCTACAATTTTCTAAAGATCCCATTTCCAGTTCTTTTATCTTTGTTAAAATATTCACAACTTCAAGTACAGTAAGTTTAGACTTTGATTTACATTTTCTTGTAATTGCTTTTTTTTTGTCATCCACCAAAATTAAACTTAATTAAGGTAATTAGATCTTGTATCCCAGCTCAAAAAATTATTTCCTTAGTTAACCCCATTTGCTCACCCAGTATTTCTGTCAGTACTCCAGGGAATTTTTAGTCTGCCAGCTCATTACACTCCTAAAACATATGTTCCCAGTTAGTTCTTTCTTCCCCATCACACTCCAACGTTTGCTGTCTTCCTGAGGAAAAATACTGTGGAGTCTTCCTGTGGTATAGAAATACCTATTCAAACACTTCCAAGCAAAAATCCTAAGTCTGCTAAACTTACTTGCAAATTTAAGAGCCCCACATATGTCCTACCATTGTCTCCTTAATGAATTGCTTGTCCAATCTTTCTTCCTAATCTTTTCTAACCTCCTCTGATTGATTCCTATAGTTATTAGGCAGTATGTTATATGCCCTACTAATTGTCCCTTTTTTAACAGCAGCTTCTGTTCTAGATTCAATTAAAAACTCTACCAGAGCACGTCTTTCACTTACGATTCCCCTCTCCATTTCTCTTTGTCTATACTCTGATATCTCTAGCCTGAAGTCCAAATGTCTTCTTGGCTTTTTCCCATTCTGGTACTGTTTCCTCTTTAGTTACCTTTGTTCCTTTACTAGTTTTCTCCAGTAAATTCTAGCCCCCTCTTACATATTCTCTGTTCCCCTAATTGCAGTCATGCCTATCGGCAAAGTCTCCTTTCTCCATTCATGTGTTGGTGTAGTTCTTAGAATCATTTCTGCCACTTTATGAATATAATATCCTGTATGGCTGTTATTCTTCTTAAGGATCTGCGTTTAAAATTCCATTTTCTCCTTATTTCTTGAATATCCCCATCATTTCATCATCATCCCTTTCCACTTTGAATTATAGCCTTCTGCTCATGTTATATATATGAGCTTAACTGTGTAGCTCTAAAATATGTCTTCAAATCAGGTAATCCTTGTGACGATGTGAGGATGTTCTTCATGTTTCACTGTTGCAGTCATCACACTTGGGTTATCTGCCTGCAGGTAACCCTCAGTCCGCCTGAATACCAGAGTCTTGGGATTTCTGCGTCAGATGCTGTCTATTCTTCCATGACGTCAGGGGTATAAAACATGCAGCTGATGCCATTACATCAGTTTTTCTTGCCAAGCATAGTCCAAAGCAGAAGTAGTTTGCAAGTGCCAGTCGGCCGCCTCCTGAAATTTTCATTTTTCGAGTTTCATTCCTGAAGTCTTCTAAAAGACAAATACCCCATTGGGGATCCTTTTTTCTTGCTCTAACCGATGTCAGAAAAAAATTAATAATTGTCTTGCCTGTGGAAAGCAAATACCTCACAGAGATTTTCATTCTTAATGCATCACCTGTTTAGGCCCAGACCACGACGTTCCTCGCTCTTGGTTTTGTGCCTTGCTCAATGCCCGAACTATTTGTCGTCGGGCTATTTTTGTCACTAAATTCTTTCGCTCTTGTTCTCCGTATTCAGAAATGGCTTCAATAAGCCATCCGACTATTGATCTTCTGAAAAAACGTAAGGATAAAGACAAAGATAGACTGCATAGGTCTAAAACTGCCGACGACGCTTCCGTTAAGCTAGTTGTCAGTCCGCCAGTACTCAGTGAGGCATTTTTGCAGCCCCTGATACCTGCTTCTACAGATTCACAGGCCTCTACTGAGACCCATTCGGAGTCCGGTATGCCGCAAGATGCTTCTTCGACTTTTGAACCTGTGGATGTCTCTACCTTGGATAGGTCTGGGGCCACTGTGCAGGCACTGGCTTCTGAGGGTGTATTCAGGCCTTCTGATCTTCATATTAAACCAACGACTTCGTTTCAAACCAAAAATACCAATTTCTCAGGCCCAGAGTTTACACTACACCTTGAAAACTGATGACCAAAGCGCATTCTCAGGCCCACATGCCACAGAAACAAATGCTTAGAATGGCTGAAGACCTTATTACTTTAATTAGTGGAAGCCAGCCTTCCCCCTCAAAAAGACCAAGAACTGATTTTCTTTCTGATTCTTCAGATCATGAGTCCGATGACTCTGACCCCTCTGATTACCAGGACATTGCTTTATCTACCTATGAGGATTCTGATGCAGAGGATTCCATTCCCTCTGCTTCCCCACAAAAAGATTTTTCTTTTGGTGAAACCCTGCATACCCTTAGAGAGCATTTCCACTGGGAGTGCCAGGACTACCCACAGTCCAAAAAGAGGCTCAGGGAATTTTTAAACTTGCCTCAACACAGGCCTCTAGCTATCCCTCCTGTTCTGGAAATTGTATGTGATGTCTTCATGGAATTCAGCCTTACCCCTGATACTTTGCCTCCAGCTCCAAGAAAACCTGACAGGTACTACAGAGTACCTGACTCCCACAAGTTCCTCTTTAAGAATCCTGCTGCAGATCCAGAGACCATTTCTCAGGGGCCTAAAGGCATTAAGGCTACTACAGCCAAAAACCCTACCCCTTCGGACAGGGATTCTAGGGCTCTAGACAGATGGGGTAAGAAGGTATACACATCTGCTACTCTTGCCATCAGGGTTTTAAATTGCCAATTTCATATGTTAAAGTATCAGCAACATATTATGGAGCTAATTAAACAGAAAATGATGTTGATTCCTGATTGTGCAAAACATAAAGATTTCTGTTTTCGAAGTTGGAAAACATACTTTGCGATGTGGTTTTGATGCCTTAGAAGCAACTTGCAGGCTGCTGTCACTGGGTCTGTTCTTAGAAGGCATGCTTGGCTTAAGGAACAAATCTTGCCAGACCATGTCAAAGCAAAATAACTAGATGCTCCATTAAACCAAGAGCATCTGTTTGGCACTAAAGCAGAAGAAGTCCTCAAAAAGATGGAGGAAATAGCTAAATCTATGCAAACTGTTAAAGATTTCCTACAGGTGCAGCCACCTAGATTCAGTAGGCATTGGCCTTCTAAAAACTGGTCTTTTCCAATCCCTCCCCAGACCTTTTCAGTCCAAACCCAGGGGCAGCAGACCACCAAGACTACAGTCTCAAGGTATGCACAATGGAGTGCTCCCACCTCAGAAACAGGGAGTAGGAAGCCACCTTCCTGTGGTAAAATTCACAATGACTTATCCTTAACTCTTCCAAGCCTTGCCCAAGTACTTGCACCCTTAGGAGGAAACTAGCCCTGCGTGCAAAATACTGGGAGTGCATTACTCAGGACAGATGGGTCTTGAACATTGTATCCCAGGGATACAGATTTTACTTTCACTCGCTGCCAACCCCAAGCGGATGGCAAGACCTCCTCACAAACCAGTGGGCAGAGGCTGGTTATCAATTGATGATTACTGGGGATAAATTGCTGTGTTCATTTCCATGTGGCCAGTGTACTTTTTCTATGTACAAGTTTTTTATGTACAAGTTTAAACAATTTTCTAGTAAAAACACCGGCCAAGTCTATGATATAAGATTCTTTGCTAATTATGGAACTGACCGGGTGATGTATTTGGTCACTTGCACCTGCTTAGCATTCTATGTAGGTTAAACTTCCCGTCCCTTACGTATTTACATGTCTGAACATTTTAGCGATATATGGAACAAGCGATTAACCAATGCCTTACACAGACATTGTACCTCCCATAATTCTGCCAAATTTTATTTTATGATCATTGATAAAAATCGAGGGGGGATAGAAGCAATAAACTTGGCTGGCATTCTATTTTAAATAGAAAAGAGAAGAGGTAGATAATTAAGTCAGGAGGGTCTTTCTTCTCCTGGTCTTAATGATCAACTATAATTCAGTGGTATTAGTTTTTGTCCCTAAAGGATATATGATGTAACAGGAAGATGGATTTATTTAATTCATTATTTTGTATAAATGCTTGTGGTGTCTGCTTACATGTTTTTATCACTGAAGGAGGCAGGATGCCGAAACCGGTATGATGTTGATGGAGCCACTTTAAGTTAATAAAGTATATGTGTGCTTAAATACACTTTGGTGCTGGCCACTTTTTTGAATTGCAGGATCCATATCCATAAACAACAGCTTTCAGTTTCTCATTTTTTGTATTATCTTTTGTTTAGTCTGTTCCCACATATCCTTAGATGCAGTAACAGAATCCTTTTTAATCCATACTCCTAAATACTTCATTTTATCGTGTCCCCATAAATATAAGTATTGCGGGACCAGTTTATGTGTGGGTAAATACTTTCCAGCTATAGCCTTTGTTTTATCTTCATTAATTTTATAACCCCAAAAGACTCAAAACTGTTTCAAGATGTTCTACAGCACAGATGTCCTTTTCTGGATTTAACAATTGCAAAATATCATCTGCAAATTAAGCTGACTTTTCTAGATTACCGTACCAATTATATCTTTGCATTTCTGAGTCCCTTATTTTCTTTGCCAATGGCTCTAAATGTAAAGCAAATAAGAAAGGGGAAAGAAGACACTCCTGTCTGGTTCATCTGTTCAGACGCAACTTGTCAGAAAGGTACCCTTCCAATTAAATTTTAGCTTCTGATCCCTCATATATCCTCCTAATTAAACTTATTATTGTATCAGGGAATGCAAATGCTTTCATTGCCCTACTGATAAATTTCCAGCTTACTCTGTTGACTGCTTTCCCTGCATCAAGACCCACCAACAGCAGTGTTATTTTGTTCCACTGTGCTTCCCTCTGGATCCATCATTGTTCAGTTAATGGTGTCAAATGTTGTTTCCCCTGCACAAAACCTCACTGATCCATATCTCTCAGTTTTGGCAATACCTTTGCCATACTTTTAGCTATTATAGACCTAAACACTTTAGATTTAAAATTGAAATGGGCCTTTGAAGCCGGTTCTGATGGGCCTTTACCATCTTTATGTATTACAGCCACCACGGCTTTCTTGCAGGATGCTGGTGCTTCCCCATTTTAAAATGCTGATAAACAAGGCCTTCCAGAGCTTTATCACTTTCTTCTCTCTTAATGTCCAAACTTCCAGAGGAATACCATATATTCCTGGAGACTTTATTTCAGATTGATTGTAAGCCACCATTTTTCTTTCATCTCCTCCTATCTTAACTGCTAATTGTTGAGCCTCATCTGCCTCTAATCTTGGCATACTTAAGTCTTTATTCCATAAATATTTCCATTTGTGCTTTTTCTTGATTTCCACATTTCTCGGCTTTACACAAGTTTTCATAAAATTTCTAAAATATCTTTAATAATTCTACAGGCTCTCTAGCTATTTTTCTTGTTATAGTCTCCCTAATTTTGGCAACAATCCTTTCTCTCTGTTTCCTGTGTCATTGTGCTAAACGTTTTTGTGCTGTGGAGCTATCAAAAAACAGTTGCTTAACAGAAATCTTTATAAATTCAAGCAAATTATCCAGATACTTTCTTATTTTCTCTTTAACACTCTGTATTTGTGCCTCTTCATGTTTTGTTAGATTCCCCATATTCTGTAATACTTTAACCTTTGTCAACCCCTCCAAGTAATTCCTGTTACTTCTTAAACAGATCTCTCTCTCTCTCTCTCTGTCTTTTATTTTACCCTAATTTTAAACTCCACTTTAATTTTATCCCACTCATTAGCAGTGGCGGCCAGTGACTTCAAATCGAAGGGAGGGGCCTGCTGGAGACAGTTGAATGGGTAGGACCAATGGAAAGGTGTGTGACCAACTAGAAAGGGGTGGAGCTATGCTCAAAACCACAAAAAATGGGACTTCAATTAAATATGCTGCTCTGGGTGCCAAATCACCATTATGAGAGTCCAATAAAGGCAAAATGAAGTGCAGAAGAAAAAAATATTTCAATGCATTGGCTACATGACAGCTTACTTAATATCTAGATGGAAACAAATAGGTTGTGAGGCATGAAAAAATAAATTACTTTTTAAATACATTACTGGAATGCCAGTCAAAATCAAGTATAAAAAAACAAGCAGCACTCAACTCAAACCACTTCTCCTTGCACTGCAGTTGTAATTATTTATAAAAGTACCAAGTAACATGCTGAAAGTAGCAATCTCTGTGATACCCCCCACTTGTACAAATGTTTCTTATCCAGAATGGACCCTGCTGCCTGACTACTATCTACCTGTTTCATGGGGAAAACATGATCAAAGTAAAAATGAACAGCAAACAAGAAACAAGCTCAAGATAAATTGCTTAAAGGATTACTGCACAGGTTATGGCCCACACATGATAGATTGGCATTCTGTTTAGTTTACGGGTAAAACCTGCAAAGATGACAAGTCTCCAGTAAATGTAGTGAGCTTCTGAAAATACTGTAATCTTGTCCTTTATTACAAATACTGTCATATGCATTTCAATACCTAAGGCTTGTATGTTATCTAGTTATGTAAATATTCTCTGCATGGCAACAGGCTTTCAATGTTGGCAATTCTTTAACAGTATGCTTATTAAAGCTTACTTGCATCTTACAATCTCAGGCAAGCTTACCTGATGGCCATTAAAGCATTGCTGCTTAAACACAGAGCAGCAGGCAGTGCAATAACATGCATTTTCTGAATAACAAAAAGCATAAATCAACAGTATAAAAATATGACCGAAAACCAGAACATTCTGCAAAATCAAGGAGTCCATGAAAAGCCACTGTAGTACTTGTGTCTGCCTTGGATGGGGGGATACTCTGCACACTTACAATGCATAACTGCTCCTTGCCTTGCTTGGACACATCCAGAGTCACTACATGGGGGAGTGGGATGCAACAAGTATGTCACAATTTTAAATGTCTCTGGCTGGCTGTGATGGCCGTGACACATTTATCATACCTGTCAACCTCAGAGCAAGAAATCTGGACAAAGCCATAAATAGAAGTGGGACAAAGGCCCAAAAATAAGGAAAATTTTTGAATATTGCTGTTATAAAATTAGAAAGATAATAGAATAGTATAGACCTCCCTATCATGCTTAAGCTTTCTGAATCCCTGCTTCTGTCCCCTTCTCATTTTACTAAGGGTAATGTAAGGGCTGTCAGAAAGGCCACATATCCCAACCACACATAACTCTTTTCTGTTCTCCCACTTGCACTCAGTCCACCCACCTCGCCTGCTAGAATCTAATCTTACTATTTAACTCTAGTTGGAATGTGAATGCATCTGATAACTAATGCACATTATAGATGACTTTGCTACACAGTCATGCAACCAAGTATTTGCTAACTTTTTCTTTGCAATGCTGTTTCCTACATTTGCTTAGTTATATATTGTTTTTGTGTTTAGACTCAGGCTGCAATGCATCCATGGTGATCAGTGCATTACCCCTGAAAACAAACCTAATAAGTAAGTAAATAAATAAGTAAATAAGCAAACTCCAAACTAGTGTTTCCCTACATTAATATATATACATTAAAATATAAACTATCTGTAAGCCAACTAATTTTTATAACTTATTTTGCTTACTTCTACACAAAAAAGGCCATATACAGACATACAGCATGAGCACATAAACACAAAAACAGATCTTCTATATTTCGTAATTAACTTCCCTACAGGCTTCATAAACAGAAAAACAAAGTTTCTTTTCTGCTGACCACAATCTCCTTTTAAGACTCACAAAAAATATTTTGCAATATGTTACTGCAACAAAACAAGTGAAAAAGAAGAAAGCAAAGTCTGTATACAAGCAAAAAATAAATAAATAAATAAAATAATAAAACCGATTTACTAGATTAACTAGATTTACTCAAAAAATAAGTGTTCTGTCATCTTTCTAGGGATGCATTTTTATAATTATCTAAATAGCTATAATATTAACTTTAAATCAACACATTCTCCCAGGCTATCAGTCAGTATTAATAGAATTGTAACCTACATTGATTATGGTTGGGTTCACTTATGAATGATCACGAACACAATCAGAGATTTATTTTTGCCAAAATATATTTAAAATGCTGCATTTATTTCCTCCAGTTTGTGATTTGTATGTATGCATGCACAAATATGTATCTATCTATCTACCTATATATCTATCTTTCTTCTTTAGGTTTACTAGTTTTAATAACTTTAATATATATTACTAAATGTTACATTAACCTTCAATTGTTGCAGCAGTCATCATTATACATATGTCTGTACTGTGTTTGCTTTAAGTCTGAGTCAGGAAATTAGTTCTGCCTTCCTCAATTTTAAGCTCCTTTTTCCTAAGAACCATAAATCTGAGACAACTAGATTACAGTTATAGCAGCCAGTATATCAAGTTTATTATTAATAACAGAATATATGTTTTCCTGAATATGAGCCTTAAGTGTTCCAGTAATTAATGCATTTTGACTGAGTTATCAGTGTAGAGAAATAACAAATAAATTTAGGGTCACCTGACGTTATGCCATTGAGAGTCAGAGCAGTAGAATAATATCAGGTGGCCCTGAATTTGTTATTCTTTCTTCATTCTACTTTTAGCCAGTAATACTTTAAAAGTTAACTTCAGCCAAATGATCATCTCATTAAAAAAATGCTGTTATTTCAATTTAATGCAATTTCAAGAGCTTGGCATATACAGACAATGTGATTTAAATATTTATCCCTCTTGATTCTGTAGGTTCTCTGTACGTCACTTTGTCCTACTGAAATCTTTTAATTATTTCCTTTTGTTATTTGTTTTATCAGCTACTACATCATATGGATACTTTGACAGTTGCTGAGCAGATGATAGCATTACCCGTTAGGTGTTTGTAGTTTTAAAAGAAACTAATTCTGCCGCTGACACTAGCTGCAAAAAGGTCAACAGCAGTCCATTTCCAGAGCTTAGAGCTCTGGGTATAGAAATGGCATAGGCTGGTCCAGTGATGACACAATGGCATAGACCCCTCAAAATCTAATGCCTAAATTACTGAGGTTCTGGTTAGGAACCAATGTTTCACTTCTTAAGCAGAAATTGTGTTTTAGATGCATTGCCTATAAAGTGATAACAGTATGCTTTGTGGAACTTTTGCATACCTTGTCCATAAAGACATACATAAATAATTTGTGGAACACTTACATCTAACTATAGCATTAGCAACAATACCTATGGATTGTACCTATGATGACTTAACTCCCTGCATGCCTTACCTGATTAATTATTATGCACCCCTTTTTTACTGAAATATATCTTATTTCTAAGATGCTTTGCCTCCTGTCTTCTTAGCCATCATCTTCATGGAAAAATAGCAAGTCATGTTAGTTATATATGTTAGTTATATTTAGCATCATTTTGTGTTGGCACAGAGGCCACAGCTAGGTCATTTGGTGTGTCTGGCAGAACCCCTATCTTATGCCTCCATTTTTGACCAAAAAAAGAGTGTCCTCCAAAGCTGAAGACCAAAAAAGTCTTCAGTTCTTTGCTACACCTAAAACACATACATGAACATGCAAGCTCATGGAGACATGCATACAGGCACACACATACACACACGAGAAAATGCATCTTAGGCTTCATGAAAGAAGGGAGAATGAAAGTGAGGGTGCTGAAGGACATTTCAGCAGTGCTACATCAGCAACACACACGGCAGTACAGTATTACAGACTGACACCATCTATCTGTGAATCTATCTAGTGCAGATTTTCACTGCTGCATTCGAGAGTACTGACTGTACAAAAAAAAAAAAATACTTTGACATCTCTTCTGTACAGAGCCGAGTCCAGCACCTACCTCAGTTTAATAACTTTTACTTCAAGGAACTCTTTCTTCCTCTCTGTCTGATTCGGTGTGCAGCTGCTCATTGTAAGCAAGGCAAAAGGCAGAAGCAAGCCGAAGAAAACAAAGATAAGGCACAGGCACTTCAACTTAACAAACAATGATAGTCCGTACTCCGTAGCACAAGTAAGTACTGTGCTTAGTGTGCTAGAGGCTACTACTGATTGGTTCTCGCTCTCTTTTTTGAGAAGAGGGCGAGAACCAATCAGTAGCAATTCAGCCGTCCACGTCGCATACATGACTGTGTATGTGGCAGTCCAAACCCCCTTCTACTTTACTGTGTAGTTAAAAAATGCATAGACTTCTGTACATCACACTGATGCTGTCTCTCATATCTGGACTGCTTGTAAAGCTGTCTAGATTTACAGAAACTTTCTCATTCACTAATTAAAATAAATTGTGTCTTTTGGCTTTTCCCGGTTAGGGGTCGCCGCAGCGGAACTCCAGTCCGCTAATGATTGGCAGTAGATTTTTATTTTCTGAGTTGCCAGCCCTGACGCACAACCTTCAAAGAAGGTATGCCCATTCACGCATGTCTCCAGACAGAAGACGCTCTAGCTGAGAATCGAACGGGACAACGTCTTACTGTCAGGTGACAGCGCTACCGCAGCACCACCTCCACAGTTCGCTAATTAAAGTAAATAAAAAAAAAAAAGGAACTCTAGCATGTGCAGTTCGAGTTCCGGGACTTTGCGAGTCGTTTGGACTCGCTTACATTAGCACATACAAACAAAGTTTACGTTTTATTTTTTTGTAATGAACAAACTCCAAACTTGAATCTTTTTGCTGGGAGGGCTGCAGTCCGATGGAACAAGCTATTAGCTATAATGTCTGAAGAAATGTATGCATTTCTAATAGCTGTCAAGTAATTTCTACAACTCATTCCTTAAATTCCTCTCTTTTTAACAGGTAGTTTGGGAAGCACCAGTGTCTCATTGTTAGCTCGTTACTCTGCATGTTTATCTTGGTTTTATTGGCACATGGTCTGAAATATTTATTAAATATGTGTGGAAGCATTGAATTAAATGCACATGTTCCTGTGAAATATAATTTCTGTCTAATCTAGCACAGTTATTGTACCTTGAAGATTAATATGCAAATTTTCTTTGAGTTCCTACTACTGAATTCACATCTGTCATACCAAATATTTTCAAAAAATTTCTTCAGAAATCTACCCCTTTCTTTTATACATTCTATTCTAGATCCTTAGATACATAATCACTGTTGCAGATTCTAGCCCCCAACTATAAGGACTATTTCCAGCTGAAAGCTGACTATTTCTTCCAAAATTTTCTTAAGCGCCCCTAATAGCATGTTTAGTTGGAATATAAATACATGTCAGCGTAATGCTCCTCCCTTGCCAGTAGCTCTTTACTACCACTAATCTACCATTAGTGTCTTTTTTCCCTCTTCTATAAGTATTGGAGCTCCTATAGCAATTAGTATAAGTACTCCCATAATCCTTTGTCCGTTTTACTCTGCTGAATAACCCTCCTTAAATCTTTTTTTTTTTTTAATCAAATTCACAAGCTCATTTCTTTCCAAGTATGTCTACTGTAGCCTTGCTATGTGCACTCTGCATTTCTTAATATAGCCCAATATTCTTTCATTTTTTGTTTATACCTGTGAGGACATTAACACTCCATAATAATATAGATAGTGTAATCAGCATGATATGAAGTTATTATTCTCACCTTTTATATATAGCAGCTTTTTTTAATTTCTATTTCCAGTTTTTGTGTTGTATGCACCCAATAATGTTTGGCAGGTTGACCTTTAATATAACTGTTTCTTGTCATCTCCTTTTGAAACTGTCAAATTTTACAAGACTTTTTATTTTAATGTAAATCCTCAAAAAAAAACCCACTCCCAGAACACCCCCTTAAAGTATTAACTTAAAACAAGCACACAAAATTATGTTCATCTTCAAATAACGAAGTTAACCATCTTGATGGGAATAATTGGAGAGCTGCACACACAGGTAAAAGCTAACTTATAATTAAGGTTTCCCATGCGAATACACATTTCAGCTTGTGTTCCTACTTACACTGTTTGTTCTTGTTTCTTTATTCCTCCATATGGATGTGAAACACAGCTTGTATGTTTTCAGAAAACCTTAACTTTTAGCCTCAGTAATGCTCTGGGCTTTTGTTGTGTACCAGTCAGCTTATCTCTATGGAAACCTTAAGAGTAAAATATACAGCTGCACTTAGCTGCAGACTTGTCAAACTGAACATTTATTTGATAAATGAGTACTTTTCATTGCATTCAGTGTTCTCATATTCACTTGCTTACACACAAAAAAGGTTACTAAATTAAGCCAAGGTCCATAATACAAACATTTACCATGTTACAATAAGATAAAATGTATTAACTCTCATATATTATAGTCTGTGCACTTTTATACCCCATCGCCCAACCCAACAACCCACAATTACAGCATATTAACTTAAACATACTTTTGTCCAGCCTTTCTTCTCTTTTTACATTGTAATGTCTACATTTCATAAGAAAAATGAAAAAAGGCTACTTGCTTACATTAGCATTTTTACCACATACAGCAATAACTGAGAATATTTTTTACTGAATAACATGCTTTTCATATCAGGAAATGTTTTATTGAAATACTGTTAAGAAAAAATTATTTTACTTAATTACCCTATTCACTTTTTTTTAGTGTCCTTCCAAACAATAATGACATGAAGTGGGGAATATACTTTTCAGTCCCATGCAAGTTTAACAGAGTTAAAAAGTTCAGTTTTTCCACTTTTTCTTGCAAAGCCATATTTTGTAAATGTGATTGATGCTTTATAATCTCACATTTATTCACCAGTTTCAGTGTTGCTGATCTTCCTGTTCATCTCCATTTCCCAACCCCAGACTCTGATTCAAGTCAAGGAACTCCTTACTCTTCTACATCTGTATACATACGTGAATTACTAGAGTAATAAATAGGTACTCTTAATTTTCCTTTTTGTAACTCATTTTTCCTCTCTGTAATAACTCTTGGTTTTCCAGGAAAATAAGGTTTTGCTTGATCAGTTCTCATTTCTTTAACACTTTCTGTAGCATTTTTTACCTCTTGGTTCATATATCCCCTATCTGTAAATGTCTTTCTTAAAAGATTAGTATGATCAAGGAAATCAGTATCTTTAACATTTAATCTGGAAGCTCTATAAACTTAATTCTTGACTACATTTTTAAAGATGCAAGTAGGAATGCATACTCTTCTGTAAACAATAAACGACGTATGTGTACAGATGTTATTACTAGATACTGGGATATACTAACAGCAGATGATGAGATAAAAGGGATAGTAGATTGTAAACCAAAATTCTTATTTAAGTCAGACCCTGATTATACCTCTTTTGACAAGGTAATTGCTCATCAAATC
This sequence comes from Protopterus annectens, assembly GCF_019279795.1. NCBI lineage: Eukaryota > Metazoa > Chordata > Ceratodontiformes > Protopteridae > Protopterus > Protopterus annectens. Next base: position 1,749,224,994 of record NC_056725.1, read on the forward strand.
CCAGATGTTAAGGTGGCAGTGACTGCTAACAGACTTGAGTAGCTTTTACCTGGTTACTGTAATGTGATGAAGGCATTAAAATACCTAGTTTAAATGGTGAACTAAAATGTCAGGTCTACCTTATTATTTTTCAGCATTAGACACTTGGTTAACCAGTTATCTGTGTTAAACTCAAACTGCTTATCTAAGATTATGGAACAAATGGAAGCGTGTGTTAGAGTTATTTTTGTTACATGCTTATGGAACATCGGGATAGGACTTTGATTATCCTTTTTCTGTATGGAGGAGCTGAAATGGGGTATTAAGGCCCCATTTGGGGGTAGATAAGGTACAGTTGTAGACCCTGAGTGCATAGTCAGTGGAATATAAAATGCCCCCCACCCTTCTCAGGTGCTTGGTAAGCTGTGTGGGTATTAAACTGCTACTGGCTAGGTAATTCTCTCCTTTCTTGAAGAATTGCTTAGCAAATGCTGGCATATATAAATAACTTCCATCCAATATCTGTTTTAAATGTGAATTATAATTTAATTATGTATCTGTGGGCCAGGAGGGCAGTGATCCTTCATTATGTCCTTGCTCTTTTTAGAACAGTCTGGATTTGTACAAAGACTGCAAATAAAACATGTTGTGTAGAGACTGTTGGGGTGATTTCTCTCACCAGATCTGAAGGAATCTAGTGATAATGCCAAGACAAAATGCAAAAAAGGTGTCCGATTAGTTGTCATGGTGTTAAATATTTGAAAGCCCTCACTGAGATCAGTGACTGGTGTTGAAACAATGGCCTTGAGCTTAATGCCTAGAAATGCATAGTCATTCTCTTTGGGAAAAATCCAGTTCCCACTACTTACGACATTGATGGTAGCCCACTGAACACTGAAGGCATTATAAGAGATCTGGGGACACAGGTTGACAGCAACCTCTCCTTTGACCACCACATTGCCACTGTGATCAGAAAGTCCTTCTATGTGGCACGTCTTATAACCAAAGGTTTTGCATCCAGGAAGAAAGAGGTTATCATCTCTCTCTATTCTTCCCTCATTAGACCAATCATCTGGTACAATGCCCCATTTGGCATGTACCTCACTAAACACCTGCAACAGCTGGAAAGACCACAAAAGTACCTCACAAAGAGGATCCTAGGCCTTAAACACATGTCCTATATGGACAGACTCAAAAAAACTCCAGCTATTCTCTGTCTCATATCGTCTATTAAGAGGCGATCTCTGCTTGATTTACAAAGCCATATCTGACCCAGCCATATTAGAAATGTTACACCGAAAGAAATCCCAATCCCTCCGCACCACATGCTCCAGGGAACTCAACCTCATTACCACAATCAACAGAACATGCTGGACAGACAGGTTCATAACCCAGAGACTGCCCAGGCTATGGAGTAGACTTCCCATACATGTCAATGCAGAGCACCTCACTGGCCCTTTTCAAGAGAAATCTTGATGAGTGGATGGGGAATAGAAATTCACCCTGGGGTTCACTCCAGTGGCTCTACTTAATAGAGGCACCGGGAACTAATGGTGGCATGATGTCAGGGCACTTCTATGGGCTAGGATTGTAAAGGCTCCAGGGCCGTTGGCCTAGTACACACCTATGAACCTATGAACCTAAGTGCTCCAAGGCTTCAATCTTTATCAAACCTTTGCATGTAATGTAGTGAAGATATGCAGTAGTATGTTAAGTTTGGGACAGGCCTTCCACAAAGCCTTTCTTTAAATATGATGCCACTCAAGTTCCTTCAAATGCCTTTCCTTAAAATATAGTACTAGTTGCTTGCTTCTCCCTCTTTATTTTTAGCATGGGAAACATTTGCGTACAAGCTCAAAGTACATTTATAGAGATTAGATTTAAGCTTTGATTTATGTAAGATGGCCGCAGTATGGATGTGTGCTAATGATTTCCTGATTCCTCTCCCTTTTCCCTCAGAAGAGAGCTGATTGGAGAGCTACTGAATGTGTTTGCAGAGGTCCCCAACTGTAAGCAATATTGGAGTATGACATAGGTACTGTTTTTAAATTGTGTACAGGTACACCAGGTCAAATTCCTTTTACTATTAGAACAGAGTAGACATTTTTATTTATTTTTAAACAATTTTTATTGAAAGAAATGCATGTGTATAAAAATGTGTGACACTTTGTCATGATTAGGAAATTGAGTACATTATAAAGTTCCTAGATCCAGTATCATGTTTGATATGCAGTATATATATAGCAAGATGTTCTCTGGTTCAGACATTCTGCTTCTCATCTGAAGAGGCAGCTGGGGCAGTTCTGCTCAAGGATAGCAACATCAGGAGCCATCTCCTTGGATTGGACATGTCTGTTTCTATATGCTTCCCTCTCATACCCTTGATCCCAAGGTTTTGACAAAAGTACAGGAGGAGAGGCCAGAAGTGAATCTCATAACCAAAGCAGCACCATTTCCCTCTCTTGTTCGACATAGCAAGATGAGAACATAAGGTTCTGTCACAGTGAGTGGATGTCTTAACACAGACCAAGGTGTCCCTGCCATACCCTAGTCTAGACACACTTAGAATGACAGCCTGTATGATCTCTACTGAGTCCCAGGCAAGCATAATTTCCTAGACGATACGCTAAGTGGTGTGAAGGAGATTTGAAAACCTAGTACAACAAAATCACATCTATCAAAATGGAAAAGATTCACTTTCTAGTGTAATTACTGGAACCTAGACCATATAAAGGCTATGATGGCACTGGTCCTGGAATACTTATTTGACCTCTACAAATCTGGAGTAGCTGACACTTCCATAAAAAAGTTCATGTTTCTGCTATTTCAGCTTGTTTACCTTTGGATCCTCCTGTTTAGTGCAGAGCTTTGTTTAAGTATTTTTTGAGGGGAGTTTCACTTTAGGCCTCCTAAAAGACAAATTGCTCCAGAATGAGACTTGAACTGTGTGTTGAAAAATGGACAATGCCCTTTTTTTAACCTGCAGCTTCAATGTCCAATTCCTTTCGTGAAAGGTAATGTTTTTGGTGGCAGTTACCTCTGCTGAAAGCATTTCAGAAGTACAGTTATTAAGGAACAGAGAACAGAGAATTGTTTCATCAGGATGAAGTTTACACCAAAAGTGATTACTAAAATAACTCTGACTCATGCCATCCAGTTCCCTGTTTTTTTCCCTAATCCACAGAACACAGGAGAGAGAACCCTACATTTCCAGAAAAACAGGCAGCTGAAATTTTATGCGCATAGGACAAAAGACTTCTGAAAAAAAAAGATCAATTATTTGTCTGCTTTGCAAAAAAAAGTAGGAAGGAAAACCTGTGAACAATCAAACCCTCTCTGAATGGCTGGGGAAATGCTATTGACATTTGTGACCACCACCATGGGTGAAAATCTCTGAGTCTCAAAGCCCTGCAATGATTACCATGGATAAAATCATAACTGCTCTCCACAGAGCCAAGAATACAATGTTTACAAGCCCTGATAATAAGGCAAATAACTAGTGTTAAGTACACCTTGTCAGTGCCACTCCTAAACCTTTCCACTGGATATGTTCATGAAGTGTAGAAAATGGCCTTTGTAATGTCCTTACACAGTCACCTCTACTTCTAACCCAGGTAATTGCAGACCCATTAGCCTAATTAGTCTGCTTCACAAAGTCATGGAACAGATCATATCGGAGTTTATAACCTTAGATATGGAAAACCTTCACTCTGTTTTTTGATTTATGGCAAATTTCTCTGCACACTCTTTGCCTTTTTCTTTAACCTAACCCTTACTGGAAATGTCTCTCACAGCTTTATGCATGCTCTTGTCATTCCACTTCCTAAAGTCTGTACTCCTTTCCCAGCCAATGACTTACCCCCGGTTTTTAACCTCGATCCCCTGGTGAAAATTCTTGAAAAAATAATTCATAATCAAATACTTGACTATGTCTCCAAATATGTCCTCCTTAGTCAGAGACAACATGACTTCCATCCCAGTGACAGCACTACTACTACCGACTTTTCCCTTACTGACCAGATTTACTACAATTTGGAGCAGGGTAAAATTTCTGGTGCTATCTTTCTCGATCTCAGTAAAGCTTTTGATACTGTTGATCATACTGTACAATGGTTAAGGTGTTTACCTCACAGACACAAGGTAAAGAGTCTGATTCTCACCTTTGAAAGGGAAATTGGGTAGGCTTAAAAGGGCTCATGGTAGCAGGTAGCCTAGTACTTACCTATGAACTAACATGAACTACCATCCAACTTTACAAACTTAGTAAGATAGGTTTCTCTAATGATGTCCTTCATTAGCTCAAAAATTACCTTTCTAATTGCACGTTTGCTCACCGTGGACCTAATTACAGCAGTGTCTCAACCAAAAGCATAGTTAGGGTGGGGCAAAAGGGACAGTCACCCCAGGCTCAAGGTGTTAGGGGGCATGATTGGCAGATCTTTCTTTCCCGTCTCATCATATAAATATGCTGACTGAATGAATGACAGTAAAGAATGAGAGCATTAGGACCTTGTGGAGTGTCCAAATCAGACAAGTTTTTTTTTTTTTTGTGCTCTTGGCATCAGGGCATATGGCATTAGGACCTGGTTGATGCTCTTCCTTGCAGGCATGCTAGATTGGAAAGGGGGACCTTTTTTGCCCCTTAACCTAGTGTTGAGGGAAGAGAGATATGAAATCTTAACAGGGTGCAAAATGAGTCAGCTATGACTCTGATCTTGGGATCTTCCAAAAAAAAAAGAGTTCCTCAATCCTCTGTTACAGAGTCCATTCTTTTCGCTCTTTCTGAAGTCTTCCTTGGGATCTCTGCCTCCTCTACACTGATATTATTCTCCTTAAATGGAGTATGTCTTCTTCCTGCCTACAGAAAGAACTTTGTGACAACTTTAAGTACAGCGTCAAGCTGACCTTTTAACTATTTAGAGCTGGCTCCACAAACTTATGTAATAGTCAATACTCAGAAAAGTTCCCTGATGTTATTTGGTACACAACAGCTGCCTGACTTGTCTACACAGTGTTACCATCACAGATCCTACAAATTTTCCACTCCCTCATATCAGAACAAAGATATTTAGAGCTTCTTCTTCTCCAGAATTTCTCCTTATATAATCATGTTGAATGTCAAATCCAGAAGATTTTCGCTCAGTTTAGGCTTTCTTATGGGATTTCTCATCTTCTCACTGTAGAGGCATGCCAAGCCATAGCCATAAATGTTCTGCTTAGACTTATATGGATTGCCATCATAGCCCTGGGCTCATCACACAATTCCACCCACCTACAAAAAGCTGGAAGTGAAGTACTTAGGTTTTTTAACCTCTCCAGCAGATTTGGGCATCATTGCAGTACTCTTGCCAAAGGAAATAGTGTCTGAATAGAGAGATGATACGGGGTTCAAATGGAGAGATGTTGAATCTGCAAGCAAAGGAGAGTAGTATTGCTGGAACTGAATTCATCCTCGAATCTTGATGAATACCTTCATGAGGTGGACCCTGTTTTTCACAAAATCTCACCAAGATGACAGTGATATGGGAGGGTGGCCTAATGGTTAAGGTGTTTGCCTTACAAACACAAGGTATAGGGTTTGAATCTCACAGGGGATGATTGGCTAGGCTTAAAATGGCTCGCAAGGGCAGTTCGTCTAGTACTAATCTATGAGCCTATATATAGACTGTATTTATATAGCGTATATCATGGACAGAAGTAGGTTAAAAAGTAAAAAAGATAGCTTGGTGCACAAGACACAGGGTAAAAAAGTGTCCAATCATGATAGGCACACTGGTGCCAGGAGTGTAAAAAATGGCAGTGTAGATTCCTCAAGACACAGAAACATTCCTACAATGGGGTAGGCCAGGTTCAAGGGGTGGATGGCTCCCCTGTTGTAGAAGGACGTAGTAGTCCCCAAAACTGATAGGCCAAAAAAGAGCCATAAAGATGATAGAGTGGACTATTGAGGATAAGAAAGAAGTTATGTATTGCTACTGTTATATGAGAAGCCCAGAATTTCCACAAGGAAGATGTACAAAAGATTATGAAAGAAATTAGAGGAAAGAAAAATACTCTCACAAAAAAAAATGTCAGAAGCTTCAAATAAAAATTTGTATTCGTTAATACAGTAGATTTATGAAAACCATTTTATAGACCAAGAAACCTTGGGCCGTTTGGAAAAACAAGTGACTGAGGAAGTGCAAACGTATAAAGAACATAGTCTAGATATTTTTTGAAAGGTACAAAAAGAAATATGAACACGTGAAAGAGACAGATCAGATATGGTGCAATATTTATGCAAAGGAAGCCAAATTACTAAATACAAAAAAGCAGCCCCAAAGATATTTGAAGAGAAATAGAGGAAAAAGGCATCCTGATATGGAAAATTTCACAATACAAAAAAAAAATAAGATCACAAAGGGGGACAGTACAACAAAATATTAGTAAAATAGAAGTTAAAAAAAAAAACAGAAGCTGAAGTTATGGAATACCTGCAAAGTGAAGGATTTAGTGTAGAAAGTCTAACATAGGTTATATCACTGCATGATGGAACCATAATTCCCTCAAGTAAGGAGAAACAAGATGAGCAGGAGACATCTGAAGAAGTTATATGGACATGGAAAAAGAAAAGAGATTTAATATTGTGCAATATTTATGCAGAGGAGAAAACAAAACTAATCAGTACAAAAAGAGCAGCACCAACGATCTGGATAGAAATACAGGCAAAGGCATCCAGATATGGAAAATTTTACAATACAAAATATAAGAAAACAAAAAGGGTAAGCAGAAAAGAGGATTAGTAATGGAGAAGTTAAAGAAATAGTAACTGAGGTTATGGATTAACTGCAAAGTGAAGGATTTAGTATAAAATATCTAATTCTGGTAACATCACAGCAGGCTAGAGCACCCAAATTAAGGAGAAACCATTGGATCGGGAAACATCTGATCTGTTGCCATATTAAGGTATTTTGGAGCCCTCCATAGGAAATCAGTACAGAAGTTCAGTTGGAGTTGCAAAGCAAGGGAAGGAACAGGAAACTGGCAACTCTGATGCAGTCAGTGTTGTAGAGTGATAGGCCACCGAGTTCCCATATGAAAGAGCAATGGATAACAGGATGAAACTGAAGCAAACGTGGCACAGGAAGATGCTGTGGAACTTTCTATAGAATGTCCACAGGAAATGGAGAATAAATAATGTGCCCTCAGTTTAGAAGAAAATGATCTAAGGGAAGAATTGCTTGATTTAATAGAGATGGACAGACATATTAAGATCAATGAATGAAATAGACTAAAGAAAGTCAATAAAACCCAAAAAGTTAGAAGTCTGATAAAACAAATGAACACAGTAATTAGGTTTGCTCATAGAGATTCATGCAATATAACAGAAGTAAATAGGATACATTACCTTGCACCTAAATAAATGACAGCTGAAGTCTTAACACAAAAACCCAAGGCAGTAAGGGAAGGGGAGAAATTAAATGCCATCATGGAAGTATTGAATAGAGAAAACTATAAAGCAATTACGACAAGAAGTGTCACTGTTAGAAGAGTATAGAAGAAGGAATAGATCAACAAAAATACACAGACAGCCATGATAAAAGCAATGCACAGTATCAGAACAGATCAAGATCTGTTGTGCAGTATTGCAAATAATAAACTAAAAATATCAGCACAGGCAGAAAAACTTAGAAGATATGCAGATAAATATAAAGGAAAAGTACAAAATAAGCAACTTAATGATGACCCAAAAAGGTTTTATAGAGAACTGGGAAACAAAGCAAAAGGAATTGAAAAAGCACAAAAAACAGAATAGATATATTTTGGAGAAATATGTATGAAGAACATAACAAAGATGCTTACTGGATAGAAGTAAAATAAAGAATAAGAAGTTTACATGTACAGGATTGAAACAGAATGAAGTAATAGCCAGAGAGATTGAAACAAAGTTAAGAAAAGCTTCTACTTGGAAAACCCCAGGCCCAGCTGCAGTACCTGACTTAAAAAGTATTAATATCTTTACATGAAGATTTAGCCATGAGTAAGAGCTATTTATATGTGTACCCCAAACAGGAAGTAACCTGGTTAACAACATGAAAAATAATGCTCCTAATTAACAGTAAACCTGCATGCTGTCCTAAAAACTATAGACCAATAATTGCCTTTCAATAACATATAAACTATACCCTGGAATTGATACCAGTAGCGTTTATAGTCATTTAGAAGAAAACTCAATCATGGCAATAGAACAAAATGGCAACAAAGGAAAGTCATATGGAACAAATGATTATTTGGTAAAAAAAAAGTCATAATGGAGAAGTGTAAAAAGGGAAAGAATGTAAGTATGGCATGGATGGACTACAAAACAGCATTTGACAGCATACCACATTCATGCATAAAAATGTATAAAATACACGCTAACACTGATCAATTACATTACAACGACCATAAAACAATGGCAAACTACTTTGCAGTTAAGCCATGAGAAAGGACAAACTATTTTTACAGGGATAAAAATGGGATATATATTATAGGGTGTCTCTGTCACAGCTGCTCTTTTGTCTTGTCTTGTTAACCCATTAAGCTGTCTACTGTTTTGTGGAAGCCAAATTGCAGCCATGACCACATCTGGTAAGTAAAGTGAAAAGACTACTCATGTGTTTGTGGATGATTTAAACCTGTATAGTTTATCAGATGAGGAACTGAAAGTGGTCAAAACCTTTTCAGATGATATACAAATGTTATTTGGTCTGATAAGTGTGCAAAAGCAACCTTTAAAGCAGGAAAACCGCAGCAGCAAGAAAACATCAACCTGGGACCAGGAATGTGATATAAAAGAACTTGAGCAAGCGGGTATATAAATATTTGGGAAGTGATGATTGCTCAACAATAAAATATGAACAAATGTGAATAAAACTTAGGAATATTTTAGAAGACTAAAATTAATACTGAAAACAGCTCTGACATCTAGAAGCAAAGTCCAAGCTGTAAACCAATTTGCTCTTCCTGTCCTAACTTAAGAGTTTTGGGGTGATTGACTGGCCAGAAGTAGTGTTGGAGTGGTTGGACAGGAAAACAAGAAGGATGGTTCATGCTTAGCAAATGATTTATAAAACTCACTGTATACCAAGATTATATATTCTGTGTTCTGAAGGAGGTATGAGCCTCCTTAAAATTGATTACATGTATAGAGCTGCTATCGTAGAACTGCATACATATCTGCTGACCCCACAAGACTCAAATGTAGTGAAAGTTTTAAAACATGAGGACAGTAAGTCTAAAATTACTTCCATGCTTAGTTTATCAGCAGCATATTGGTGTCAAGCAGGAGCATACCTTTCCACCTCTTAGAGCAAGAAATCTGGACAAAGCCATAAATAAAAGTGGGACAATGGCCCAAAAATAGGGACAGTTTTTAAATATTGCTCTTACAAGCTTAGAAGGTTGATAGAATAACATATTTTGCATTAGCCTGCATTTTCTGAAGGGTATGAAGTCTGCAACTCAAGTATCTATCATTATTTTCTAACTTTATTCTTTAATGATTTGCCACTAATTTGTCAGAAAACCACAATTTTATGAAAAACAGACCAAAAATATGAGGCAAAAATCTGGACATTCTGTGAAAATCTGTGCAGTTGAGAGGTATGAGCAGGAATGGAAATCAAACTAGAAGTAGATAAAAATCAGCAAGCCAATCCAAAAAACATACCAATGGACAGTTAAAGGCACCTAAGTAAAGGTGGGGACAGCAAACGCCATGAAACAGATCATACAGCAGTTCATTCATAAAAAGGGGCATCCAGTGTAATTCCACCATTTGGATGTTGTAGAATAATAATAAATCAACTGGAAGATTCTAATAGCTGACAAAGAAATTAAACATATTGTAGGAGAAGCCCAAGGTTTTGTTTTAAAAACAAAGAGAATTTGAAGTGCTTGCTATGTCGAGATGGAAATGTTGGGAAGCTGAATTTATTTGATGGAATGAAGGGAAAGTGTAGTGTAAAACTTGCAATTTTATTAATACTAGTAACACTTTTCAACATTCAATCTCTAGGAAAGAATATAAAGATAATGCATATGCAGACTGTAATACCAAGAATGTGATTTACCAAAATGTAAATCTGAAGAGTGCTAAAGCTCCACAGAAGTAAAACCAGAATATAAAAATGCAGAACGAACTGATGAGGTCCACCACACTGAAGCACATAAACTACTAAAACTTTATTATAAAATGAAGTGAATAAAATGAATTAGCGCTTGCAGGCTAGAAGAGCCCTTCTTCAGATTTGGCAACTAAAATCACAGACAGTGTTTTAAGGTATGAATCAACCAATCACAGTTAGTTCATTGACCTATGCCCCTTCAGGGAGGGAGTCAAAGGAAACATCCCATTAAGTCCCGGTGAGCAATCAGCTGTCAGGCTTTCCATTTCAGTTCAGAAAGTTCAATATAATTAACTAAATCACCCCCTCAAGGGCTCATGCTTTGAATTTGCAGCACCAAAAAGTGAAATCTATGTTCGGGGTTATCCTGTTGGGTAATTGGACTATGCTTAGACAAAAGTCTCACATCACTATCGTGTTGCAAGATGTGTTGTTTAAGCATTCTGTTGTTTTTTCTCACCTAAAAGGAAAAACAGGAAAAGCACTGAGCAAGTTAGATGATATTCTTACTGCGTCAATTTGCATATAAGGCTGGTTGATAAACTTTGTTATAAGATGATGAAAACAGTTACTAACATGAATATACTTACAAACTTTACACTGTCTGCACAGAAAAGTATCTCATTACATAGGCTTAAAAAAGGAGCTTTTTCAAATGATCCATCTTTATACAACATCCGCTTTAAATTCAGGTTATTCTTAAAACTAAACTGAGGTGCGTTTCCAACAATCTCTTTTAAATTGTCATCCATTAGCAAAATCTTCCAGTTATCCCTTATTATGTTGCAAATGCTCTTCATATTGTTGTTCTACTTCAGTGTTGGTCTTAAGGTTGCTCTCCAAAAACAGCTTCCACTAGCCAGTTGATCTACGATTATCAAACCAAGGTTTAGCCACAGTGTTTCTCAAAGCCTCAGCTTGAGCCTTCATCTTCTGAATTTCAGAACTCTTGTAGCCATGAGTCTTAAAGCAAGAGTCAACGTGTCCCTATCTCTTCTCTAAAAACCTCATCATCAGTACATAATCTTGATGCATGTAACATCTGCCCCTTAACATTAGGAAAAATGTGTTTAGGGTGCATACTGTCCCTGGCCAACAGGCTTTTCTTCAACAAGGTTTTCTATATAACCTAGTTTCAAACCTTCCATCATGACTCATATATAGTTTCACATACAAAAAAGTCTATCTTCTTCTTGGCGTATGCAAGGTAAACCTCAAGAATGTCATACTAGTTTCCAAATATTGTATAAAAGCCATTAAATCCTCTTGGCTTCCATACTATAAAACAAATACATCATCCACAAATCTCTTGAAAAAGGCCAAACATTTTCTTCATGGATTATATTGACTGAAAACTACCTAATTTTCCAATTTGCCAAAACCAGGTATGCATAGATATTGGCACTTGTAGTACACATGGCAATACCCCATTGTTGCCAAAAAAGCTGATCATAGTACAAAAATATACTGTTTTCCAGTATAAGTCATAAAAGTAAATCAACCTGTAGTACTGGCGAAGAATTGCATTGACCATATTTATGTAAAAAAACATTTCAGTGCTTTTAGCCCAAAATCATTTGGGGTGATGGAAAATAAACTATTCACATCTAGCGTAACCAGTAGATACTTAGTATACTGCACTTGAATGAAGTCAGAGAGTTCAAATAAAAAAATGTGCTTCATTGTGGTGGTTCTGATTAGCTGGTACTGTGTCTTAACAATGTGATTTATGTTGCTACTTGTAAAGTCTGCATAAGTTTTTATATTGGCAAAACCAACTGCCCTTTAAAACGAGAATTTTAAAACACTTGAGAAATATTAGATTAAAAAGTAAAGAAAATGCTTTATCTGATCATATTTTGAGGTTCCAGGGCCATCATTTTCAATTTATGCTGCAAGAAGTCTTAGTTGGAACCTCTTTGAGGGGCATTATGCACAGTCAAACTGAGATAGCTGAAACCAGATGGATAGCTAATTTGCAAACTGATAGAACTCCAGGTTTAAATGGTGTGTTTCCTTTAAAATGTCTGTTAGTAAGGAGGAAATTAAGGAAGAAGTTTTGATTGGTCAATCCCCTTTTTGTCTATTAATGATGATGGAATTAGACTGGATGCCTCTTTTTGTGAATGAACTGCTGTATGATCTAGAGAAGATATTTGACTGGTCAAGCACCTTTTTTGATGGTTTTTATTCATCAAGCCCCTTTTTTTGAATGACGGTGGAATTAGATTGGTTGACCTTACTTATGAATGAATTGCTATATGGAGAAGATATTTGATTGATTACCCCCTTTTTTATTGGTGAATAATGACAGAATTGGATTGGATGAGATGAACCTCCTTTTAAAACATTGCTGTGAACAAAACTGCTTTATGATCTGAAGAAGGCATTAGCCAAAACTGTTTTATTTTTATTTTTTGGAACTTATATTGTGCCTGTATTAAAGTTTTACATGGTGATTTAGTTTTTAGTTTTAGTTTCTTACAGACGTTTACTTTTCCACGGTGGCTCAGCTCCGTTTCATGGTATTCATAGATTAAAATCAGGCAGCAACTGAATGTGCCAAAAAAGAAAAAGGTGAAGGATCAGACGAGAAAGCAAGAAGTGTAAAAAATACATAAATATAGTTGCAAGTGCAAAAAACTCTTGGAACAACCTCATGTTGATTGGGAACAAATGCAGGAATGGTAAAGGAGAGGTGAATTTAAACCAAAAGACAAAAGATAAATATTGGTGGCCCAAGATAGTGGACTATGCACACAGTAGTTTACAAAGTCCATGGAATGTGTGGGAGAAACAGACAAATGTAGGTTTTGTAAAACAGAATTGGAAACAGTCACACATCTTGTTGCTGGGTGTGATGGCAGAAGAACTGAAAGGCATAATGTGTCAAGACTGTTGCATTGGGCATTGTGCAAACATTATAATATTGAAGTAGCTGAAAAAAAACACTGGAAGCATGAGCCACAAAGCATTATAAAAAATGATGTTTATATCACATGGAATCACCTATTGCCAATAGTTCAAAAAATAGATGCAAGACAAGCAAATGTAGTAGTCCATGAAAAGAAGACAAAAGTAGCATTGATCACTGAAATTTTTACACACAGTGACTACAGTGTCTTACGTACAGAGAGAGACACAGTTATAAAATACCAGGATTTGAAGGCAGAAATGAGGACAGTGGAGGAGGAAGGATACCCAGACAGGTCCAGTAGTAGTAGGAGCAAGGGGTCTTATAAAAAAGAATTTACAGTTGTACTTAGATATGTTACCAGTATATGTACCTCCATACGAATTGCAGGAATCATTACTGGGCACATTGTGGGTGCTGCAAAGAGCACTTTTGGCTAACATCAAAGATTGAAACAATACTAATTTCGTGAACTTTAATCGTACTTTTACTTAGGAATGGGGTCCCTTCCCATCGAAACTCAAGACTTGGAGAAATTAAAAAAAAAAAGGAAAATGTCGACTAGTAATGACAGCGCTACACTCCTTAATACACTTGTGTAAACTTCTTAACCAAGGATACTGTCATCCCCTCCGATCAATAAGTTGTGTATCAAAACCTTCATCTACTCTCTCCAAAATTCCAGTTCTCTTCCTCATCTTGCCAAGTCTCCTTTTATTCTTGCTGGCTTTCTTGGAGTTCTCCATCTGAACCCATCAAGTTTACAGATAACCTCATCTCATTCAAGAAGTCGCTTCATTTTCAGCTTGAAGAATAAATATGTTCTTGCTTCAGAGATAGTAGTTGATGTACTTTGTCTCCTCTCCTTAAGTGAACCCCCTTTCATACTCTATATACTTATATTCCCCATGCATATCTCTCCTCCTTATTTGCAAAGCTTAGAAACTTCTCTTCCAGTTTATCTCCCTAGTATCTAGTGGACCTGCTTGAATGGATGTGAAGGAGTCTTTTATAGAAAGAAAAGTCATGACTGTACATGTGGGTGTTTTGTAATTCAATTTGTTGTGATCCTTGCTTGTGTGCCTATATTATGCCTGTGCAATAGTAAAACATTTTTTCTTGATTGTATTACTTATGAATTATGTTTTGCACTATTGTTAGCATATGTCTTTTACACTAAATGTTACATTTTATGATTAAACTTTCCTTCTGTTCGTAATGTACTTGTAAATAATTGCCTTTTGTATTACCCCTATTTCTTCAATATATCTGATAATCAGTTGTTATGTTTTTACTACTTTGGCCTGTGCTGTGGCTGAAAAGTATCCTAGGACCAGCCCACTTACCTGGTTAACAAACATTACATAAGTAAGTAAGTCGAAAATCTTATTGCATTGGACCGAGGCTGATATGGCTTATTGAAGCTAAGTCATGCCTACTCCACCTAGTAAATTTTTTGCTGAAACTGTGGATGCCAAAGCCATGGATTAAAGCTAAATGCAAACAAAATGCATTATTACTCTTTTTGGGAAAGCGGACATCCCTGCTAATTACAGTATAGGAAGCTACCCAAAGTGTAGACCCAGTGGTACATGATCTGGGTACTCAGGTTGATAGCAACCTGAATTTTGACCATCATGTATCCACAGCAGTAAGGCAATCTTTCTGTGTGCCACATCTTGTAAGTAAAGGCATTTCATCTAATTCTAAGGATGTTATAATTCTAATTATACCCAGCCTTCATCTGACCAGTAATTTAGTGCAATTCTCCCTTTTGCATGCAACTCACCAGACACTTACAATTAGAGAGACCACAGAGGTTTCTCACCAAGAAATTACAGAGTGGTCAAAACAAGTCTTACACAGAAAGACTGAAAGCATTGTTACTGTATTCTGTCTGCTACAGGTTGCTAAGTGGAGACTTATGCCTGGCTTAAAGGGCAGTCTCTGACCCAGCCATGATGGAAATGCTACACATTCATAAATCAAACTGCATGAGGGTCCCTCATTCCAGGGATCTTAACCTAGCCTCTGACTTGAACAGGTTATGCTGGACAGATAGGTTCTTCACCCAGGGACTCCCACTTCTCTGGAACAAGCTTCCAGTTCACATGAAACAGAGTCCTTCCCTGACTCTCTTCAAACACAGTCTAGATCAATGGATGGTTGACTGCAAATTCACTCCTGAGGTGGTGCCCATCTCTATCCTGGACAGAGGAAGTCATTAACTACCATAGATGCTTACCTCTGTGAACATTACTCACCTAACCACTGACAAATGTGATAACTCAGGATAAATATGGCTAGGCTTGTAAGGCTCTAGGGCCGTTAGCCTAGTAATTTCCTATGAACTTATGGTTAATGGTGATGTAGTTAATACAACATACTTGTAGCAGGCTAAAGCCTTTGAGATGGTTGTTCATGCCAGTATTGCCAACACGTATAAAGACATGAGCATAATCCATTATATCATGAAGTAGATGGCAAACTGTCTGACAGAGCGCACACAGCTGAAATAGCTGAAGCCACCCCAGAAAATTAAAACATGGCTGGTGGTATCCCTTTGGGCTGTGTAATGGTGTTTAATAATAACTCAGATCTATGGATAACTAAATATGCTGATGGTTGCAAGCTGTGTACTGTTTGCTCAGCTTCCTGTACCTATTCACTGCAGCTTTGTCTAGACCTTGCAAATAACTAGTAAAGAAAATTAATTTAAATTGAAACAATGCTAGAAAATGCAGTATTTTTGTATTTAGAAAACTAAGATGCTCTACAACCTGTAGCATAGATGTTCTTCATGTCTCACTGTTGCAGTCATTACATTTGGGTTATCTGCTTGCAGTAGCCCTCAGTCGGCCTGATTAACAAAGTCTTGGGTCCTGCGTCGGTTGCTGTCCCTTTTTCCATGACGTCAGGAAGCAGGACCCAAGACTTTGTTAATCAGGCCGACTGAGGGCTACTGTAAGCAGATAACCCAAATGTAATGACTGCAACAGTGAATACACTCGAACATCTACATTTATGGTAAGTGTACACAACTGTACTTTGTGATGCATCCCTCTCCTGATTGCTTTGGTAAGTAGATATATTGATACCTCCTTCATCGACAGTTCATTGTCCTTTGATCACTATATAAAAGCAATAGGTAGAAAATCCTTTGTTCTGGCCTGACTGATGTCTAAAAACCTGTCATATAGATGAAATGAAGGTGGTATCTTCTCTACTTGTCCCTCATTGGAACAAATATTGAGTGTAGTACCTCCTTTGGTATGTATTTGTCTAAACATATCTCTAAATACCCAGAGGTTCCTAACTAAAAGAGATCACACATCTGAAGTCCTTTAGGTACAAAAACAGACTTGACTCCTTCCCTCTGTACTTTGTGTTTTATAGACTACTCCATGATGATTTATGTTCATAATGCCCTACTTGATATTTTACACTGCCATAAAACAGCACTGTAAGCATTCATACTAAGGGTTTAAGTCTTCACCAAAAAATATAAAACTCCAAAACGAATGCCAAGAGCCAAAACAAGGAAACCCAGTTGTAATTCCACTCAGTTTAATAATTAAAAGCAAGAACCTCCATATACCATTAACACTTTTCAATTCCACAAACAAAATCGCGTTTTCGTCCTGGTAAATAGGACTTCATCAGATGAATACTTCCTAACCAATTAATGCTTAAATAATTTAATTAAAATCTAAAGACCAATAAAATACACTTATCAATTTAAATTGCACAAACCACTTAACTAGTAAATTCATTAATATTCATATATGTTAATGAATTTTGTTTGAACAATATAACTCATTGATATTTTATTTAAAAACTAATTACAATTCATTCTAAAATAATGTTTTACTTATCGTTCATGTTATTTTGTTCAAATTACTTCATGAACCATTATTATTTTACATTGATATGTACATCCAGCAGCAATAGGTAAAAATAGTTATCCACCACCCTCTAGTGTACAGAATTGTTACTACATCAAATTTTATTAGCTCTGAGCTTTAATAACGATGTTATGGAAAGAAAATCATTCATACCTGGTTTCTTTCCTGCTTCTAAACTAACTTGCCACCACAACTCCCTACTTTCTAAAACATCTTCCCATGGACCCCCTCTACAATCTAATTTAATTTGTTCTAATACAAAAAATTGGAAACTATATCCATTACAATTCCTGGTGTGCTTGTAGAGAGCATTAGTTTCCTTTGCTTTTGCAACATCATACATATGCTCATATATTCGCTTTCTCAAACCCCTCTCAGTCTTCCCCACATAAAAAGACTGGCCTTTTTGACACGTTACCAGGTAAACCACTCTATTGGAATTACAGTTATAACACCCTTTACTTTTTATCATTCTTTTTCTACTTTCCACATACACCTCACCTTTGTTAATAATGTAAGAGCATTGCTGGCACCTACCACATTTAAAAGTCCCCGGTCTTCTATTGCTCACTATGTTGTTCTCCTTTCTTGTTCTTTCCACCATATTTTTTATACTTTGAGCATTTTTGTATATTACCTTTGGTCTAATTTTTGAGACTTCTTCCATGTCAGTTAATGCTGAAAATGTGTCCCATTCCCTGGACAGTATTTCCTTCATCTTATAATTGGTGGAGTTGAATTCTACCACTAAACTTTTTTGAAACCCCTCTTCATTATTAATTCCTTCCTTACTCTCTTCATCCATACCAGCACTATGCCCTGTTCCTATTATAGGCTTGAATCTACCTGATCTACCCCTTTCACCCTCCTTTCTTATATTTTCTACAAATTCCCTAGGATAACCCCTTTCAATAAACATTTTCTCTAAGTTGTAGCAGCAGCAAGTAGCAGCATGTGCACCTACAAATGCTAATATAGTACTCTCCAAATGGGAAGAGAAGTTCATTTCAGATTCCAGGTTTTACGAACACTGGTCACTATATCACAGGTTCTTGGATGATATAGTCATATTTTGGACTGGTGGGCAAGACAAATTTTTGGAATTTTTTGAATATATAAATTCAACTACTAGTTTCTTGAGATTCACATACACAATTGGTTTGGACACTTTGAAATATCTAGATGTGGAAGTATATAAAAAGAATTATAAGTTTGAAAGTAGAGTTTATAGGAAAGAAACCTACTGTAACTCCTTTTTGCATTTCGATAGTGCTCACCCCTTACACTGCAAGAAAAATATAGTTAAGGGGCAGTTTGTAAGGGGTTCGAGAATGACTAGTAGTGAAACTGATTTTGTGAAAGAATGTAACAACTTAGAGAAAATGTTTATTGAAAGGGGTTATCCTAGGGAATTTGTAGAAAATATAAGAAAGGAGGGTGAAAGGGGTAGATCAGGTAGATTCAAGCCTATAATAGGAACAGGGCATAGTGCTGGTATGGATGAAGAGAGTAAGGAAGGAATTAATAATGAAGAGGGGTTTCAAAAAAGTTTAGTGGTAGAATTCAACTCCACCAATTATAAGATGAAGGAAATACTGTCCAGGGAATGGGACAAATTTTCAGCATTAACTGACATGGAAAAAGTCTCACAAATTAGACCAAAGGTAATATACAAAAATGCTCAAAGTATAAAAAATATGGTGGAAAGAACAAGAAAGGAGAACAACATAGTGAGCAATAGAAGACTGGGGACTTTTAAATGTGGTAGGTGCCAGCAATGCTCTTACATTATTAACAAAGGTGAGGTGTATGTGGAAAGTAGAAAAAGAATGATAAAAAGTAAAGGGTGTTATAACTGTAATTCCAATAGAGTGGTTTACCTGGTAACGTGTCAAAAATGCCAGTCTTTTTATGTGGGGAAGACTGAGAGGGGTTTGAAAAAGCGAATATATGAGCATATGTATGATGTTGCAAAAGCAAAGGAAACTAATGCTCTCTACAAGCACACCAGGAATTGTAATGGATACAGTTTCCAATTTTTTGTATTAGAACAAATTAAATTAGATTGTAGAGGGGGTCCATGGGAAGATGTTTTAGAAAGTAGGGAGTTGTGGTGGCAAGTTAGTTTAGAAGCAGGAAAGAAACCAGGTATGAATGATTTTCTTTCCATAACATCATTATTAAAGCTCAGAGCTAATAAAATTTGATGTAGTAACAATTCTGTACACTAGAGGGTGTTGGATAACTATTTTTACCTATTGCTGCTGGATGTATATATCAATGTAAAATAATAATGGTTCATGAAGTAATTTGAACAAAATAACATGAACGATAAGTAAAACATTATTTTAGAATGAATTGTAATTAGTTTTTAAATAAAATATCAATCAGTTATATTGTTCAAACAAAATTCATTAACATATATGAATATTAATGAATTTACTAGTTACGTGGTTTGTGCAATTTAAATTGATAAGTGTATTTTATTGGTCTTTAGATTTTAATTAAATTATTTAAGCATTAATTGGTTAGGAAGTATTCATCTGATGAAGTCCTATTTACCAGGACGAAAACGCGATTTTGTTTGTGGAACTGAAAAGCGTTAATGGTATATGGAGGTTCTTGCTTTTAATTATTAAACTGAGTGGAATTACAACTGGGTTTCCTTGTTTTGGCTCTTGGCATTCGTTTTGGAGTTTTACAGTTTTTATTCTTGAGTGCCTTGGACTTTTGTTTTTTCTTCACCAAAAAATAATCGAAACATGTTGACATAATAATGTCCTCTCTGAAATAAACTGTTTACTCATATTAAACAGAGTGAAACTGTTACCACCTTTAATGTGAACCTTGCTAATTGGAAGAGTAGTCTTAAATTATCCCTGGGCCTACTTTATGCCACCCTCATGGAGACAGGGAAGGTCATCATGGGGAGGGTAATGGCAAAGTTTTTAATCCAGCGATACTGGGATCCTAACATCTGTTTTTGAAAATGTTTGAATATATAAACTACAGGCTATTGATAACTGATTGGTTTTGTATTCACCAAATACAACTGACAGACAAAAAGTAGAATTTGTAAGCACAACATGATTGCTGTTTTAGCAAGATTGCTGAGTATTTTTCTGTTTTCTCACCTCTCTCCACTTGGGTGGTGATAAAGTTAGTATTTATAAGTTTGGGGTTGACAAAGCTTTCCCTCTGTAAAAAAGCTTTACTTTGAAGTTAATGGGTGGTTTCCCAGGAAACAGTTTTCTGAAACTGTTGAGAATGAGCAATGTATTTTTGGCAAATATGTAGTAGTGTGTTTCATAGCAGAAACATTCTGAATATGTGAAGTTTATTTTGATGTAAATAGCCTACTACATGCTTATTGATTATTGTGATGCATTTGAGAATGTAAACATTTTAAATTGTATTGCTTAAAAAGTGGGATATCATTTATGGTATATAGCTTTGCAATATATGAGCTACATTAACATGTCATGTGGTATGCCTTGCCTCTAAAAGAATCGGTTAGATTTTTTTTTTCCAAAATGTTTTATTCATTTTATAACACAATAACTTAACAGTATAGTAACAAGAAAAAAAAGCTAATTATATACAATGTCAATAACAATTAAAAAAGCAATATGCTTAGGAGACCACTTAATATTTCTCTGATAGATTAGACAATTTTGTCCAAGCAGTTAAATGATGAGTTATGCTGTTAGTCCTTGCTTTTATAGTAGCAACCTCATTCTTACAACTGTATTTCACAAGATTAATTAACTCAACTTTAAAGACAAGAGTAGATTGGGATTTCCAATTTTTAGTAACAACTTTCCTTGCTTTAGAGAGGATAGGCCATAGTAAAAATGTTTGTTTTTTAGGAATGACTTCAGGAACAGGAACATTGAAAAGGATAAGGAAGTCAGAAATTATGCAGTTGTCATTCCACAGAGCTTTACAAAGATATTTAAAGTCTAACCAAACTGAAGAAAGTATTCTGCAGTTAACAACCACATGTATCCAGTCAGCATCAGGGTGTCCACATCTCCAACATTTCATTTCATCTGTCTTATACTGCTGTTTCTCACTTTGTTAACCTTTGGATTTTATCATCTAACAGTCGAATAAAGGAATTGCCTTTTTATCGAATTATTGTCTTCATTTGACGGTCTTGGAGTCTCTTCCTGGTTTTGTGTGACTTACATTTGGTTTTCCGTGGCTTTGCTCTACACCATGACCGCTGCAGTGGAGACGTTCGATCCTGCGGTTACACCGCATTTGCTTCAGGACGTAGGCAATCAACTTCCGGTTTCACGTACCGAATTCAACGAGGTTCTAAACATGCTAGCTGAAATAAAGGGCTGCTGCATGCACAACAAAACGCCAACACTAATGCCAACAACTCTGCATCCTTGGCTGATACTCAGGCCAACAAAACGCACTCATTGGACTTGCATGGCAAAGAAGCGATTTTGGATACCACCACGCATGTAGACGCGGATGCCCACAACAACGCCTCCAGCACCAAGTCCACCAACTCTACTCGTTCAAAGCGAGGAAGGAGAAACCCAAGGATTTTAATTTCACTGACTGGGCTAACAAACCCTTCAATTTCCAAAAAGGTACTGTTCGTTCCAATAATTCTACCTCAATTGAAGGGGATTTTGATGACTTTAAAAACAAATTGTATGGGTTGAGAAGCAACCAAATGGAAATAGACTACTTGTATGAATGTGTTAATGTTAAACGTATTCCGAAGGGTTTACGGTTTTAAATTTCAAATTACGTTAAACATGGCACTGCACAATACAGACAAATGTGTGACATATTTGACAAGGCAGGGATTGAAATTATGAAGCTAATGATTGCAGAATATGAAAGTAAAGCTAACATGCTAAACACTGAACTGAATGCTTTACATCAGTTGGTTGTTTCTGACAACCACTTCTCCACGGTCAAACACGAATATGATAAGGTGTTTGATAATGTTGATTCATTTTGTAATAAAATTATGAATCGAAAAATAAGAAAGCTTGAGAGGGATTTACATGAATATAGGAATGATTTAGCATATCCCTGTCATAACAAATTTTCTAAAACTGCTAGATTAACTAGTACCCCTGGCAATGATGGAGATGATGTTTTTCAGCCAGACACCCACCATGCTCCACGTAGAAGTGAGCGTTTGGCTGAAAAAGACAAAAGGCAACGTGAGCAGGATTTTCCCATACACCCCGGGAGGCCCGGGGCATGGGGTCCCAAACCACAGAGAACAGGGTGGAGGTGGACGAACAAACAATATTAGAGAATATTTCTCAAGATGTTGCAAATTCCTCCGATCAAATCTGCCCCAGCATTGAATTTATGTACCCTGCTGTCCCACTTAGCACCAATATCACTGCAACCGAACATGCCAACTGCACTATCTTTAGGAGAAATGATTTCACCATTTACAACTACACAGACCTTGTAGTCAATGACACAGCTTTCAATCTTTTCACCAAAGGATTTCATTTTGTCCCCACCAACAGAGCAAACTTGGCTCAGTTATTAGTTGACCTCAAGTTATTTATCAGAGGACTTAACCTCAAACACTTTTTTAAAGGACAAATTTGGCAACCTACAGGATTGTGTAGGAAAAGCATTTTCAATCCCCCCACGCATCCACTTCTCAGATTGTATGAGGAACTAATTGAACAGGACTTGCGAAACATGTATGGTAACCCCCCGAGACCGCACCTAACCAACTTGAATACTGAACATTTTGAATACATCAACAAATTGTTTGAAGAACACATCAGAATTGTTTCATTTCTCGGAACGAATACAATATCGCACTTGCAAAAATCAAATCCTCCTTATATGACAACTTATTGCAGGGATTTATAAATGAAAAACTTTACAATTTTTTGATTGTTAATAAACCAACTATTCCGGTCATCTTTGGAATCCCAAAGACACACAAGGGTATCAACCCGTTGATTTTTAGACCTATTGTCTCGGGTGCAGGTGGTGCGACTGAACCCATTGCCAAGTTTATTGACTATGTTACTAAACAACACATTCATGCTCTTACTCATGTGTGCAAAGACTCATGGGAATTTTTAAAGCTTTTCCCTGTTACCAACTGCCCCCCCTCCTCTCTTTTGGTCACCATTGACATTAAAGACCTCTTTTCAAGCATTCCCCACTCGACAGGGTTAGAATGGTTTGCTGATTTTTTCACCAAAGAAACCAACTTGGGCAACAACTTCATTAATTTAATCATTGACATGATGAACATGGTTTTAAACAACAACTATATTTTTTTCAATGGGGAACTATTTAAGCAGTTAAAAGGAGTGGCGATGGGTGCCTCTTGCGCTACCAATTATGCCAACGTGGTACTACACAGATGGGAGCAAGAGTACATATTTGGCACGACTTGGGCACAGTTTCTCACCTTCTACTGCAGATACCTTGATGACATCTGCCTCATTTGGAAAGGCACTGAGGACCAGTTATCGGCTTTCCTGCAACACATCAATAACACTACGGAGTTCTTGACCTTCACACACAATATTAGCCATGAAGAATTGCACTGTCTTGACGTCACTATTCACAGGGACCCTCAATCTTTGGAATTATATTCCAAGGTTTACAGGAAACCCACTTTCTCCAACTCTCTACTACACTATGAGAGTCAGCACCCGCTTCATCAAAAGAAAGGTATAATAAAGGGACAACTTATAAGAGCATCAAGAATGTGTAGCAGACCTTCGGACTTCTTAGAGGAGATCCAGAATCTACACTGTATGTTCATTGAAAGAGGTTACCCTGTCAACTTGCTCAATTCTCTAACGGATGAAATTCTAACCAAAAGAGACACTTTATACCCTCCACTGTTTGGGCGCACAAGTGCAGATTCCCAACCTCACACAACAACAAAACAAAGAGAAGGATGGCAACTTCATCTACACCTTTTCTGACAACTCCGAACAAATTGAAACCATTGTTTCCAAATATTGGTTTGTGCTGGCCGGTAATGATGACTTCAGGAACATTATTCCAGCCAAGCCCAATTTTGTCAGGAAGAGGGGGCAAAACCTCAAAGAAATCTTTGAGAAGAAACTTACAACAACTACTCACAACCTACAACAAAACAAAGGCACCTTTAAATGTGGTGCCTGCAAGCAGTGTCCTCTTATCATAAACAAATCTCACATTTACCTAAAATCTAGACACATTCACATCAGATCTCCTGGCCATTTTTCATGTGCAACTAAAGGAGTGGTCTACATTGGGCTCTGCATCACCTGTGGTGCCTTTACATAGGTAAAACAGAGAGAATTCAGGAAAAGGTTATGCGAGCATATTTATGACATTGAAAAGAAAAAGGAAAGTAATGCCTTTTTCAAACATTCACTCACATGTCATAATTACAAACTCTCTTTCATGATTCTTGAGCAAGTGAACCCCAGTACTAGAGGAGGTGATTGGGAATCTACCCTGGAATACAGGGAGCTGATTTGGCAGCTCAGGTTAGATGCAGGTAGGCCTCCGGGCTAAATGGTACACTTAGCATAGGCTCAGTGTTGAAGCTCAGAAGAGCCAGGCTGTAACATGTTTTTCTACAACATTACCACCTCATACCTCACTTTACACACATTTTATATACATCTTACAACCTATCAATTGCGTGCCATTTATTTGTATTATGCTATCATTCCTACATGATCAACAAGAATGTAATATACACATTTTTAGCCTATTCTATATTGCTGATTTTAAATCCATTTGGTTTGTATATAACCCCTATTTTTATTTTTATTTTTATTCTTACTTTTACTTACATTTTCAACACTGCTTTTTTCTTTTTCTTTTTATTGAATAATTCATGTATGTAATTTTATAAAGGTACCAACATGGTACATTAGTTACGCATCATGTCACAAGCAGTGTGGATTTCAAACATTTTTTATGCTCACTTGATTGAGTTGTTTATTTATTTGCTCATGACACTTCTAATTGATTTCTTTAATGAGACCCAGCTATAATTAAGCATGTGATCAACTAAGACTTTTATTTAAACAGTAGCTTCTTTTGAAAGAAACTGTTTTTGACTTGATAAAGCTTGGTATTACCCAAGCGAAAGCGCTTGTCTTATACTGCTGTTTCTCACTTTGTTAACCTTTGGATTTTATCATCTAACAGTCGAATAAAGGAATTGCCTTTTTATCGAATTATTGTCTTCATTTGACGGTCTTGGAGTCTCTTCCTGGTTTTGTGTGACTTACATTTGGTTTTACAATGTCAATAACAATTAAAAAAGCAATATGCTTAGGAGACCACTTAATATTTCTCTGATAGATTAGACAATTTTGTCCAAGCAGTTAAATGATGAGTTATGCTGTTAGTCCTTGCTTTTATAGTAGCAACCTCATTCTTACAACTGTATTTCACAAGATTAATTAACTCAACTTTAAAGACAAGAGTAGATTGGGATTTCCAATTTTTAGTAACAACTTTCCTTGCTTTAGAGAGGATAGGCCATAGTAAAAATGTTTGTTTTTTAGGAATGACTTCAGGAACAGGAACATTGAAAAGGATAAGGAAGTCAGAAATTATGCAGTTGTCATTCCACAGAGCTTTACAAAGATATTTAAAGTCTAACCAAACTGAAGAAAGTATTCTGCAGTTAACAACCACATGTATCCAGTCAGCATCAGGGTGTCCACATCTCCAACATTTCATTTCATCTTTCTTGTACATTATTGCTAGTCTGTGTGTGGTAAAAAAAATATCTGTGTAAAATGTCCATGTGTATACACACCATGTCAGAACAGGGAAGATGTGGATTCCTTCACCGAATGTAAACAAAGTTTTTTTATCTTTTTATGAGAATACTTGTTTATTAACTTCACTTGAATAATTCCAAAAAGAAACATCTGTTTTGCTAAAATCATTTCTGAGAATTTTATAAATAGCATGTATGTATGAAGTGTTCTTGGGTGAGCTATTAATAATTGTTGAGATAAAATCCAACATTTTTAGTTACTCTTATTGTATGTCTCTAATGAGGGTAGAAGCTTAGTATGTATAAAATCCTTACAAGTTTGAATGTCCAGTCATTTGCAATTTTGCAAACTATATCTGCTGATCAAATAGTCTGCAGAACTTTATTTTATTTTTTTTATTTTACATTTGTTAACCGGGCTAGTCCAACTGGATACATGTCCATTTTCAGTGGAGGCCCGGGGAGAAAAGCTCCAAGTTCAAAGACATTCTATAATACATATTAAAATATACAGAACAGAAACATCTAATACAAAAAATTAGTACATGACATTAAAATAGAGTTAATCATCTTCAGTACAATAAAATTTACAAAAAGCACTGAAAGAAGATGAATAGAAGTGTTCAGCGTGATAAGTAGTACTCAGGAAAGACAGTGTTAGGAAATGAGAAAGGTAGGTTAGTTTAAAAAATAGGTCCATGACTAGTTCTGAGTAAGAATTTTATGTTTTGATGGTAACAGGTAGTTTAAAAACACCAGTTAGTCAGAGTTGGTACAAGAGCATAACCAGTGGTTAGAGAGGAAATGTTTTAGGTTAGTTTTGAATAGTGGGAGAGTGGTTAGGGTTGTAAGGTTTTGTGGTAAGTGATTCCATATTTTCCCAACTGAATTAGAGAATATGGAGCCTCCTGCTAAATTATTTGATAAGGAAGTGTGCATCAACATTTTGTTAGTGGAGCATAGATTCCTCAAATTATTATATGGTGTTATGAGGGTAGAGAGAATTGGGGTGTTGTTGGGTTGGTGAAGGACTTTATGGGCGATTATAAGTTGGTTAAATTATAATGGGTGAGGTAATTCAAGCCAATCTAGTTGTTTTAGATTCTGACAGTGATGAGTCCTGTATGGAGAGTTAGTGGCAAATCTGGCAATATTATTATACGATCTAGCTAGTTTGTTGAGATTATTTTTAGACAGATTGGTATATATGGGGGAAGCATATAATAGAGTAGAGATTAAGTGGATTCTAGCTATTGTGGTTCTGGCTAGCGGTGTCAGGAAATGTTTGATTCTATAGAGGGATCCAAGTTTTTTGTTAGTAGATTTTATTGTAGTGTTTATGTGAGTGTCGAACTTTAGTTGATTGTCAGTTGTAATACCTAGGAGTTTGGTGGTGGGATCTGGAGAAATAATGGTACCATTGTTGGATGTAAGTGTGAAATGAAGAGGGGGAGACAAGTGGTGAGAGGGTGTAATGAGCAATAATTTGTTTTTTTTTGGGGTTGAGGAGAAGACAGTGGTTGAACTTATATTTTATTAGTTGAGACAAATTGATTCCAATATCATAGTTCACCCATCTTAAATTCTAACATTTTCTGAGTGTCAAAAGATATCAAACATTCATTTGTGTAGACAATAGGAAACATAATTATTAAATTCTTAATTGAGTAGAAAACATAAGCTTTTTAAACAGCATCAACATTTGGTTTATAAGAAGTGTAAAAACAAGTTTTGACCTTTCACTCTGAATGTATATTTTTAAAAATCCATATAAAGATGTTTGTATGTATTTGAGTGTATGGTTCAAGCAGTGTCCTATTACTGTTAAGAACTAAGGTTTCATGTATTGATTTCCAATATGATGCAAGTATTATTCCAAAACGACACTGTGTTAATAAATGCAGAGTTTAAATAACATCAATATTTGGAACCCTATACCTCCTTTATTCCAGCTTGTGGTTGTTGTTGTTTACCTTTCGGCTTTTCCCGGTTAGGGGTCGCCACAGTGAAACTCCACTCTGCTAATGATTGGCAGTAGATTTTCACGAACGCCGAGGTGCCAGCTCGACATCCAACCTTTAACGAAGCCACGCCCATTTACACATGTCTTTCGAACGCCCATCCAACTGCGGGGAGGACATGCAGACTCCACACAGAAGGCACTCCCCGCACTCCAGCGGAGAATCGAATGGGAGAATCTCTTGCTGTGAGGCAACAATGCTACTGCTGCACCACCGCGGATAGGTTTGCCAGACAAAAGAAATTCTTGGTTTTTTGGGATACCAAAGGAAGTTGAATAGTAGGTTATTGATTTTCTGTTTAATTTTGACAGGTGGGGGAATTATTAGAGGTTGGCCAATGAATAAGATTTTAGCTAACAGTATAATTTTGATTAAACTTAGTCTGTCTTCAAATGTGAGGAAGAGTCTGTTCCAACTGTCAGTTAGATTTGTAATTGAGTATATAAGTTGTTGGTAATTAGATGTGATTTTTTTTTTATAATTATATTCAGTAATGATACCCAGATGCGTGTTCCCTCCCAGTTTGTCTGTTTTTGATCTAAGTTTCATAGTAATATTTTTATTTACTAGAAGTGCCCGAGTTTTGTTGTGATTTAATTTTAGACCAGATATGTTTGTAAAGAAGTCTAGATTATGTAATAAGTGATCTATTGAATTTTCAGTATCATTAGAAGTTATTAGTAGGTTATCAACAAACAGTTCCATCTTGGGGGATAATTTGTCTGATACTTTATATCCTTTAATACTGTCATTATTTCTAACATAATTTGCAAGAGGCTCAATAGCCAGGGCAAAGAGTATTGGAGAGCGGGAGCACCACTGTTTAGTACCTCTTAATTATTTTGAATGGGCTAGATAGGCAAGATCCAATCTTCACATAGAATGTGCACTTTTCATATAGTTTTTTTTAATTAATCCTATAAAGTTTGGGGAGAAATTGTATTTTGCAAAACTTTAAACAGATATGGCCAAATTAGGGAGTCAAAAGCTTTATCTATATCAAGCCTTAAAATACAAAGCTTTTTTGTTGTAAGCTAAGTCTGTTAAGGACAGTAGCCTAATTACATTGTTTTGTACCTTTCTGTTTTTGATAAACCAAGTTTGGTCTTCATGAATTAATACTGAAATAATATTATTTAATCTGTCTGCTAAGATAGACATGAATATCTTGTAATTTATTTATTTATTTTTTATTTTATTTTTGTTAACCGGGAAAGTCTGACTGGACACAGGTCCATTTTCAGCGGAGGCCCGGGGAGAAAAGCTCCATGATACAATACAGGACACAATACAATATTAGATTAAAACAGTACAAAGCATTAACATTTATAAGTAGTACAGAGGACCATTTACATGGCATGTGATAACTCTAGTAGAATATACAGTCAGTACTCTAGTACAATATACAATTAGTACAAATAATACAAATATATATAATTTTTTTTTTTTGTCGAAATATTAGTAAATATAAAGTTGTAATACATTTATGCTTTAGTATAACCGAGAAGTAAATAAATGCCCATAGTGGCATAAAATAGGATAAAGGTATAGGTAGGATGAGAGTAAGATAAGCTCTGTTAGGTATTGTGTTAGTCTAGAAATGGATTAGAGTGTTTTTCAGGTCAGGGATATGGTACAGAACAGTACAAGTGTTGGAATGTTTACTGCTGTTAGATTGATGAAATGTTAGGATGAATCTGTGGGATAGCAGTAGAGCTCAGTAAAGGAAAATGTTGTAGTGTAGCATAGTCCTTGCAACTGAGCATAGATGTTGCTACCCTGGGGTATAGCAAGAGCAGAGCCAGATGTTAGAATAGTAGGATTTCAAGAGGTATTTGAAATGGGTGCAAGAAGTAGTGCTGGTTATATTGTTTGGGAGTGAGTTCCAGGTTTGTGCTGTTGTGCAGGCAGAGAGAGATTTACCTGCTTCATTTTTATGTCTAATTACTTGAATGAGATTTTGGTTGCTAGATCTCAGGGCTCTAGTGGTGGTGTAGGGCTTAATTAGTTGTTGGAGGGCAGGAGTTTTTTCAGGGTAGTAGTAGAGTTATGTACAACTATGGCTTGATTGAGTCTAAGTTGTTGAGGAAGTTCCAGCCACTTGAGTTGCATTAGGGAAAGACAGTGATGGAATCAATTTGAGGAGTCTGTTGCAAATTTGGCAATTTTGTTGTAGCATGATTCCATTTTGTGAAGTTCAGTCAGGTGAAGGTTAGTTGAGATAGGGGAAGCATAGAGAAGGATAGAGAGGAGGTGGCTTCTTGCAATAGTGGCTTTGGTCTGATTAGTCATGAACTTTTTATTTCTATAGAGCAGACCCAGTTTTCGGTTGACCTTTTTGATGGTTTGTGCTATATGGATTTCATACTTTAGGTGGTTATCAATGTCAACTCCTAGTAGTTTGGTGTGGTTGGTTGGTGTGATTTGAATATTGTTTTTGGAGTTTATAGTGAGGTTATAGTCTGAGTTGGATGATCTGCCAGGGGTGAATAGTATTAGTTTGGTTTTCTTTAGGTTGAGAAGAAGTTGTATTTTAGTAAACCAGGTTTCTGCTAGGGTAAAGTTGTATTGGGTGATGGTGTGTAGTTCCTTAATGCTGGGGGCAGCACAGGTTATGGTAGTGTCATCAGCATATTGAACTACTGCAGCAGTGGGTAGTGAAGAAGAAATGTTGTTAGTGAAGAGGGAGAACAGCAGGGGGCCAAGGATTGATCCCTGAGGGACTCCTATGGAAACTGGTAAGAGGGGGGACAGCTTTTCTTGCCAGAGAACTGATTGTTGGCGTTCTGATAAATAGCTGTTGAACCAGAGTATGGTGGAGGGGCAAATATTGAGACTAGACAGCATATTGAGGAGCAGATTGTGTTTAACCATGTCAAAGGCTTTTGATAAGTTGAGGAGGATGGAAGATACGAAAAGACCTTGGTTTCTAAAGTGATTGACTGTATTGGTATAGGATAGAAGGGCAGTGGTTGTGCTGTGGGAGGGTCTGAAGCCATGTTGGGAGTTGGATAGTAGTTTATTTTGTTGAAGATATTGCATTAGTTGCAAGTGGACAACTCTTTCTAGAATTTTTGATAAGGGTGATAGTATGGCAATTGGACGATAGTTGGTTAGCTCTAAGGAGTTGCCACCTTTATGCAGAGGGACAATATGGGAGATTTTCCAGTGGGTGGGAACTTTGTGTTCTGAGATTGATCTATTAATAAGAATTGACACTGGGTAGGATATGGTGTCTGCTGCTATCTGAAGGAAATCTGCAGGGAGTTTATCGGCAGCTAGTGTAGTTGGTTTTAGCTTCCTAAGGAGGTTTGCAACCATTTTAGTGGACACTGGTTGTAGGGAAAAGGTAGAGAAGTTATTTTTGTATGACTGTTACATGCGGTAGAAGATTGTATAGGGTTATCATTATTTTTCTGGGTATTGGCTAGATTTTGAACTGTTTCTGTAAAGAATTTATTAAATTGAGTAGGAATATCATCTTGGTTGTTTGGCAGTACAGGGGTGGGAGTGGATGCATTTCCAGGGTGAAGTAGTCTATTAATGGAGGTCCAGAATTTATGTGGGTTATGGCTATATTTATCCTGTAGGTTTTTGTAATAGTTGGACTTGTCTAGTTTAGTTAGTCTCTTGGCTGTATTACATAGTTCTGTATACTTTGACCTTAGGATAGCATTTGAATCTTTGTGGGAAGCTATCCAGAGTTTGTCCCTTTCTTTCATT
Organism: Protopterus annectens; assembly: GCF_019279795.1. NCBI lineage: Eukaryota > Metazoa > Chordata > Ceratodontiformes > Protopteridae > Protopterus > Protopterus annectens. The sequence continues at coordinate 1,749,256,448 of NC_056725.1, forward strand.
ATCTTTTTTGTCTCTTTGGTGAGCCATGGGGCTTGGTGGGTTTTTGTCCTAATGGAAATAGTAGGGGCATGATGGTCTAGGATATGTAGGAAGGTAGAGTTAAAGTACTGTACAGCTTTGTTGAGAGGTAGTTGTTTAAGAGGGAGCCAGTTGCAGCAATTTAGTGCTTTATTAAAGTCATTGGCTCTGAAGCTTTTTGTATTACGTATTATTTTTAGTAGAGGTAGGTTGGGTAGGTGTTGGGTCTTGCTCCTAATTAGGTAGGTGGGTTGATGATCACTTAGACTGTCAGGTAAACAGCCAGATTGATGTACAAAAGTGGGGTGAGATACCAGAATCCAATCCAAAATGGATTGACGTTTGGTTGTTTTGTCTGTCCTAGTGGGGGGTTGTGATTATTTGGGAGAACCCATAAAGGTTGATATGCTCTGAGGGATAATCTTTGGAGCAGTTGGCCCAATCTATGTTGAAGTCACCTAGTAGTATTGTTTCATAAGGGAGGGAGAGTGACAACCAACTTAACATGTTTTCCATAATGGGAATGTTGTTACCTGGGGGTATATATGCACCTGCGATGATTATTTGTTTGTTTGGGTTTAATTTAAATTTGGCTAGGATAAGTTCTACGTTGTTGATTTTTTCATTATTATAGTCAAGTAGTTCTAGTGAGAGGTGGCTTTGGAATAGAATTGCTACACCTCCACCCTTTTTCCCTGTCCTGTCTTTACGCAAGATATCATAACCTGGGGCTATGATCTCATTATTGTGGTGATCAGGTTTAAGCCATGTTTCTGTTGGTACCACTATGTCAGGTTTGTATAGTGCTAACAAGGCACGCAGGTCATGTATTTTGTTTAGTATGCTTCTTGCATTGATAATTAGGAGGAGGAGAGATGCTTTGGCCTTGTAGAAATGGGGGGTTGGTAGCTTTATTTTGGCTTTTTCTGTTGAGGTAGGGCCAGGATTTGGGTGAATGTCTCCACAGCAGTAGAGTTTTAGGAGTAAGTTTAAGTATAGTTTGGTGAGTTTATTAAGAATTTTAGATAACTTATGTGAGGTATGGGTGTTAGTTTTTATTGCTAATTTGTTATAATAGAGAGATGAGGTTAGAAAGGATGTAGAGTTGGGGGTTGTAATAGGAGAGTTTAGAAGTTGTGTGTGGTAAGTTATGGGTTTGGTTTGCCATGGGGGTTGAAAAGTGATATTTAGATGGGTGTGATAGGAAAAGAGTATAGAGAGTAGAAGTAGGATGGAGATAGTTGCTTGATAAAATAAAAGTTTATGGAGAAGAGGGTGTTGTATGCTATACATGTTAGAATTAGTGTGAGGATAAAGTTGATTTGGAAGTAAAATTGGTGAGTAAGTTAGGGTGTAGATGTTGTGGGTGTGGTGGTAGTGATAAATGTTGTGCTTGATTGCTAGGAGGTTTGGTGGTTGAAATATGTGTTATAGTTGAATGGAGTGATGTAATAGGATAATTGGGGGGTGAGAATTGATGGGGGGTGTGGTCTAGAAGTATAAGTTTGAGAGTCCTAGGGGTGGGTGGGAAAGGGGTGGGGTAGGGGAGCGAAGTGAGCGGAGTGGGTTAGCACTGCTGTGGAAGAGGCACGGTGAGAGAAGAAAAAGAAAAAACAATCAGAGAAAGGCTTTTCAGCAGGGCAGAGCTCTTTAATGTCTAGAAATAGTGGATATGATTTAACTTTTTATTCACAGAGCTCTGAAGGAATCTACTAGCAGGAACAGCACAAAATATAAGACTAGAGAGGGGGAAGTATAGTTACAGGGCTATTTGTTAGGATGGAAAGCTGAGTGGGGGAAGTAGAGTAGATGAGAGTTTGTGGCTAGGAAGTACAGAATGAGGGGAGTGTACAGATATAGGTGAGTGGTGGGGAGAGGCTATGTGGCAGTAAGAAGACAGAGTAAGGAAAGAGAACAGAAAGTGATCAGGAGTAGGGGTTAGACTAGTAGTAGCTTGAGAGGGGAGATAGGGGCTAAAAGTGGTCAGGGCTAATCAAGTGATACTTAAGTAGGTAACAAGGAAAGAGTCTGGACAGGTAGTGAGTGAGGAGGGGGTAAGAGGTGGGGTGTACAGAAATGTGTTGTGGCTGACCATGTACCTTACAATGTAGATACTCACTAATAGGCTAGGAGGACAGCTTAAAATCTATATACTTAACACATACTTTGCTCTGTTTTAATAGCACAGTTGCTGGAGAGGATTCCGCGGACTTCAGTAATCAAGGGGAGTGGGTATTCCTCTTTTTAGGTGGTGTAGGTTTTATTTTAAACCGTATATATGGTTTCAGGGACTTTGCTCTGTTTTAATAGCACAGTTGCTGGAGAGGATTCCGCGGACTTCAGTAATCAAGGGGAGTTGGTATTCCTCTTTTTAGGTGGTGTAGGTTTTATTTTAAACCGTATATATGGTTTCAGGGACTTTGCTCTGTTTTAATAGCACAGTTGCTGGAGAGGATTCCATGGACTTCAGTAATCAAGGGGAGTTGGTATTCCTCTTTTTAGGTGGTGTAGGTTTTTTTTTAAACCGTATATATGGTTTCAGGGACCTGGTCAGCTTGCTTTTGCACACTACCGCGCTAGGGGAGTGGAGGCAGAGAAAATCAATGTTAAACAAAGAGACTGGCCTACAAGATGTGCAGAGGTTGGGCTCTTTATTTGCTTTTAAGATGGGAGAGATGATAGAATATTTCCATGAGGGAGGGAAGTTTGCTGTAGTTTTAACTTCTTGGAATACACTGAGTAAGATTTTCAAGGTGTTATCAGGTAAGAGTTTGTAAAATTCCGGAATTAGACCATCCAGACCTGCTTTTTTTGTCTTAAGATTTTTTTATTTCTTCCTTTAATTCTTTAAAGTAAAACGGTTTATCTGTGTTATTAATATTGTGTTTGGATAACTTCTTTTGAATATTATTAGCAAGAAAGTTGTCTGTACTTTTGTGTTTTTTAAAACATAAGATATTTTTTTTAGATCTGTAACTTGATAGTTTGGTTATTTCTAGTGTATATTATTTCTTTTATATGACTGTTTTTTTACATTTAAATGTTTATCTCTGATTGCAATCCTGTGCATACTCTTGGGATTAATTGAGTAGGACTGTAATCTGAATTTTTTTTCCAGATTTATTGATATTTTTATGCTGCAAGATATCCTGATATTCCCTATTCAATTTACATATGTCAGTTAATGCAGATTTGTCATTTGCTGCACGTTTTAGTTTTAGTTTCTCAATTTCTTTTTGTAGGTCTTCCAGTTTTTTATCCCACTCTTTCCTTTTATTTATTTACCAACTTTTGACTTTACCATGTAAGACTACCTTTAAAGTGTCCCATAGGATAACATCTGAAACCTCTTCATTGTTGACGTCTAGGTAAAGCTGGAATTTTGACATCATGGAAGTTAGGCCATAACTGCTGTGTTATTTGTTAAACATTCTGACATCACATCAGCTGTTTTTGCACATGTTGATCTTGTGAAAGACAGGACTATGGCACAGCTTTAGCTGATCACACACTTCCTTAAATGCTTCTCTGTTTCCACCGAAGTTTGAAAAAACCCTGTCCTTCCTGAAATTCATGAATGACAGGCCTGTTAAACATTTGTGTTAACCACTTTGAAGTTTCATCTCTTGGAAATCTTTTTTACTGATGGCCATACCTATGCTAACTGAATCAGGCAATTATCTATAGGGAACAGTTTCTGGTACTTCAGAAATATTAAATGTTTCTTATGACTAAGCCATATTGTCCATGAAAATGGCTTTAGAATTGTCTGTAAAAGTGCATTACACCCTAGACATGCTGTGTCATTTGAGATACACTCTTTAAATAAGTGGCTGACTTTAGTAAGATTGAATGGGTGTGTGTCTCCTTCAGTTCAGGAGGTGAAGGACTGATATTAGTTGCCAGGTAAATTATTTCCAAATGGAATATATCTTGCTTTGTCTTTGCCCTGAGGTGGCTGAAATTATTGCTATTACAGGATTCTCCTTAAAGCCATGGCTTCTTCTAGTGATTGCTTTAAAGGTGTTTGCCATGGCCATTTGGTTGTGAGTTCACAACTTTATCAAGCGCTCTTGCTTTGGACTGGCCCAGGAGTTGGGCCATTTTCCTTGCCTCTGTACATCTGGACTGTGCTTTTGAGCTGTTTGTTTTGGCTGTCATTTAGTTGATTTCACCATGAGGTATTTTACTGCTTGAGATTCATCCCTAAGTACAGGTCTTCAGTGTTATATACATATGTTTTTACCATATCCCCTGACCTATGAGGAGAATTCTTGTGGCTCCTAAATAATTCTTCCACTGCCCCATGTTTGTTTATTGCCCCTCATCTAGCAGTTGCTGTTGAAGTTACCTATTAGTTAGGCAAGTTCATAGGTGTAAAATCATTGTTCATCTGTTTTTATGTGCAGGAAGTACATTTGCTCTGTTTTATGGCACAGTGACAGGCACAAAAATAAACCCACTCTCCAAATATAGCACATCAGGCTACAATGTTCACCTTCACAGGGCGTATGCTACCCCCACCACCACCACCAAGAGCTTTGAAGAAAAAAAACACCAAATTAGAAATGAAGAGAGGATGAATCCAGTTATAGTCCCGCCAAAGAGGGTCCTTTCAGAACTGGCAGCAAGAATGTACTTATTAGAGTATATCTCTCATCCAGTTCTTAATAAGCTCAGCCTTGGTTTGTTATAGAGTGTGAACTGTCTCTTCAAAGTGGAGCTTGTATTAGTAACATCATTATTGAATTTTTAGAGCATTTCAGTTAAAATGAAATATACATTATGATTACTGTAGTTTGTCCTACTTGCATCTATGTTGCTTCTCCTTTATGATGTCAGATTATACCCACGTTCATGTTGCATTAATGGGTATAGGCATCTAGCTTTATTCAAAATCCAGTAACTGAACTGTTAGGGACCATCTTTGTAAACAACAGAGGCATGGTTCTGGTGATCTGATTCCATGGAGACCTGTCTTGTCTCTACCTTTATCAGAAGGAGATGCATATTTTTTTAAATCATTTTATGTCTCTCAATAACAATTTTGACCATAGACCTACACAGCTCCCCTGTTGGCCTTTTTCATTCTGTTGTCCAGCTTACTGAAACAGGAAGCATTGGTAAGGAACAGGGCCTCTGAATCCATCATCACTGGCTTTTTATGGTATTTTATGTGCTAGGTAGTCATACATGGCTAATTTGCATGAGCAAGTAGTCGTCCTTATTCCTGCATCTTCATCTTCCCACTCCCTTTTCATTTGTACTGCTTTTTGTTCTGTTCATAACCAGTAAGATGACGATAATGAAATGAGAACTGGAGCCCTCCAACCTTGAGAGAGAGGACATAAATTAGTGGCCTTTTTTTTTGCTCCCCCTCCCCACTGGACCAAGCCCAATGGCTCCTCTGTTTACACCCAGTTAGCCCATTTGATCTGTGTTTGTGAAGT